>NC_072478.1:19387736-19695842 GCF_027574615.1 Eptesicus fuscus
CTAGGTGCACATCAGCAGATGACTGGATCAGAAAACTGTGGTACATCTACACAATGGAATACTATGCTGCCATAAAAAAAGAAGGAATTCTCATCATTTGCAGCAACCTGGATGGAATTGGAGAACATAATGCTAAGTGAAATAAGCCAGTCAATGAAAGAAAAATACCACATGATCTCACTCTTTTAGGGATAGTAAAGAACATTATAAAGTGATGAACAAAAAGATAGATACAGAGACAGTAAAGCATCAAACAGACTTTCAAATTACAGGGGGAAAGTTAGGGAGAGGTGGGGGAGTTATGAAATCAAATGAAGGACTTGTATGGATGCTTATAAGCATAAACAATGGACGCAAAACTCTGGGGGGTGAGGGCATGTATGGGTGTGGGGTGGGGGGGGGGGTAATGGCAAGATATGTACACATATAATACCTCAATAAAAATAAATAAATAAATAAATAAAAATAAAAAGAAGGAATTCTCATCATTTGAAGCAACCTGGATGGAATTGGAGAACATTATGCTAAGTGAAATAAGCCAGTCAATGAAAGAAAAATACCACATGATCTCACTCATTTATGGATAATAAAGAACATTATAAACTGATGAACAAAAAGATAGATACAGAGACAGTAAAGCATTAAACAGACTTTCAAATTACAGGGGAAAAGTTAGGGAGAGGTGGGGGAGATAAGAAATCAAACGAAGGACTTGTATGCATGCATATAAGCATAAAGAATGGACGCAAAACTCTGGGGGGTGAGGGCATGTATGGGTGTGGGGTGGGGGGGGCAATGGTAAGATATGTACACATATAATACCTCAATAAAAAAAAAGTGATATCATGATCATTACTAAGGCTTTTAGAATGCAGTTTCTCATTTGCCGTGAACATGACCACAAAACATTTTCCCAATAGGTTTTCTTTCTGCTATGTTGGTAGCATTGCTATGTTTAGCCTTTTGGGAACATTTTTTTAAAGTCATATCAATCAAGGATTATAGCACAATTTGTTTTGTGGCAAAGGAATACAACTCTCTCTCTCTTGTTGAAGAGAGGTTACCAATTTCCTGAAGGTATCAGGAGTTGTTCCCCACCATAAGTCAATACTGTGGAAGTCTGTGTCAAGACAGGTTCCTCAGTTGTAGATATGGTGAAAATATTAACTTAAGGTTACAATAAAGTGCATGGAGGTTAGTCCTCTGGAAGGCAAGTGAGTTCATGATGAAGGAATAATAAAAACTAGATTCACCTGCCTACTAATATGGTCACCTGGGAACAATGAATCAGTAGAAAATTTTCTTTTCCTTCCAGACCATTGTCCCATGGGATACAGTGTGCTCAGAGGTGGGAGTAACAATGAAAACAGCGCCTAATGAGCCGATGAAGGGAGCTGAAAATATATCCTCTGTTATAGACCATTAGTATGTGTGCACCTTAAACTGGACAGAACATGGTGGAGTCCTAAGTCCGGTTGGGGACCAATGCTTCACTCCTTCCTGCTATCTTTTCTGGGGACAGAGCTTCAGTCTCCATCATCAGTGATCTGGGGAGGATTTCAGACTTTCACATGAAGAATTTCCACTCAGAGGCCCCATCCAGGTGAGTCTGAGAGCCCAGGAGTTGCTTCAGGAATGATTCAGAGAGACTGGATCCTGAGAACTTCTACTTGAAGTCACCTGAGAGCCATACCAGCCTAACCCATAGCTGAGAGACTGCCATGTTTGTGTGCTATGTTGCTAATTAATTTTTAAATAATTTGTTTAATGTTACAAAGAGACGTTTCTGTTGGACTCAGCAATACAAGGGTAATTGTTGACAATTAAGTGATAAGAATGGAAGTCCAATTGGATGAGACTGAGGAAGGAATTGGGGGCATGAAGTCTTTTAATAAAATTAGAACATATTAGAGGAGTGTTGCAGTTAAGGGGAGTAGGCAAATAGAGTAAAAGAGAGCATTTTTTCAACTATTTAAGATAGGATGTATTTGATCCTGTTTTGTATTTTTTTAAAAGGTCCAGAAACATGGGAGTAAATATTACCTTGCAATAGCAATTCTTGAAGCATACATTTTACAGTACCATCATACATGTTGGGCATTCACATGAAAAATTGTATTTAAGATGCTAATGAGCATTGTTGTGCAATACTTGATTACCAAGAGATGGGAAAGCAATGGAGACATTTGTGAAGTAGGGAAAAAAGTCAGCCAAATCTTATCACCAGTGATAACTAGTCATTTATCACTCCACACAGGGAGGAACTATGCTAAGCTTTAGAGGAGAATATTAATTTACAATGATTAACTTAAAATGAATCTGTTGTCTCTCCAAGTTCAAGCAGCTAACATGTGGCAGATCGAAATTGAAAACCGAGATTCAGTTTACTGATTCAAAGAGATTTGCATCTAAAATAATTTAGAAGAGTCTTACCATTTATCTTTTCAAAATCCTCATCTCTTGTTGTACATCGTATATTTGCTGTTATAATTTGTGTGTTTGTTCCCTTTGCCTGGTTTTCTAGTGGATGTCCAACTGGTAATATATCTTGACATCAAAAAGATAGCACTTCTTTCTCTTTTACATAAATTCCTTTCTCTTTTGCATAAATTGGTTTTTGCTGTTTTATTAGTTATTCTGGGCATCAAGGGATAGAACTGGGGTTAGAATTCTGCCAGAAACAAGGGGCTATGTCCTCAGCACAGTCTCTCAGGGGCCCTCTGAGCTTGTCAGATCTTTTTTTTTTTCTCCATGTCTACTTCTTTCCTCTCTCACTTTTTTCCAAATGGATTTTAATTTGTTTAATACAGGACATAAAATGATCTTAATGGTATAATGGAGTCCCATGTTCATAGGAGGCTTACCAACTTGAATTGGGGGATTATTTATACATTCTTTACGGTAAAGATAATTTTATTTTAACAACCTGCCCTAAATCATTCCTAATTACTGTGGTTGCAAGAAGAGCAGGGAGTGACTGTTATATCACAAATCGGCGAGCTGAACAAGACACCTAAAGAGCCAATTAGTTAGGAGTCATCTTTATTGCGCGCAGGTTCAGAGCAGATTACCTCTGTCAAATTCTGAACAAACACAGGAGGGAGTATTTCCTTTTTATATCCTTCTAGTTCTTTGTGTAAGACAGCTTGTAACCTTGAATACATATCGTATCTAACAAACACCTGTCATATCTATACAGACAACTTGTAACTTTAACTACATATCTATATAGACACCTGGCATCAATATCAGCGTATCAGTTTGATGGCTAGCTTGCAAGGTCAGACAATTAAGTTTATCTTTTCTATTATTCAAGCTAAAAACAAAGTTATTTTACAGTCTAAAAATAACAGAGTTGACCTACAGAATAAGAGACTAAGAATAACAGAGTAGTTCAAACAGCAGTTTCAAACAGCAGTTTTCCAAAGGAGGGATTGCTATGCTTCATAACATGGCCCCAGGAGGACATAGTGGGCTGTGTGTGTGTGTGTGTGTGTGTGTGTGTGTGTGTGTGTGTGTGTCTGCACGTGTGTGTATTTTGTGAGGCATGAGCAGTTCTCTGGGCAGTGGTACCTAAGCTCATATACTCCAAATATGACCCTTTAAAAACAGACACTACAGCACTGGCCAGTGTGCACCAAAAGGTGGCTATTTCGATTCCTAGTCAGGGCACATACCTAGTTTGCAGGATCAATCCCCAGTCAGTGTTACAGAGATTCAGAACAATCAAACAATGCAGGAGAGTTTGGAGATCCATTTTATTCACTGCGGTGGGCTTAGAGAAAATGAATTCAAATTCTAAGCAAGGCTACAAGCAGAACTTCCCTTTTTGTTAAGGAGCCAGCCCTATGTGCACTTAGTGGTTATCTCGCAGCTGGCCTTGAAAACAACACAGTTCTATCCAATTAAAAAATGCACCTGGCATGGCATTGAAATTATGGGCATATCTAGTCTCTGCCCTACAAGGTCAGACAGCTAAGTTTATCTTCCTCATTATTCAAGCAGGCTAAAGCAGGCTAGAAAGCAAAGTTATTATTATTATTTTTTTTTTTAGAATAAGAGTCTGTCTAAAACAACAGCAGAGAATTCCAAACAGTAGTTTTTACAAAATAGGGGTTTGCCTTCTCATTAGGACACATTGAGGAGGCAACCAATTGAGAGGCAACCAGATGATGTTTCTCTCTCCCTTTCTCTCTCTCTAAAAAAAAATCAATAAAAAGCACATCCTTGGGTGAGGATTTAAAAATAAATAAATAAAATATTTTAAAAATAAAGACACTACAATCTTAACCAACAGATGGAAATAAAGAAAAAAAACATTTCTATCCATAGGAATCCTTTGAAATAAAAGTTAAAAATGAAATGAACAACATGTAGGCGAGGGACTACCTCTGTCTTGATTTCAGCAGCAGTGAGGCCACATTCTTCCCCCACATTCTCTGATGCTCTCTCTCTCATCACTCTCCCTCTTGCTCATTCCCCTTCACACGCTGGCTTCCCAAGAACCATGTGATTTCACTCATATGTGGGATATACACTGAAAGCAACAAATGGACAAACTGGAAAAACAAACAACTCATAGACACAGACAACAGTGTGGTGGTTACCAGAGGGAATGGGGGGCAGGGCTAGTAAAGGGTAAATGGGGTCAAATATATGGTGATGAAAGAAGATTTGGCTTTGGGTGGTGGTGTTATAGTAATAGTGATAAGAATAAGTATCAAAGTGTGGAATTACAGTGTGATATTAAAGTGTGATGTTAAAAAGTATTGAATGTAATGTAAACAGGTTGATAAACACCCCTGAGTGGCCTGTATGTAGAAAATAGATAAAGTGATCTGTTCCCCATATGTAAAACCAGATATGCAAGGCTCCTGAGACCCGCTGATTAGACACACTGAAGACGCCCATCGAGGCACATAAAAAGAGGAAGCACCAGAGGAAGATCAGAGAGGCCTGCTCTGCTCCTCCACAGACGGTCACTCTCCACCCCGCTTCCTGCAATCTGCCCAAGCTCTGCTGTGGACTGTGAGTCCAAACAGTGAGCCGGAAACTGAGGCCTCAAACAAGACGCCGAGCCGCAGCTGCAACGTCCAATGTCCAGTGTGTGTGTCTGTCGGCACGGATCCCCGGGTGGCCTGCCGAGGTCTGGAAACCACCAGGACTCTGGTAAATAAACCGTGAGTGATTCGTGCATTGCATGTCTGTCTCCTGTGTAATTTATGCTCGGTCAATATTAAGTAAGTACCTTGGGTCGTACGTGTCAGTGTCTGTTTAGAGACTGGCTGAGGCACCCTTGGTCACCTGTGCTTACGTCCCTAAAGGAGAAATTGGGACAGGTGGGCACACAAAGCAGTAACAGATGATGGATCATAGAATTGTGCACTTGAAACCCATATAATTTATTAACCAATGTGCTGCAATAAATTTAATTTTTTTTAACAAGAGCCTTGAATATCTGAAACAAAGGCCACCCTCTGGGTCTTTGCACTGACTCTTCCCACAGCAGGGCACACACTTCCCCCAGATAACTTCATGACTCCCACTCTGTCTTCCTCTAGGACTGCTGAAATGTCACTTTGTGGGTCTTTCAGAACTCTCAGTAAAATACAACACCTCCATTCACTCTATTTTATGCCTGCTTTTCTTTTTCATAGCATCTGTCACCATCTCGCACAGCATATGTTTTTCTATTTGGTAATTTATATCCTTTCTCCATCGTTGGATTGTAGAAAACTATTCCTCAGCATTCTATATTCTTACCTAGAACCGTGGTTGGCAAACTGTGGCTCACGAGCCACATGCGGCTCTTTGGCCCCTTGACTGTGGCTCTTCCACAAAATACCACGGCCCGGGCGAGTCTATTTTGAAGAAGTGGCGTTAGAAGAAGTTTAAGTTTAAAAAATTTGGCTTTCAAAAGAAATTTCAATCGTAGTACTGTTGATATTTGGCTCTGTTGACTAATGAGTTTGCCGACCACTGCCCTAGAAGCTAGTCAGTACTCAGCATAAATTCCTCAAATGCATAAAAGAATTTTCCATTAAGACTGTATATTACATGACCTCTTTGGGGAAAGCTAAGTGTAGGACAAGAATTCCTAATCACAGTTGTCACAGAAGATCCCTTAAAGGGGATATGATCAATATAAATATACAATTTTTTAACTGAGAAACATACAAAAAATCTAGCATTTCACTATGTTAATACCCACATGTGTAAAATTAATCATATTGTTTTTCCTCCTAGTTTTGACCACTACCACATGGTACAAGGCAATGATACACGAACTTCAGAATTTGTTCTTCTGGGATTTTCAGAGGAACCAGAACTGCAGCCCCTCATATTTGGGCTTTTCCTCTCCATGTACCTGGTCACCGTGTTGGGAAACCTGCTCATCATCCTGGCCGTCAGCTCAGACTCCCACCTCCACACACCCATGTACTTCTTCCTCTCCAACCTGTCCTTGGTAGACATCGGTTTCACCTCCACCACCGTCCCAAAGATGCTGGTGAACATCCAGACACAGAGCAGAGTCATCACCTATGCAGGCTGCATCACCCAGATGTATTTTTACATCCTCTTTGCAGGGTTGGACGTCTTCCTCTTGACTGTAATGGCCTATGACCGCTTTGTGGCCATCTGCCACCCCCTGCACTACACGGTCATCATGAACCCCCGGCTCTGTGGATTGCTAATTCTGGTGTCCTGGATCGTGTGTATCCTGAATTCCTTGTTAGAAAGTTTAGTGGTATTGAGACTGTCTTTCTGTCCAAACGTGGACATCCACCACTTTTTCTGTGAACTTAAACAGGTGGTCCAACTTGCCTGTTCTGACACCTTTCTCAATAACATGGTGATGTATTTTGGAGTTGGGCTGATGGGTGGTTGTCCCCTGGCCGGTATCCTTTACTCTTACTCTAAGATAGTGTCCTCCATACGTGGAATCTCATCAGCTGAGGGCAAGTATAAGGCATTTTCTACCTGTGCATCTCACCTCTGCCTTGTCTCCTTATTTTATGGTACAAGTGCAGGAGTGTACTTTAGCTCTGCTGCTGCCCACACATCGCACTCAAGTGCAGCAGCCTCAGTGATGTACACCGTGGTCACACCTATGCTGAACCCCTTTATCTACAGTCTCAGGAACAAAGACATAAAGAGGGCCCTGAAAAGATTCGTTGGGGTGGTAGTTATAAAAAGACCAATTATCATGAGGCTTAAAAAGTGCCCATGACTGCAGGGCTGAAAACATTAAGAGCCAGAAATTTCTATTATTTGATCAGATTGGAGAAAGCACTTGCTCCCTCTATTTCATGCCTGGAATTTACATTTATTTCATTTTAAATTCCCTATACAATTTAGTAACTCCCTTGATTGAGCTTTCTGCTCTGTGAGATATCTGTATAGTTTCCCACTTTTTAATTTTTATTTTCCTAGCCTCCCCAAGTGTTTCCCCACCTTGATTGAGAAATATTTAGAAATAGATTTACAAATAGATTAATGGATAAAGAAGAAGTGGTACATATATACAAGGGAATATTACTCAGCCTTGAGAAGAATGAAATTTGCAACAACATGGATGAATCCAGAAGGTAATATGTAAAGTGAAATATATCAGACAAAAATAAGGGTTGTTTTCTTTTTCATTGAGGTGAAGGATTGGTTACCATGTTTATGGTTTCTCTCTTGACTTAGCTTCCTGTTTCTGCTTTAAAACTGACAGTGCTGAGTACTGATATGACTCCAAGGCTCTAAATGAAATATCTTCTCTTTTCTAAATTTTGTCATAACCACAAAATGGGCAGTGAATAACAAGATCAATATTATTCATTGTATGATGAAAGGATAAGCAATTAGAGAGTTTGAGTTCCTGTCCACTCATGTGGTTCAGATACCAACTTTTGTGAAAAGGGGCATATCCTCCCAGCTCCCCTGGTTACCTGCAAGTGAACCTCAATGGAGTTAGTTTTAACAAAGTAATCATGAATGCTATCTTCAAATATCTGTACAAATGCCTAGAATGGGGAGAGGTATATTATTGTATTTGATCTTGTTATATTGTAAATCAGTGAGTTTAACAGAAGACACCTTAGTGAGTCAGTTAATTTGGAGTCTTTTATTACTCTAAGCGGGCCCAGACTACTTCCGAAGTCTTAGCAATGCAATATGGAGGAAGTTTTCCCTTTATACCCACCCCCCCAGTCCCTTTGTCTCCCAATATGGAGTTTCCAGACCTTTGCAAGTTTTCAAAGAGCCCCATGTATGCTTAGTAGATATCTTGCAGGAAGCCTGTAACCTTGAGTATGACACAGTTCTATTTAGATAACTAAAACACCTGGCCTGAGAGTATGGGAGTATCAGTCTCTAGCCTACAAGGTCAGACAGCTAAGTTTATCTTCCCTATTATTCAAGTAAGCTAAAAGCGTATGTTTACAGAAGCTAATAAGCAGAGTTAATTCACAGTATAAGGGACCATCTAAGAATAGCAGAGAATTTCAAACAGCAGTTTTATAAAATAGAGATTATTATGTTTCAATCTCAGTTTATTATTGTATCAGTTAGCTATTGCTGTATAACAAGCCATCCTAAGGGCATTTGTTTTAATATAATAGATTTATAATCAAATGGGATTGTATGATGGGAAGTTGTTTTGATCCCTTCTGGGCTCATCATGAGTCACTACATTATGTTTCTAAAGCTCTTTCATGAAGTTTTGTGCATCCATATTGCACTTCTTTCATCAACCAATATGTGGTGTTTAATACATATATGTCTGTGTTGATCTTATCATTTATGGGGAAAAATAGCTTATCAAATGTGAATTGCCTTAATTTCATATTACAGTTCTGATATTTATATCTGATACCTTGATTTCTTCCCAGTAATAAGAATTATTTCCCACCATTATCTGGTATGTCTCAGCTCCCTGTGCTTTTGATCTGAGAGTATAAATCACTAGGATTTTTTAATCTAACTGAAACAGGAATTTTGGGGGGTGAAAAAGACAGGTTTTAGGAAATTTTATAAATTAAGAGGACCATGGAGGAAGCACAGGGCTGCAGAGCAGCAGAAGGTATATTTCCATAGAATAGGGAAGCTGAAAAGCTGCAACAGGTACATTTCCATAGAATGAGAGAGCTGAGAACAGCAAAAGGTCTATATTTACAAAATAAAGAGAAGGAAGCCCTTCATCCAGGAGAAGAAGAAAGCCCAAAGGGAATTGGAAAACAATAAGGAATGAGGGGGGCGGGGGAGGAACTTCACATGTCCCATGTGAGGTTCGACCTTTGAGCCTAGGAGTTACTATAGTAACCAGTCTAAGGGAATGGTGACCAATCAGAGGAGATATCAAGGCACCAGGATCTGCAGCCTTTATAAGCCATAGGGAAAGGAACTCAATGGGACCCTTTCCTCCACCCTACGTGGGAGTCCATTCTGTGGGACTCTTTCCCTCTCCCCATGTGGGAACCTGTACTTATTCTTCAACAAATCTCCACCTTTGCTATACCACTTTCTGTCCGTGGATTCAGTCTTTGATTCCGGCGGACAAAGAATCTGGGTTCCAGTCCAAAAATTCAGTTTCATAACTAATTTATTACAGTAAATTACATACAACAAACTGCACATATTTTAAATGTACAATTTGCTGAATTAAAGAAGCCATACCTAAATTAAGAGTACCTGGTTGGTGGGTCTATTTATATATAACTTGAGGTGATGCACAGTAAGTTTTTTGTTAAATTAAATCTTTATTGTTGAAAGTACATTTGTCCCCTTTTTTTTCCCCCATTTAACCTTTCTAGCCCACCCCTTCAACTGCCCCAGGCCTTCAGCATCCTATTGTCTGTGCCTATGGGTTATGCATATGTGCATACAAGTTCTTTGGTTGATCTCTTCCCACCCACCCACCCACCTCCTCCTTCCCTTTGAGATTCCACAGTCTGTTCCATGCTTCTGTGTCTCTAGATCTATTTTGTTCATCAGTTTATTTTGAGTGAGATCATGTGATACTTGTCTTTCTCTGACTGGCTTATTTTGCTTAGCATAATACTCTCCAGGTCCCTCCATGCTGTCTCAAAGGGTAAGAGATCCTCCTTTTTTGCATAGTATTCCATGGTGTAAATGTACCACGTGTTTTTTATCCACTCCTCTACTGATGAGCACTTGGGCTGTTTCCAGATCTTAACTATTATAAATTGAACATAGGGGTGCATACATTCTTTCTAATTGGTGTTTTGGGTTTCTTAGGATAAGTTCCTAGAAGTGAGAACACTGGATCTGCACAATAAGTTTTAACTGCATTATGTTATTGTTAAAAAAAAAAAAAACTCAAGTAGGCTTCAGTTTTCTTCTTTCTGAAGATAATGTGGAATAATAAACCTTACTTCAATTGAATGTTGTAAGGGACAAGTAAAATGTTAAATATACTTTGTTGAGTCCAAAGAAAATGTTCAAGAGTGAGCAGTGTGTGTATGTGTGTGCACTTGTATACATATTTCATGTACACACTCACACATATATATGCACATGCACACATGCTCATTCATAATCCCACCTATTATGATTAAAGAAACCTTGAGAGAAATTTGGAAAATAAAGAAATTTTTTAAAAAGAAATGTTTGAATTAACATAAAATATATAAAAATGTAAAAATTTTTACACAAAGAAATAAAGTAAAACATGTGACCTTAATTTTAATGAATTATTTTTCTATCTTAATGCCTCAAAGTCAGAACCATGTTTATATTTACACAATAGGAAATTCTTTGTACCATCTATGGAACCAAATACCTCTAAATCAGCTCTAATTTTTTCTATGTGATGTAGAATTTCAACACAAAATACCTTTGCCCAAGGAAAGCTAGCTGAATTATTTGAGAGGCTTAAACTCAATTCCCTTGAACAATATCTTACTGGATAAATGTTTGCATCACTTCCCCATTGCTGTTGTAGCAAATTAGCAACTTTCTATCTTAAAGTTCTAGATGACTGAAATGAGCCTTAAAAGCCTTAGATCAAAATGATTGCAGGGCTTGGATTTTTTTTTTTTTGGCTGATCCAGGAGAGAATGCAATCCCTTTCCAACTTCTTTCCTAATCTCAATTCCTATTCTGTATTCTAGAGGCCAGCTGCACTCCTTGGCCCATGGCCCTCCCTCCATCTTCAATACCAGCAGCATGGCATCTTCAAACATCTCTCTGACTCCAATTCTTCTTCTGCTCTCTTCCACATTTAGAGGACCCTTGTGATGACATTAGTCCTACCTGGGTAATCTGAGCTAATCTCTTTAGCTTATAATTTTATTTCATCTATTTTAGTAACTCTGCTCTGTGAGTTACTAAACATTTCAAAGTTTTCCAAATTAGGATGTTGACATCTTTTGAAGCCCTTATTCTGCCAACTACAAAGCCTTTTCCAGGTATAAATTATTTTATGTCACTGTGGAGCCCTAATATAAAAGAATCAAACACAGAATTTATCCTCCTCTTTAGAGTGAGAGAAAAACTTGTCTTTCAAAATTACGTACACAGAAGAATCCTGGTGGAGAAGACCTAAAATTACCTACACCTGACTCCGACACACAGCCACAGCCCACCTACTCCAAGTGTGGTCCACAGACCAGGAGGACCTGCAGCATCAACATCACCTGGGAGCTTGTCAGAAATGCAGTCTCTGGACCCCTGGAGACTTGATCCATCAGAATTTGCATTTGAACTACAAAGTTTGGTGATCTATTTGCCTAGTGAAATGGAGAGGTGCTGGTCTAGAATAGGTGTTCTCACCTTTTCACTGGTGACACTTAGAGCTGGATAACTAATTGTGCTGGGTGCTGTCCTGTGCATTGTAGGAGTTTAGCAGGCTCCGTCAGACATTACAATATCCCCAAGGGCAAAGTCATCTCTGTTTGAGAACCACTGCCCCAGAATCTCAGAACTGGAAGTGTCCTCAGAACTGCATCCGTTTTGTGGCTTATACCTTTGAGCACATTAAATCCTTCTGTTGCCCAGCTGGTGTGGCTCAGTGGTTGAGTTCGACTTATGACCCAGGAGGTCATGGTTCAATTCCCAGTCGAGGCACATACCCAGGTTGTGGGCTCAATCCCCGCTGTGGGTGTGCAAGAGAATCCCGGTAGGAGACATGCAGGAGATCCCTTGTAGGGGATCATCATTGGTATTTCTCTTTACCTCTCCCTTCCCCTCTGAAATCAATAGAAATATATATTTTAAAAATCTCTCTGTGCCCCATTTCTGTATTGGAGAAGGTAGTTTATAAATTTTTGTAAAACATACATTTGACAGTTGTTATAAAGTGCTAAGCTGGGTTATGGTGCACAGAATCTAAATATATTGCATATTTAATAAACATATAATGAGGAACTAAATGACAGCTCTTAACTTGTACTATAACTATGATATTTCTAATTGTTTTGGCTAAATGAAGCCAAAGAGTATAGAGCCCAAGGCTTTATATTAAAGGAACAAATATCTTCACTTTCTTAAAGAGGGAAATAGTCATTTTCTAGAGATATGGGGGGTTGTATCCCCACCATAAATGAATGCTTTGAAAACCCAAAGATCAGTCAGAAAAATTTCTTTTAGATTTTTTTTAAAGGTATTACATATTTATTACTGAACCAACCTACTATTGCAGTGGGAAAAAATCAAAAGAGCAAAATCACAAGTCCATTAATTTTCCAATTAAAATGCCCCAACTGTCCAGACAATAGCATCTTTTCAATCATTTAAAGGTGTAGGCAACCTGGATACAGCATAAATATGTGAGTCATCTCTCATGTGTAATTTCTCATAGGCCCAGTTTGGTTCTTCTCCAATGTCTCCTCTTCAAGTTGTACCTGATTTCATTACCAGTTTTCATGCAAATCCATTGGGGAATGGGCCAATTCTGCTTTTGTTTCTTGACCAGGAATGTCTTCATCCTGAAAGTCTTGTGGGAAGACATGGTGAAGGAGAAGCAAACACACACACCTTGATGGCAGAGAAACAGTTCTTTTAGACTTTTTTTTTTCAAATACAGTTTACTTCCCTATTATTTTGTATTGGTTTCAGGTGTACAATATAGAGGCTAGACTATCATATACTTTACATAGTGCTCACCCCTGATACCCAATAGAGTTATTACAATATCATTGTAATATTATTACAATATTATTGACTATACTAGTGGCCCAGTGCACGAATTGGTGTACATTGAAAGGAAATTAATTAGAAGAAATATTTTAATATTGCTATTTGTCCTTTCTCTATAATACAAGTGTCAACCAAATTCACGATAGACAATGACTGATGGAAACACATGCATGCAATTGGCACCAACCAGAGCTTTATATGCATTGTGCATGTGTGAGTCAAATTAGCCTTTTATAGATATAGAATAAACTTGCTTAATTATACCTGCTTTCTGATGTAGCTAAACTTTTTCCAAGCCAGTGAAGCACCCCAAATTCTCTTTCAGGTAATTGTCAGCAACATAGCAGTAAATATCAACATGAAGCAGATTATTATTGTAGATCATGCAGGGAGAACAAAGGGTAAAATATTTAACTGCAGCAGTGTTTGACTATATTATGCACAGTAAGAAAACCTGAAGTCATTTTTAAGGTCCAGCATTTCTTACTTCTTTTCAGTCAGGTCAAGTTTTTAAGCTTTCTAAATCTCCTTTTTCCAGCTAATAAAAAGAAAATAGGATTACACTGAGTCTCCTCTCTACCTACTCCAGGACTTCTGTGAGGATCAAATGAGATGAGGTACGGGAAAATGCTTCACAGACATTTGGTTACAGTGTAAAGTGTTTCTACCTGGCTATAAAGCAAGTCGTCATAGCGACCAATTGGAAGGTGGGAAGGACACTTAGCATATTAGCCTTTTATTTATTTTTTTAATTTCTTTATTGATTAAGGTGTCACATATTTGTCCTCATCCCCCCATTCCCATCCCACACCCCTCCCCACGGATGCCCCAACCCCCTGTTGAACTTAACCGTTGGATAGGCTCATATGCATGCACACAAGTCCTTTGGTTGATCTCTCCCCCCTCCTCCCAACCTCCCCTATCCTCCCTCTGATGCCTGATAGTCCGATCGATGCCTCCTTGTTTCTGGTTCTGTTCTTGTTCCTCAGTCTATGTTGTTCATCATTTCCCCTAGATGAGCGAGATCATATGTCACTAGATATATACTTATAAGAACTGAATGTGAGACGAGCAATAATAGTTATGCTGACAGGCAAATGAATCAGTCTGTAGTGAGTTTCTTTCTGGACCAACAGTTCTTTTGAGACCCAATTTCAATGTCCACCAGTTCCTTATGTGTACATGTCAGCACTGACCCCTCAGCTCTGGATGGTGGACAAATGGTGGTAACGGAGGTCCGACTCCCTCTGGTTTGGTCTCGGCCGGACCCAGGGGCACGGCTTCATCCGGACTAAGGGGAACGTGGCCTCACCCAGACCCAAGGGGCGCGTGGCCTCACCCGGGCCCGGGACCCAGCCTCACCCGGATGGATCCAGGGGCACACAGCCTCACCCGGACCCAGGATCCGGCTTCACCCGTACCCAGGGGCACAAGGCCTCACCCGGACCCAGGGGCACATGGCCTCACCCGGGCCCAGGGACCCAGCCTCACCCGGAACCAGGGGCGCAAGGCCTCACCTGGACCCAGGGGCGCATGACCTCACCCGGACCCAGGGGCGCGTGGCCTCTCCCAGACCCAGGGGCGCGTGGCCTCACCAGGACCTAGGTGCGCGAGGCCTCACCCGGATCCAGGGAAACATGGCCTCACCCGGACCCAGGGGCGCGTGGCCTCTCCCAGACCCAGGGGCACGTGGCCTCACCCGGACCTAGGTGCGCGAGGCCTCACCCGGATCCAGGGACACATGGCCTCACCTGGACCCGGGGGCGCGTGGCCTCTCCCAGACCCAGGGGCGCGTGGCCTCACCCGGACCTAGGTGCGCGAGGCCTCACCCGGATCCAGGGACACATGGCCTCACCCGGACCCGGGGGCGCGTGGCCTCTCCCAGACCCAGGACCTCACCCGGACCCGGCGCGTGGCCTCTCCCAGACACATGGCCTCACCCGGACCCGGGACCCAGCCTCACCCAGATCCAGGGACACATGGCCTCACCCGGACCCGGGGGCGCGTGGCCTCTCCCAGACCCAGGGGCGCGTGGCCTCACCCGTACCTGGGTGCGTGAGGCCTCACCCGGACCCGGGACCCAGCCTCACCTGGATCCAGGGACACATGGCCTCACCCGGACCCAGGGGCGCGTGGCCTCTCCCAGACCCAGGGGCGCGTGGCCTCACCCGGACCTAGGTGCGCGAGGCCTCACCCGGATCCAGGGACACATGGCCTCACCCGGACCCGGGGGCGCGTGGCCTCTCCCAGACCCAGGACCTCACCCGGACCCGGCGCGTGGCCTCTCCCAGACACATGGCCTCACCCGGACCCGGGACCCAGCCTCACCCAGATCCAGGGACACATGGCCTCACCCGGACCCGGGGGCGCGTGGCCTCTCCCAGACCCAGGGGCGCGTGGCCTCACCCGTACCTGGGTGCGTGAGGCCTCACCCGGACCCGGGACCCAGCCTCACCTGGATCCAGGGACACATGGCCTCACCCGGACCCAGGGGCGAGTGGCCTCTCCCAGACCCAGGGGCACGTGGCCTCACCCGGACCTAGGTGCGCGAGGCCTCACCTGGATCCAGGGACACATGGCCTCACCCGGACCCAGGGGCGCGTGGCCTCACCCGGGCCCGGGACCCAGCCTCACCCGGATCCAGGGGCACATGGCCTCACCCGGACCCGGGATCCGGCTTCATCCGGACCCAGAGGCGCGTGGCCTCACCCAGACCCAGGGGCGTGTGGCCTCACCCGGATCCAGGGGCACACGGCCTCACCCGGACCCAGGGGCGCGTGGCCTCACCCGGGCACGGGACCCAGCGTCATCCGCGTCCAGGGGCACATGGCCTCACCTGGACCTGGCATCCAGCTTCACCCGGACCCAGGGGCACATGGCCTCACCCGGACCCGGAATCCGGCTTCACTTGGACCCGGGGGCACGTGGCCTCACCCAGACCCAGGGACGTGAGGTCTCACCTAGACCCAGAGGTGTGTGACCACACCCGAGCCCAGAGGCGCGCAACCTCGCCCGCACCCGGGTCCCAGCGGGGTTTCGTCTTCTTGATCCCAATTCCTGTTGGTCAATTCCCTCTCAGCAATTCCTTCGGCCATTTTCCCAGAGCTCCAGGACGGCTGCCACAGAACTCGTTGGGCGGCAGGCTCGGCGAAGCTCCGGTGTGCCCGGTGCACAGCGGCGGGCTGGTCCGGTGTCGCTGCGTTGGCCCTTGGGTCTGCAGCGGTGGCCGGTCGCCGAGCATGCGCACCTGGCCGCTTCCGGGGCATTGAGATTCTTGAAGTACTCGGAGGTCAGCAAGCACGGAGTCTCCCACCCCATGTCTCCCATGGGCTCGTCTGTCTGTGCTCGGCAGCCAGTGGAGCCGTCCCCTCAGCCGGAGACCGCCGGGGGAACTGCGCCGAGCACGTTCCAGGCCGCCATTGTGTCGCCTGAGCTGTAGTTCTCAAAGTGTGGTCTTTGGGTCAGCGGCATCAGCATCATCCCACATACCCCTCTTTTATTCTAGTTGTAGAGTATCCGCTCAGCCAGCCCTCTGGTGGTTCTGGATGGTGTCTGCTCTGCTCTCCCGTCGTAGTCTCAAAGTTGTTGTGGTAGGCAACAATCAGGCTTCTGCCCTATGCCTCCATCTTGGTCCTCCTTTGTATAGCTAAGTCTTAACTGTTGTTGGCGTCACCGGGAGGAATTGTCCTCCAGGCCAATTGGCCGTGAGGGCCCTCTTTGTCTACAAAGGAAGAGTTGCTGCGCAGGAGACACGCCTATGGGCCGGGTCTTGGTGCAGCAAGGCCCCGGCGCTCACTGAATCTGCCTCCCGAATGTGTCCCCTATGCGCGTGGTTGAAATCTGGTGTCATCTCACACAGACCACTAGATGCCCTCGTCTCTGGGTCTCCAATGGAGTGCAGGTCAGCTACTGCCTGAGGCACTCAGCAGGGATTACTGCAAAAACTGTAGTTTCCTCCTCCTGTCTGAGTGGCCCTGGAGCAGTCCGACTAGAACCGCAGTTCATCTGGTCAAGCTGCCAGAGGGCAGGCCACCCACATGCACAAGCCGTTGCTTGGAGCGCAGGTGCGCCTGCAAGACTTGCGGGGCGGGTCTTCAAAACGTGCGGGGCGGTTCCCAGGGCGGGGCGGGTCTTAGGGCGGGGCAGGGTCTCAGGGCGGGGCGGGGTCTCAGGGCGCCAACAGGCCATGGCGCGGCGAACCGTAATGGCTGCAAGTCTGCTCCTTCTGCCTTCCACGTTTCTAAGCCCCCTCGTTCCGCACTCCAGCGCAGCAAACACTGATTGCTGGGCGCACCTCCGCAAGAGTCCCGCCTCTCCCCGCAGGCATCTGGGTCTCCCGCGCGTCCCCAGAAGCTGGGTTTCAGGGTGATGGGGAGGTAATCTCCCCTAGGGTTGGAACAAAAGCCGCGTGTCCCTTCCCCCGCCACCAGCCCGACCCACGCGCCTCCGCACCTCATCCCCTCCGATTTCGCTGGTTTCCTCTTCCCTCTTAGCTGTAAATCTACCATTCAGCCATCTCTCCTGTAGTTCTGGGTGGCAGACGCTCTGTCCTCCAGTCGTGCCCCTGAAATTGCTGTGCGCGGCGCAGTTCGCAGTTCATTTGTTTAACTTTGCCGCCTTCCTGGTTCTCCTCTGCCAAAATGGCTAAAGGACTTGAATGTAAGATGGGAAAGCCTAAGAATCCTCCAAATTGGTGTTGGCGGCCTCCGGGGCCCCGAGGATCTCCCTGGGCAGCTCGGCCAGGTCGGTGGCGCGGATGAGCCCCTCCTGCAGAAAGATGGTCTCTTCCTTCACCGAGAGCCGCTGCGCCGAGTCCGCGGCCGCCGCCACAGCAGCTGCCGCGGCGCCCACGAGCCCATGGCCCCGGCTGCGGTGCTGACTGAGAGGAGCAGCCGCCCGGTCTGGGGAGACGCGAGCAGCAGTCGCCACCCTCACCAGTCCATGTTTCAGTTGTATTTCTGAAACTGCCATGCGAGGCAACAGATCAGCCTTTCACCTCCGCCGCCATCTTGCCTCCTTCCCCTGTCTCTAGCCTTTTATATAGATAGATTCTCTATGCTGTACTTTACATCTGTGGCTATTTTGAAACTTCCAATTTGTACTTCTTAATCCCTTCACTCTCTTCTCCCAGTCACCCAAGGTCCTTCTCTGGCAATCACCAGTCCATGAGTGCATTTCAATTTTTTTTTTTTGGGGGGGGGGTGTTTATTAGTTTACTTTGCTCTTTAGATACATAAATAAGTGAAATCCTATGGTATTAGTCATTCCCTGACTTATTTCACTGAGCATAATGCCCTCAAGGTCCATCCATTCTGAAACTTTACCTTCCAGTTGAGATAAGGTGCTGGGAGGTATAGATGTCAGGAAGCAGAGCATTTAATGAAGGACTAATCACAACTGCATTCACCTGGCTTATTACATAGTTTCATGGGAACAGAGAATCATCAGGAAACTTTTCCAGTCTGTCCAGACCAGTGTCCCCAGGGGCAACCATGTGCTTAGAGGTTAGAGTAACAAGCAGCAAATGTGCCTAATGAGCAGACACAGAGCATGTAAATAGCAGCTCTGCTGCAGACCCTCAGCATGTGCAACCTTTGGCTGGATGTTACGTCACCTAAATCCGTCTGGGAGACCAATGCTTGACTCCTTGTTGTCTTGTCTGGGACAGAGCTCTGGTCTGCATCATCAACTATCCAGGCAAGGATTTGGACCTCCACAGGAAAACCTTCCTCTCAGACTTCCCATGCAGGTGAGTCCCAGAGCCCAACAGACATTGCAGGAAAGGATCAGAGACACTGGAAGCCAAGAACTTGTCCCTGAAGTCACCTTAGAACCATTCGAACATAGCCCAGGTACCAATACATTACTAATACATTAATGTGTTATTCATGATGCTCAAAGGAAAGTGAACATTGCACTCAGAATGCAAGTTCCAGTGTTAACAATTAAATGGTATTAGTAGCAGACAAATTAAGAAAGGGCATTGGAAATGTAAAGTCCTTTCAGTAGAAGTAGAACGCAAGTTCAAGGACTTTATCTATTGACAGAAATAGACAAAAAGGTAATTAGCAGTGGAAGAATATACAGTGATGAGAGGGCATTTTTTTAAATTTTCTGATAGGGCATATTAGACTATCTTTCCATATGGATGAGAAAGGTCCAGACCAAAGAAGGCTGCAAATACACCCTTGCACTAGCAGTGCATGAGACATACATTTCACAGTATGTTCCCTCACCTTGTCTATTCACATTTTAAAAATTTATTTGGTAGATGAAAATGAGTAAGCTAATGAGATTCACTTTGTAATTATTTCATGTAATTATTTCATATTACCTATGAGGCTGAGTAATGAAATTTGTAAGTTTGTAAGTCATTTAGAGTCTCTGTTAAAATTTCTCTGTGTAATTTTTTTCCTTTATTTGTTTATTAATTAATTAATTTTAAATTAAAGTATAGTTGGCATCCAAGGTAACTTTCACTATATTACACACCTGAAAGTTCTTTGCTTTTGGATAGTGTTATCAAAGTGTTTTTATCCCTTTTTTGTTTAAGTATAGTTTGTATACAATATAATATTAGTTTCAGGTATACAATATATTGATTCAACATTTATATACATTACAATGTGATTGCCACACCAAGTCTAGTAATCACCTATTACCATACAGACTTATCACAATATTATTGACAATATCATCTTGTTCGATTTTTTTATTGGATTCTTTCTAACAAAGAAATGGAGACTTTCACACAAAGTGACAGTTTTCCATTTAGTTCTTTAATGTATGTATAAGTGTTTTGTGGAGAATGTATAAAGTTCATAAATTTTATGTGGTCCAGTCTGTCAGTCAGTCCTACTGTGTCTTCTCCATTTGTTTTAAACATTTTTCATTGAAGTATAATTGACATAAAACATTCTATTAGTTTCAGGAGTACCACATAATGATTCTGTATTTGTATATATTGCAATACAACCTCCACAGTAGGTCTGTCACCACCATAGTTAACAGGTTTTTTTTGTGATAAGGACTTTTAAAATCTAGCCTCTAGCTACTTTCCAATACACAATACAGTATTATAAACTACAGACACCTGCTGTGCTTTACATCCCATTCATTGCTTTTTATTTTTATTTTTAGTACTGAAAGAACTAAGACAAGAATTCTTCATGTGTCTTCACATGGAAAAGGAAATTCTAATGAGAAATGGCCCTAGGAATGTCCTAAAGGAGACCAGACCATAGACCAAATATGGAAATTACTTCCTTTATGCTAGGTTATTGATGCTTGCTTGTGTGAAAATTAGTAATGTCACTTTTCCTATATTATGGTAGTTACCTCCACAACATGGACTGGGGAACTTCACAGGATTTTCAGAATTTCTTCTTCTGGGATTATCAGAAAAAACAGAACTGCAGCCCCTCATATTTGGGCTCTTCCTCTTCATGTACCTGACCACTGTGTTCGGAAATCTGCTCATCATCCTGGCTGTCAGCTCAGACTCCCACCTCCACACGCCCATGTACTTCTTCCTCTCCAACCTGTCCTTGGTAGACATCTGTTTCACCTCCACCACCGTCCCAAAGATGCTGTGGAATATCCAGACACAGAGCAAAGTCATCACCTATGAAGGCTGCATCACCCAGATGTATTTTTTCATACTCTTTGGAGGTTTGGACATTTTCCTTCTAACAGTGATGGCCTATGACAGATATGTGGCCATCTGCCACCCCCTGCACTATATGGTCATCATGAACTCCCGGCTCTGTGGACTGCTGGTTCTAATGTCCTGGATCATGAGTGCCCTGAATTCCTTGGTACAAACCTTAATAGTGTTGCAACTGTCCTTCTGTACGGACTTTGAAATCCCCCACTATTTCTGTGAAATCAAACAGATGGTCCAACTTGCCTGTTCTGACACCTTTCTTAATACCATGGTGATGTATTTTGTATCTGTTCTACTGGGTGGCGGTCCCCTTGTTGGTATCCTTTACTCTTACTCTAAGATAGTGTCCTCCATATGTGGAATCCCATCAGCTCAGGGGAAGTATAAGGCATTTTCTACGTGTGCGTCTCACCTCTCGGTTGTCTCCTTGTTTTATGGTACTATCCTAGGGATTTACCTCAGCTCTGCTTCTACCCAGAGCTCATACTCAAACGGAACAGCCTCAGTGATGTACACCGTGGTCACACCCATGCTGAACCCCTTCATCTACAGTCTCAGGAACAAAGACATAAAACGGGCTCTGAAAAGACTTGTTGGGATGGTAGCTGTAAAAGTACCAATTGTTCTAGGGCTGAAAAAATACACATGATAGCTGGACTCAAAGCCTCAGAACCTGATGTTGTGGATGTAGAATTTACTCTCTCTGTTCATTCCTGGAGTTTCTTTTTCTATGTTTTCTACAGAGTTTAATTGAATCACTTTATTAATTTCTTGACTTTGTGATACCTAACAGCTTTTCCTATGTCATTTTTCTCCTCTCCCAAATTGATCCCAACCTTGGGTGAAATATTTGGAAATTCTCATTTATCTCACGAGACTGCATGGATTTCTTAAGAACAATTTTTTTAAATGAAATCTATCATACTGAGTAATATTTCTTTCATTTTACTAAAAGAACAATCATGAGTTGTACTACTCCTATGGAAATAAACTGCACTTGGTAACCAAAGCCATTTACATCATTTCATAGGAAAGGAAAATATAAGAGCACAGTTTAACCTTCTTTCTACATCATATCTTCATATATCACTACCATACCTGCTCTTTCTGAAGATATTTAGTGTGTGTTATAAGAGGTCATTGGGTTGTGTTCTCTCATTAGGATCCTGTATCTTATTTAGCGTGGTGTCCACATTCCTACCATAGTCACTAGCAAACTGACAATCAAATGCATGTCTCCAATTCTAGATAACATGGAAACAAAAATTTCAATAAATTGTTTGACATAATAAGCCCTTAGAGTCAGAGATAATCGTGAGTATGAGGAAGCAAAATTTTAAGTCATGGATTTATTGCTATGCAAACTCTTCTTACGGTGTATGTTTACTTATTGATGTATGTAAGATTGGTGTCCATGTGTAAAGGGATTTCACATTGGGGTGGAGTTTTGCTTGGTTTAATTATGTTTCCAATTAACTATTGCCCTCTTCTACTTAAAGTTTCATTGCTGCCTACAAATATGATTCCCTCTACTGTTTTAAATGAAGCACCTCTCCCTACATAACCACTAAAGGTATAAGAATGAACCATATTATTATCATCCATTATATAAACTAATATGTGATCTATAGATATATCATATATATATATATATGGCTAAGCAACCGTAGCATCCAAAACAACTGAACTGATGACTGAACAGGCTGTGTGGGGCAACCAGGCCGGCAGGGGGGTTAGTGAGGGGTGACCAAACAACCGAAAAGCAGCCTGCATGGGGCGACCAGGCCAGCACACGGGTTAGTAAGGGGTGACCAAACGACTGAGCAGCAGGCTGTGTGTGGTGAACAGGCCAGCATGGGGATTAGTGAGGGGCGATCAAACGACTGAGCAACAGGCTGTGTGGGGTGACCAGGCCCGCGGGGGGGGCGGGGGAGGGCAGTTGGGGGTGACCAGGCTGGCAGGGGGGGAAGTGAGGGGCAACCAGGCCGGCAGGGTGGGACACTAAGGGGCAACCAAGCTGGTGGGGTGAGGGCAGTTAGGGGCGCCCAAGCCTGCAGGGGAGGACAGTTAGAGGTGATCAGGCCAGCCGGGGAGGGCAGTTGGGGGTGACCAGGCTGGCAGGGGAGGACAGTTAGGGGCAACCAGGCCTGCAGGGGAGGGCAGTTGGGGGCGACCAGACCTGCAGCGGAGGACAGTTAGGGGTGACCAGGCTGGCAGGGGAGAGCAGTTAGGGGTGACCAGGCCAGCAAGGGAGCAGTTAGACATCGATCAGGCTGTCAGGGGAGTGATTAGGGGGCAATCAGGCAGGCAGGCAGGCAAGCGGTTGGGAACCAGCAGTCCTGGATTGTGAAAGGGATGTCCGACTGCCCTACCAGGATCAGGCCTAAATGGGCAGTCAGACATCCCTCGAGGCATCCCAGATTGGAGAGGGTGCAGGCTGGGCTGAGGGGCACACACCTCCCCCCGTGCATGAATTTTATGCACTGGGTCTCTAGTATGTACAGAAGTGACCAAAGGATGGCTTACTAGAGAGCTTGAATTCCTGTCCAGTTCTGTGATTCAGAGTCATATGGTTTGCACAAACATGCATATTCTTTCAACCTCTTATGGTTAACTATAAGAGTCTAAATAGAGACACTTTTTAATGCAGTTATCTGAAATAAACTTTAATAACAGAATAATTATGAATGCTATCTTCAAATAGCTGTACAAATGCCGAGAATGAGAAAGAGTATATTATTATAAGTGATCTCAGTTTTCTTTTCTGTTATTAGTGTAGCAGTTACCTATTTCTGCATAACAAGCCATCCTAAAAGCACTTGTTTTATTTTTTTTTGTCTTTATTGATTAAGGTATTACATATGTGTCTTTATCACCCCAATGCCCCCCACCCCCTACTCATGCCCTCACCCCTCCTGGTGTCTGTGTTCATTGGTTAGGCTTATATGCATGCATACAAGTCCTTTGGTTGATCTCTCCCCCTTACCCTCACCCTCCCCTATCTTCCCTCTGAGGTTTGATGGTCTGATCAATGATTCTCTGTCTCTGGATCTGTTTTTTTCATCAATTTATGTTGTTCATTATATTCCACAAATGAGTGAGATCATGTGATATTTATCTTTCTCTGACGGGCTTATTTCGCTTAGCATATTGCTATCCAGTTCCATCCATGCTGTTGCAAATGGTAAGAATTCCTTCTTTTTTACCGCAGCGTAGTATTCCATTGTGTTGATGTACCACAGCTTTTTAATCCACTCATCTGCTAATGGGCAATTAGGCTGTTTCCAAATCTTACCTATGATAAATGATCATAGGAGTGCATATATCCTTTCTGATTGGTGTTTCTAGATTCTTGGGATATATTCCTAGAAGTGTGATCACTGGGTCAAATGAGAGTTCCATTTTTAATTTTTTGAGGAAAGCACTTGTTTTAATATAGTGGCTTTATAATTAAAACAGATTGTATGGTGGGAAGTAGTTCTGATCTATTCTGGGCCCATCATGAGTTGCTATATTATGTTTCTAAAGCTCTTTCATGATGTTTTGTGCATCTGCATTACACTTCTATCTTCAACCAATATGTGATGTTTAATGTGTGTGTGTGTGTGTGTGTTGATCTTACAGTTTATGTAAAAATGGTTTATCAAATGAGAATTACCTTAACATCACAGTTCCTATATTTATATATGAGAACTTGCTTTCTTCCCAGTTATAAGATATATTTCCCACCAATATCTGATGTGACTCAGCTGCCTGTGCTCTTGATCTGACATGAGTTATACATCACTAGAATTTTTAATTCTAACTAATTTATTGGAGCATAATTACATGATCTTATTCATATGAGGAACCTAATGAACAAAATAAACTGATGAACAAAATAGATCCAGAGGCATAGAAGCATGGAAAGACTGATGAATTTTAGAGGGAATATGGGGGATGGAGTGCATTGGGGAGTGATTAACCCAGGAATTTATATGCATACTAGAGGCCCAGTGCACGGACTGGTGCACCGGTGGAGTCCCTCAGCCTGGCCTGCAGATCAGACTGAAACCAGCACTCCAACATCCCCCGAGGGGTCCCAGATTGTGAGAGGGCGCAGGCCAGGCCAAGAGACCCCACCTGTGCACAGTTGGAGCCGGGGATGGATTCGAGAGGTTGGCCAACCAGGGTGGAACCACAGGAGAGCTCCAGGGCATGTCCAGCCCGTCTCACTCAGTTCCAATCTGCCAAACCCCAGCAGCAAGCTAATGTACCAGTCAGAGCATCTGCCCCCCGGTGGTCAGTGCATGTCATAGTGAGCAGTTGAATGGCCTTAACATATCATTAGCATATTACCCTTTGATTGGTTGAACGGCCAACCAGAAGACCGGACAACCGGACACTTACCATATTAGGCTTTTATTATATAGGATATGCAAAGCCTATGGACACAGACAATAGGCTGGGAGGGGTGGGTGTGGGGTAGAGGAGTTCAACAGGAAAAATAACAAAGGGGACATCTATAATACTTTCAACAATTAAAATAAATTTTAAAATAATAATAATTACATACAATAAATTGCACATATTTCAAATGTACAATGTGCTGGATTAAAGAAGCCATACATAAATTAATAGTTTAGCCCAGCCAGTGTAGGTCAGTGGTTGAGCATTGACCTATGAACCAGGAGATCACAGTTAAATTCCAGTCAGGGCATACACCTGAGTTGTGGGCTCAGTCCCTAGTGTGGGGCATGCAGGAGGCAGACGACTGATGATTCTCTCTCATCATTGATGTTTCTATCTCTCTCCCCCTCTCCCTTCCTCTCTGAAATAAATAAAAATATAATTTTTTTTTTCTGTTTTCATCCATATGTCTTGCTCTGCATTTTTTTTTAATTTCTTTATTGATTAAGGTATCACATATTTGTCCTCGTCCCCCCATTCCCATCCCACCCCCCTCCCCACATATGCCCCCACCCCCCTGTTGTCCTTAACTGCTGGTTAGGCTCATATGCCTGCACACAGTCCTTTGGTTGATCTCCCCCTTTACCCCCACCCTTCCCTACCCTCCCCCCGAGGCCCGACAGTCTGGTCCATGCCTCCTTGTTTCTGGGTCTGTTCTTGTTCATCAGTCTATGTTGTTCATTATTTCCCCTTGAGTGAGATCATGTGCTATTAGAAATCCACTTAAAAGAACCAAAAATGAGACAAGCAATAATGGTTATGGTGACAGGCAAATGAATCAGTGTGTAGTGAGTTTCTTTCTGGGCCAACAGTTCTTTTGAGACCCAATTTCAATGTCCAACAGTTCCTTATGTGTACATGTCAGCACTGACATTTCAGTTCTGGATGGTGGACAAATGGTGCTAATGCAGGTCCGTAAAAATATAATTTTTAAAAGAGTTTATAGTGGGTGGGTCCATTTGTATATAACTCAAGATGATGCTCAATAAGTCTTAACTGCATTAATGTTATTGTTAAAAATGTAATCCAGCACTAGCTGCTTTGACTCAGTGGATAGAGTATCGGCTTGCGGACTGAAGGGTCCTAGGTTCGATTCCCTGTCAAAGGCATATGGCCGAATTGTGGGCTCAATCCCCAGGAGGGGACGTGCAGGAGGCATCCGATCAATGAGTCTCTCTCATCATTGATGTTTCTATTTCTCTCTGCCTCACCCTTCCTCTCTGAAATCAATAAAAATATAGTTTTTAAAAATAAATAAATAAAAGTGTGTAGAGAGCTGTTGGTGCCTTTGCTGTGGGCATGCTTTAAAAAAAATGTAATCCACTTGGCTTCAGTTTTCTTCTTTCTGAAGATAATGTGGAATAATAAACCTTACTTCAACTGGATGTTGTAAGACCTAAATAAAATGTTAAATATACTTTGTTGAGTCCAAAGAAAATGTTCAAGAGTGAGCAGTGTGCATATATGTATGCACTTGTATACAACTTTCAAATAAACACACTCACACATATATATGCACATGCACATAGACTCATTCATAATCCCATCTATTATGATGAAAGAAACCTTCAGAGAAATTTGGAAAATATAGAAATTTTAAAAAAGAAATGTGTGAATTAACATGAAATAGATACAAATGTAGAAATTTTGACACAAAGATTTAAAGTAGCCCTAGCCAGTTTGACTCAGTGGGTAGAGCGTCAGCCTGTGGACTAAAGGGTCCCAGGTTCGATCTGGCCAAGGACACATGCCCAGATTTCGGGCTCGATCCCCCCAGTAGGGGGCGTGCAGTAGGCAGCCAATCAATGATTTTCATCATTGATGTTTTTATCTCTCTATCTCTCTCCCTTCTTCTCTGAAATCCATAAAAAAATAATACATTAAATAAATAAATAAATAAACAAATATAAAGTAAAACGTGTGACCTTAATTTTAATAAATTATTTTTCTATCTTAATGCCTCAAAGTCAGAACCATGTTAACATTTACGTGATGGGAAATTCTTTGTACCATCTATCAGACCAAATACCTGTAAATTAGCTCTAATTTTATCTATGTGATGTGGAATTTCAACACAAAATACCTTTGCCCAAGGGAAGGTAGCTGAATGATTTGAGAGGCTTAAACTCAAGTTTCTTCTAACAATATCTTACTGGATAAATGTCGTGTCAGTTTCCCATTGCTATTGTAGCAAATTACTACTCTAGTGGCTTAAAAACAAACAACTTTCTATCTTAAAATTCTAGAGGTTAAATGCCTGAAATGAGTCTTAAAAGCCTTAGATCAAAATGACTGCCGGGCTTGGACTTTTCTGGGTGATCCAGAGGAGAATGTAATCCCTTTCCAACCCATTCCCAATCCATTTCCAACTCCTTTCCTATTCTCAATTCCTATTCCAGATTCTAGAGGCCACCTGCATTCCTTTGCCGATGGCCCTTCCTCCATCTTTAATACCAGGAGCATAGCATCTTCAAATGTCTCTCTGACTCCAATTCTTCTTCCACTCTCTTCCACATTTAGAGGACCCTTGTGATGACGTTAGTCCAACCTGGCTAATCTGAGCTAATCTCCTTAGCTAATAATTTTATTTCTATTTTACTTACCCTGCTCTGTGAGATAACATATTCCAAAGTTCTCCAAATTAGGATGCTGACCTCTTTTGAGGCCCTTATTCTGCCAACTACAAAGCCTTTTCCAGGTATAAATTATTTTATGTCACCAGGATTCATAATATAAAAGAATCAAACACAGAATTTATCCTTCCCTTAGAGTGAAAGAAAAACTTGTCTTTCAAAATTACGTACACAGAAGAATCCTGGTGGAGAAGACCTAAAATTACCTACACCAGACTCCGACACAGAGCCACAGCCCACCTACTCAAAGTGTGGTCCACAGACCAGGAGGACCTGCAGCATCAACATCACCTGGGAGCTTGTCAGAAATGCAGTCTCCTGGCCAGACTGGAAGTAAAATTAAAGTGGGAAACATACACCTGGAATTACCAACTGAGGTCCACCTGAGAAGGAGATATATATCAAGGAAGGACAGAAAACACCTGGAGATTGGTATGAAGGGCAAGGTCACGAGAGGGGCTGACCCAGCTGCCACAGGTGGCAGGCCAACAGTGAGGAGGGAGCTCTGGGCTACAGGAGAGTCTGTTTCCCCAGAAGATTGAGGCCCGGAACCCAGGCTGGGCTCCAGAGCCCAGCGCATCTGAGTTGAAACCAGAAGCCCATGTAACATCCAGCCGTGAAAGGTGGCAGAGCTGCTGGGTGCCACAGAGTCTGGAGCCAGTAGACCAGAGCTGACAGGAAAGAAAGGCACAGTTTCTGGTTTTATTGTATTTTTGTTTTTTAAACCCGGAGCACAGGAGTTTTCCGTAGCAGCTACTCACCCAAGGCTTTGGTGCAGGGAGGGTGGTGTTGACTGGAGGTGCCTAAGCAGAGGCTGGTGTGGGAAACATTGGGGGAGATGTGGAAAAGCATCAGTCAGGAGTCCTGCATTCAGTCATATGCCCCCAGAAGCAGTAATGGAGGAAAAGTGGGGGAAAAATCACCCTAGGTGTTACAGCCCACCTGACCCTCAGAAGCCAGGCCTGCCACACCCTGCATCTTGACCTTTGCAAAGGAGATAGCCACAAAGGTAAAGCCTATAGGTTTGTACAGTCTCAGGGAGCATCTGTGACTGGGTTGGGGGTGGGGCCATCTTCCCCACTATCCCAGGAACCTAACTGGTGCCTCCCAGTCTGATAGAAACTTCAGGTTTCCAGTTGATCCCACTGGATTGCAGAGTAATATGCTGAGCCATTCACACAGTAGCAGCTCTGGGACAGGGAAGCATACCCATCACTTTCCCTGAAATCTCAACAACACCTTCCCTTCATGGGAGAGCTAAAGTCCTTTCAGAAACAGACTTTTGCGTGGTTACGATTGACAGCTGGCTGGCAAGTGATGGTGGGTGGAAGCAGAGCCTGGGGAACCTACGGAAGCTTACTGACCCATCCCTGGGCCCCGTTCTGCTAACTAACCTGCTTTAGAAGGCAGCTTGGCCCCTCCCATGTGAAGCCAAGTCCTATGGAGATGGACATAAACTGTGGATTTCTTGGAGCTTCAAGGAGGTTGCTGAAAGGCAAAGAGGACGGTCTCTGGCAGTGGTTAGCACTGAGTACTTCCGGGAAGCCCAGAACTGGCAGACAGGACAGTCAGCACAGTCATCAGGAGAGCGGAATCAAAAGGAAGCTCCCAGGAGGAACTAAACCTGGCTGAGATGAAAGCCACTTTACTTTTTTCTTCATTACTTTTTTTTTCTATTTTTCACTTCCATTTCTTTTTACTTTTTATTTATCTTCTTTATCTATATGCTTTATTGATTTGTTATTATTTTAGAGTCCATTGTTTCATTCATATATCCAATTTTTCTCTCCCCCTTTCCTACAAGAAGAAATAAAGGCATCCAAATTAGAAAAGAAGAAGTAAAACTGTCATTATTCGCAGATGACAAGATATGATGTTGTACATAGAAAACCCTAAAGACTCCATCAAAAAACTACTAGACTTAATAAATGATTTTGGCAATGTAGCAGGATACAAAACTATCACCCAGAAATCTATGGCTTTTTTATACACCAATAGTGAACTTACAGAAAGAGAAATTTTTTAAAACTCCCACTTACCATTGCAACAACCAAATTAAGATACCTAGGAATAAATTTAACTAATGAGGGAAAAGACCTGTACTCAGAAAACTACAGGATGTTGAAAAAAGAGATAGAGGAAGGCATAAACAAATGGCAGTATATACCGTGTTCATGGATTGGTAGAAACAACAACATTAAAGTGTCCATACTACCCAAAGCAATCTATAAATTCAATGCAATCCCCATTAAAATACAAATGACATATTTCACAGACCTAGAACAAACTCTCCAAAAATTCATCTGGAATAAAAAATGACCCCGAATAGCTGCAGCAATCTTGAGAAAGAAGAACAAAGTTGGAGAAATCACAATGCCAGATTTCAAGCTATACTACAAAGCCACAGTTCTCAAAACTGTCTGGTACTGGCACAAGAACAGACATATAGACTAATAGAATCAGAGAACACAGAAATCAACCCAAGCCATTATGCTCAATTAATATTTGACAAAGGAGGCAAGAATATACAATGGAGTCAAGACAGTCTCTTCAACAAATGGTGTTGGGAAAATTGGACAGATACATGCAAAAAAGTGAAACTAGACCACCAACTTACACCATACACAAAAATTAACTCAAAATGGATAAAGGACTTAAACATAAGATGGGAAACCATAAAAATCTTAGAGGAATCCATAGGCAGCAAAATAGCAGACATTCATTGTAGCAATATCTTTACCAATATAGTTTCTACGGCAATGGAAACTAAGGAGAAAAAAACAAATGGAGCTACATCAAAATAAAAAGCTTCTGCACAGCACAAGAAACCATCAACAAAACAACAAGAAAGCCCACTGCATGGGAGAACATATTTGCCAATGTTATCTTCAATAAGGGTTTAATCTCCAACATTTACAGGAAACTTATACAATTTAACAAAAGGAAGATAAACAATCAAATCCAAAAATGGGCAAAGGACCTAAATAGACACCTTTCAAAAGAGGACATACAGAAGGCCAAGAGGCATATGAAAACATGCCCAAAGTCCAAGAGATGCAAATCAAAATGACAATGTGGTACCATCTCACACCTGTCAGAATGGCTATCATCAACAAATCAACAAACAAGTGTTGGCAAGGATGTGGAGAAAAAGGAACCCTCGTGCACTGCTGGTGGGAATGAATACTGGCGCAGCCACTGTGGAAAACCGTATGGCATTTCCTCAAAAAATTAAAAATGGAACTCCCATTTGACCCAGTAAGACCACTCCTAGGAATATATCCTAAGAAACTGGAAACACCAATCGGAAAGGATATATGTACCCCTATGTTCATAGCAGCACAATTTACAATAGCTAAGATGTGGAAACAGCCTAAATACCCATCAGCAGATGAGTGGATTAGAAAACTGTGGTACATCTACACAATGGAATACTACGCTGCTTTAAAAAAGAAGGAATTCTTACCATTTGCAACAGCATGGATGGAACTGGAGAGCATTATGCTAAATGAAATGAGGCAGTCAGATAAAGATAAATATCACATGATCTCACTCATTTGTGGAATAGAATGAGCAACATAACTGATGAATAAAAATAGAACCAGAGTCATGGAAGCATTGAATAGACTGTCCAACCTATAAGGGAAGGTGGGGGGTGAAGGGATAAGAGATCAACCAAAGGACCTGTATGCATGCATATGAGCATAACCAATGGACACAGATGGGAGTGGGGGTGAGGGCATGTGCTGGGGTTGGGGGCGGCCAGGAAGAAGTCAATGGGGGGAAAAGGAGACTTATGTAATACATTAAACAATAAAGAATTTAAATTTTAAAAAAAACTGTGGTACATCTACAAAATGGAATACTGCACTGCTATAAAAAAAAGAAGGAACTCTTACCATTTCAACAGCATGGATGGACCTAGAGAGCATTATGCTAAGCAAAATAAGTTAGTTGGAGAAAGGTAAATATCACATGATCTCACTCATTTGTGGAATATAATGAACACATAAACTGATGAACAAAAATAGAGCCAGAGAAAAAAAATATTTTAGAATATACTAGTAATAGAAGTAATCCTGTTTTTTTTTTTCAGATTTTTAATATTTCCTACAAGTTTTATAATATTATACTATGATAGTACAGTTTTGGTAATATTATTATATTTTAAATCTTTATTCTTGAAATATTAATGTTTATTAGATGAAAGTGGCTAATTATTTTGTATCTACAATCTGGTAATAGATTTATTTTGTATATTATAAAAATAAATAAATAATTTTTTTTAAACTAATGGTTATAAGGGTGCTCAAACAACTTAGTGAGAACTACAAGCAACTTAATGAGAATTATAAGGAGCTGAATGAGAAATACACCAACATGAATAAGATTCAAGTGGAAATGAAGAATGACATAGCTGAAATAATGAACACCCTGAATGGATTCAATAGTAGGCGAAAAGAAGCAGAGGACCAAATCAGTGAGTTAGAAGACAAGATAGAAAAAAATCACTTTTTCAGAGCAACAACTAGGGGAAAATATTAAAAGGCAAAAGGAAAGTCAAAGGGAGCTTTGAGACAACATGAACCATAACAATGTTCTCATCATAGGGATAGCAGAAGGAGAAGAATCCAAACAAGGAATAGAGAACCTGTTTAAAGAAATAATTGCAGTAAATTTCCCTATGCTGCTGAAGGAAAAGTCATTCAAGTTCAGGAAACACAGGGAGTCCCAATCAAGATGAACCCCAAAAGAACAACACAAGGTGCATAAGAATTAAAGATTTTTAAAAAAGAATCTTAAAGGCTGAAAGAGAGAAACAGAAAGTTACATACAAGGGAGCTCCCATTACATTGTCAAGCTGATTTCTCAATAGAAACACCTTGGGCCAGAAGGGAGTGACATGAAGTATACAAAGTAATGAAAAATAAGAGACTGGATCCAAGACTACTTTATCCAACAAGGCTATCGTTCAAAATTGAAGGTGAAATAAAGAGCTTCACAGAAAAAAAAAAGGATAAAAGAGTTTATTACTACCAAACCAGCACTACAATACATGCTAAAGGGACTGTTGGAATAATAAGAAGAAAAAGATCAATGGAACAAAATGGAGAACCCAAAAATCAACTCAAACCATTTTGCTCAATATTCAACAAAGGAGGCAAGACAGTCTCTTCAATAAATGGTGTTGGGAAAATTGGACAGGTACATACAAAAAAAAAAATGAAACTAGACCACCAACTTATACCATACACAAGAATAAACTCAAAATGGATAAAAGACTTAAATGTAAGTCATGGATCCATAAAAATCCTAGAAGTAACCATGGGCAGCAAAATCTCAGACATCTCTCATAGCAATATGTTTATAGATACATCTCTTAAGGCAAAGGAAACGAAGGAGAAAATAAATGGGTCTACATCAAAATAAAAGGCTTCTGCACAGCAAAAGAAACCATCAACAAAATGAAAAGGGAGCCCACTGTATGGGAGAACATATTTGTCAATGATATATCTGATAAAGAGTTAATATCCAAAATATATAAGGAATTCATACAACTTAACAAAAGGAAGACAAACAATCCAATTAAAAAACTGGCAAAGGACCTAAATAGATACTTCTCCAAAGCAGACATACAGATGGCCAAAAGACATATGAAAAAATGCTCAAGGTCACTAATCATCAAAGGGATGCAAATTAAAAGAACAATGATGTATCACCTCACACCTACCAGAATGGCTACCATCAACAAATCAACAAATGACAAGTGCTGGTGAGTATGTAGAGGAAAGGAAACCCTAGTATAGGGAGTGGCTATAGGGTCAAGCCTCAAATTGAACTGTGGCATCCCCAAACAAGTCCCAGTTTGGAGGGCAGAGCCCTCTTATCATAATTAAGCTTAACCTTATAGCCCTCCCTAGTTCCTTCCCAGGTAGATAATGGGCTGTGGATGGTGCAGCAAGTGCTGCCAAAACAAGAACATTGTAGACATGTTGACCACTACCCTTGTTTTGAACTGACTATAAAATAAAGCTTTGGCTTGCTGGCTGGATCTTTCTGTGTCCTCATCCAGGCACAGGAGATCCGACGAGCCCCAGCTGTATTCTCTTGTCTGTCTTCTTTAATCCTTCACTGTCCCTCCTCATGTTCACCCTTAGCCATGCTGGCATGGCACACCCTAGTACACTGCTGTGGAAATGCAGACTGGAGTAGCCATAATGGAAAACAGTATGGAGTTTCCTCAAAAAATTAAGAATGGAACTCCCATTTGTCCCAGTCATCCCACTTCTAGCAAAATATCCTAAGAAACCTGAAACTCTAATCAGAAAGAATATGTGCACCCCTATGTTCATAGCAGTGCAATTTACAATAGCTAAGATCTGGAAACAGCCCAAGTGCCCATCAGTAGATGAGTAGATAAAAGAGCTGTAGTACATTGACACTACAGTATTATGCAGGTGTAAAAAAGAAGGATCTCTTACCCTTTGAGACAGCATGAATGGACCTGGAGAGTATTATGCAAAGCAAATAAGCCAGTCAGATAAAGACAAGCATCACATGATCTCACTCATGTGGATTCCAAAAGACAAAATTAACTGATGAACAAAATAGATCCAGAGACACAGAAGCATGGAACAGACTGTCAAATCTCAGAGAGAAGGCAGGGGTGGATGGTAAAAGGAAAGAGATTAACCAAAGACCTTGTATGCATATATGCATAACCCATGGACCTAGACAGTAGTGTAGTGAATGCCTGGGGCAGAGGGCAGGTGCAGGCTAGACAGGGTTCAAAGGGGGGAGAAGGGGGTATCTCTAATACTTTCAACAATAAAGATTTTAAAAAGAATTTTAAAAGCATATTACAAACCAATATTAAAGATAAAGTATGAAATTTGCTGAATTAAAAGAGCTATGCACAAATTAAGAATGTATAGTGCATGGGTCTGTATGATTCCAACAAAGTACACAAAAGCTTTTCATTGCTTTGTTATATAACTGTAAAAAATTCAATCACCCTGAGCCTCTTTACTTTACTGGTGACAGTAGTGGGATAATAAACCTAATTCAGATGAATGTTGTTAGAAATAAATGAAATGTTTGGAAATACTTAAGTCCATGAACTCTCTTACAACTAAGAAGTATATCTATGTGTATACGTGTGTGCATTTGTAGATGATTAAAATAAGCACACTCACACACAGATATACAAAGACTCATTAATAAACCCATATTTTATGTTGAAAGAAAATTTGTGAGAAATTTGGGTAGGATAGAAATTAAAAGAATAAATGGTTGAATTAATGTGGAATAAAGGAATGTAGAAATTTAGGCACAAAGACACTAGAGAGTATTCACAGTACCAGCTCCGCCGTCTAGGACTGCCCAGTTTGGCAGCCCCTTGGAAGACCTGCAGAATCTAACTGTCCCTAGCTCATACACACAAACACCACACACATCTACACTCTCCTCTATGGCTCCCTCACTCTCTCACACTCTCTCCCTCCCTACCTTCCTGCGGTTGCCATCTTCCGGATTCAATAAAGATTTATTTTTAAAAAATTATGCATATAAGATGCTAAGCGCAGGTTATGTGGCATAAGAATATCTACATATATCTCATAATTAATATATATTTTATAATGAGGGACTTAATGGCAGCTCTTAACTTGTGAAATAAGTACAAAATCCTTCATCATTTTTGACAAATGTGTCCTGAAACCAAAGACTGTGATGTCAGAATTCCAATTGCCTCCCCTTGTTGGAGAGGAAGATAGCAGTTCTCTAGGGACATCAGGGCTGTGTACCCACCACAGATCAGTGCTGGAGGATCAAAGGGACTTGGTCTGACAGGTTTCTTGGCCTCAGACATTGGGCAAATGTTAACTCAGCGTTGGGGTAACTCAGCGTAGGAGGTCAGATCTATGGAAAGCAAGAAGATCAAAGACAAGGGAAAATAAAAACTAAATTTACTTGACTTCTAACCTGGTCCCTTAGGACCAGAGAATCATTAGGAAACATTTCCTTTCTGTCTATTCCACAGGCCTACAGGGAAATCATGTGCTTAGATGTTGGAACAACACAAGGGAAATGTGCCTGATGGGCAGGTATAGAGAGAGCTGTAACTATCTCACCTGTGTAGTCTCCAGCTTGTACAATACTGGCGGACAGGACTTGCTGTTGCTTTTGATTCCTAAGCTGGTTCAGGGACTGATGCTTCACTCCTTCCTCCTGTCTCCTGTGGGACAGAGCTTCAATCTCCATCATCAACCATCCAGAAAGCAATTCAGACTTCCACATGGAGACCTTCCTCTCAGAGACCACATCCAGGTGAGTCTGGGAGCCCATTAGGTACATCAGGAGAGGGTCAGACAGGATGGAACCTCATAACTTTTGCCTGAGTCACTGTGAACCTAATCAGCCCAGCCTGTTAATTAACTAATTTATTCTTAATTTACTTAATATGTTAATAAGGATGTTTCTCTTTGAATCTGCAATACAGGGCCCATAGTTGACAATTAGGTGGTGGGGATGGGAGTCCAGTTGGATGACACTGTAGAATGAGTGAGATGCATAAAATGATTGCAGTAAAATGAAAACATATCTGAGGAGTTCTGCTGTTCAGGGAGAAAGAAATAGAGAGTAGGTGTGGAGGACAACGCAGTGAAGTGAGAGTGTTTGTGTTAAATTTCCAAGGTGAGGTGTGATGGAGCATGTTTTGTATTTATTGAAAAGACCCTGGCCAGTGCAGGGAGATGGTACCTTGTAACAGCAGTTGGTGAGACGTACATTGCAGCATCTTCTCTCATGCTGGGTATTCATATGAGAAAAACTAATTAAAAGTCAAAGAGGAATACTAAATGTTAAATTGAAAGACAAGCTTTGCCATATGATAAATGTTAATATACATTGAGAACTAATTCCGGAATCATTAAATGAATAATAACTGAGCATCTGCTATGTGCCAGAACATTCTAGGAACATTATCTATAATAATAAAAGTGTAACATGCTAATTAGACCAGACAGCTGAACAACCTTCTGGATGTCATTGTGGATGTCCTTCTGGACAAAGCCACTGTGGCAGGGGCCGAGGCAGAGGAGGTTCAGGATATCAGGCAGACAGATGAGCGGTTAGGGGAGATCTGGCAAGCAGGCGAGCACTTAGGGGCAATCAGGCGAGTGGTATGAGCCAGCAGTACCAGATTGTGAAAGGGTGCAGGCCAGGCTTAGGGACCCCCCCGCTTCCCATGGATGAATTTTGTGCACCGGGCCCCAAGTGTATTATATTCTTCTAAATTTATAATTTAATTATTAACCAATGTTGATATCTTTAAATTATGTCTTCTTTCAGTTAATATTTGGTTCTTCATTCAATTATGTTTATTATGCTTGCTTTGAAACTACTCATTTTAACCTGGTTTATTACCCCTTCTTTCTTTCCATATTTTGTTTCTATGTAAGTGAGTATCCATACACATACCTTTGTAAAAACTCAAAATGTGAACAAAGCAGGGGAAGCCCCTGCTCTCCTTTTTTAATTGTTTAAAATATTACAAATAGTAGAGCATATGTCTCCCTTTTCCCCTATTGACCTCCCCCACCCACCCAGCACATGCCATCACCCCCCCCCCCTAGTGTCTGAGTCCATTGGTTATGCTGCTCTTTTGATCATGCAGTATATCAGTGAGGGCAGAGAACAATAAAATAAATGTGTGCTTAAAATAATGTCCTCAGGAAGAATCATATGAAGAAAGCTATTCAGTGTAAAAATTGTCATGGTGTGGCAGGATTTATAAAGCATGGTCTGGGAGATTTTGCATGTTGGATGAAGACCAGAACCAGGACCAGAGTGTGCCCACTGGGTTTGTCACAAAAGAGATCAAAACCCAAAGCCCAAGAAATAATAGAAAAGGTGCCACGTCAGAAAAGGAAGAAAGGAGCTCATCCTCCCTCAGACCATATAAAAATGAACTGGTCAAATAATTACAAAATAGGTCCAGAAAAAACAAGTCTTCACTGCTTGATATTTAAAATGTTCCCCTTGATATTTTCTTTTGTGAAGTGTTGGTTTATCCCTTTGCTTTGGGTGTACAATGTGTAAAGTGACACCATAAAGATATCACCTCTTTTGTCTTTTAGACAAGTTTCTTTTAGTTCTCTTATTATTTTGCTGGGCATCCGGGGAATGTGTTTAGGGTTCAAATGCTGCCAGAACCAAGGAAGATTTTTCTTCCTCACACCTGAGCTTATTAGATCATTTTTAACTCCTCATTTCATTTCATTCCTTTTGCTCTCACAATGTTTATTCAACAGAATTTTTATACAATTACAACTATTATTTTATGGTTTATTCTTTATTAAAGTATGCTTAGCATACAATATTATATTAACTACAAGTGTACAACATAGTGATTCAACATTTACATAATTACAATGTGGTCACCACAATAAGTCTAGTACCCATCTGTCACTGTGCAAAGTTATTAAGATATTATTAACTATATTCTTTGTGCTATACACAACATATACATGATTTATTTATTTCATAACTGAAAGTTTGTACCTCGTATTTCCCTTCACCTTTTTAACCCATTCCCTCACCCCTGTCTGTTTGTTCTGTATCTATGAGTTTGTTATTGGTTGGTGTGTTTTTTTTGTTGTTGTTTTGTTTTGTTTTGGTTGTTTGTTTATTTTGTTTTGTTTAAGATTCTACATGTAAGAGAAATTATATGGTATTTGTCTATCTGTCTGACTTATTTCACTTAGCATAATGCTCCCTAGGCCTGTCCCTTGTTGTTGCAAATAGCAAGGTTTCATTCTTTTGATTGCTGAGGAATATTCTATAGTGTATATAACAGGTAGAGCAAAAGTAGGTTTATTGTTGTGAGTACACAGAACACAGAGTTTATTCTTGTATTATTACTTTTTAATTATTGTATAATTTTCCATGTGAACAACTCTAAATCTACTTTTGCCGCACCGTGTGTGAGTGTGTGTGTGTGTGTGTGTGTGTGTGCGCGCGCACATGTGTATGTGTACCACATTCATTTATCGATGAACTCCCAGCAATGCTACTTCTGGTATTTGTCTGAAAAAAACAAAAACCCTAATTCAAAAAGATATGGCCACTCTGTATTCATTGAAGCATTATTTATAATAGTCAGGATATAAACAGATTTTTTAAATGTTTGTTTAAATACACAGTAGAAAAATGGTCATTTCAATATAGAGCCCAAGCGTATTTGTCTATGGGAGGAATACAAATTGGAATTGCTAGAATTTCTACAGTATACACGTGAACAGTCTGGCCAACTTGGGTTATAGCCACTCCTTATCAAATCAGTCTGAGAAAGGCATGGAAATAATATAACCATGAGAGAGAGAGAGAGAGAGAGAGAGAGAGAGAGAGAGAGAGAGAGAGAGAGAGAGATAGCGCAGTCCTCAAAACAGGAGCAGGAGGACTAGGGATCATATATTCCGAGGTAACTCTAACAATTCAGGAACCAGAACTCAATCAAGAGAAGGTACTAAGAAGGGGATTTGTTTGCATTTATGGGGTACCTTTGCAACAAAGTGCAAGAGGCAGTGTGAACAAGGAAGTCCCTGTGCCTGAGGTTTCAACAGTAGCAGAGAGGCCCCAACTTGTCTGACACCTTCTCACATCCTCTTCCTCACGCTCATTCACCTCCAACTCTGGTTTCCTTTTTGGCTGAACATTAAAACAAACATCTTCCGGCGGCGCCCACAGCCACAAGATGGCAGCACCTAGTCCACTCAGCCCCGCCAGGGCGTCAGGCACACGGTATGGCCAGGCAGGTCCGGCTGCTCCGTGCGCCTGCCTCCAGAGTCCCCCCATCCCCTCAGCCCCCCAGCTTCCCAGGGCCGCCCGAGGCTCTGGTAACCAGGGCCAGGCTGAGGCTTGCGCTGCCAGCAGTGGCAGCAGCAGAGGTGTGATGGGGCGTTGCCTTCTCCTGATTGCCGGGTCACCTCCCACCCCTGAGGGCTCCCGGACTGTGAGAGGGGGCAGGCTGAGCTGAGGGACACCCCCTCCAGTGCATGAATTTTCATGTACCGGGCCTCTAGTTGTAATATAACGAAGAGAGAACAGGATGGTATAAAAAGACAACATAAGGAAATGAAGGAGATGGGTTAGAAAAGGAAGAATTGCAAGAAACTTGATGATGCAAGTGCAAAATTAAAACCGTTATTGGAGGCAGAAGAAGATTGAATTAAAAAAAAAAAAAGCAGAAGCAGTAATATTGCTGACTAACCTGAGGGGATACACAGAATATTTAGAAAAAAAGAGTAATCCCCTTGGCCCGTGTGCCAAGCCTGCGCACTAAAGGGTCACAGGTTAGACTCGTGGTCAAGGGCATGCACCCGGGTTGCAGGTTTGATCCCTGCCCCAGTCAAGATGTGCTGGCGGGAGGCAACCAATTGATGTGTCTCTCTCACATTGATGGTTCAGTCTCCTTCTCTCTCATGTAAGAATTAACAACCAAAAAGAGTAATCAATAAAAAATTGAAGTTTAAAGACAGAATGAAAATCAGGAAGTATTTTTTTATCAGTTTAAATTTAAACAATAATTTTATTCTGTTTGCTGATACCTCGGGTCAGAATTTCACAGAGTGGGAGTGATTTGTCGGCTCTGTGATGTCTGGAGTCTCAGCGGCGAGGGCTTAAAGGCTGATGATGATTGACAGCTGGGGCTGGAACCATCCAGAGTTCCATTACTCACCTGCCTCTTTCCGGGTTGGGATGACTCAAAGGCTGGATTGCCAAGCAGAGGGCATGCCTGTGGCCTTGCTATGTGCTATACATGGCAGCCTCAGAATTGTCAAATTTCCTCAGAATTGTCAGATAGCCAGGGCTCCAAGAGTGAATGTTCCAGCAAGCAAGGCAGAATGAGGCCTTTTATGAAAAATCCTCAGAAGCCATACAGTGTCACTTTGGGATAGATACATGCAAACCACCCCCCAAAAAAAAAAATAATAAAATAAAATAAAACAAACATCTTCCTCAGGATCTTTACCCTGGCCATTCCCTCTGCCCAGCACAAGCTTTCCCACGAAATCTTGTATCACCCTCTCTTCCTTGAGGTCTCTTTACAAATGACATCTTGTTTGTAGGTCTTGCCTAAACACCCATGAAAAATAAAACACCCTATTCATTTCTTTACACCTGCTTTTCTTTTCTTCATAACACCTGTCACCATCTCAAATGTCATATATATAGTTAGTCCTCACATGAGGATATTTTTTCCATTGATTTTGAGAGGCAGGGGGAGAGAACCATCCCTGTTGCCTTCCACACCCACCCTGATTCAGAGCCAGGAATCATCTCCATCATTAAATTGTAGAAACTTTTGTTCTTCAGCACCCTATACTTACAGCCTGGACAGCGCCAAAAACATGGTCAGCACTCAATTTATATTCCTGAAATACATGAAAAATGTCTCATTAAAACTATAGAATACATAATACCTTAAGGAAGATGATGATTGATACAAAGGCTTCATATCACAGGTGGCACAGGGGCTTCCCCAAAAGGGGACCAGATTCACACACAATATGTTAAAATTAATCCTTTCTCTACAAATATAAATTTTAGCATTTCAAATATGTAATACAAGTTTTTGTGAATTAGTCATATTATTTCCCTCTTTCCTAGTAGTCACCTCCACCATATGCCACCAAGGAATGGTACACAAATTTCAGAATTTATTCTCCTGGGATTTTCAGAGGATCCAGAACTACAGCCCCTCATATTTGGGCTTTTCCTCTCCATGTACCTGATCACTGTGTTGGGAAACCTGCTCATCATCCTGGCCGTCAGCTCAGACTCCCACCTCCACACGCCCATGTACTTCTTCCTCTCCAACCTGTCCTTGGTAGACATCTGTTTCACCTCCACCACCGTCCCAAAGATGCTGGTGAACATCCAGACACAGAGGAAAGCCATAACGTACACAGGATGCATCACACAGATTTATTTTCTTATACTCTTTTCAGTGTTGGAAATTTTTCTCCTGACAATGATGGCCTATGACCGTTTTGTGGCCATCTGCCACCCCCTGCACTATATGGTCATCATGAACCCCCGGCTCTGTGGACTGCTGGTTTTGATGTCTTGGATCATGAGTATCCTGAATTCCTTGTTACAATGCACAATGGCATTGAGGCTGTCTTATTGTGAAAACTTGGAAATCCCCCACTTTATCTGTGAACTCAATCAGATGATCCAACTTGCCTGTTCAGACACCTTTCTTAATAATATGGTGATGTATTTTGCAGCTGTCCTGCTGGCAGTTGGTCCTTTCATCGGGATCCTTTATTCATATTGTAAGGTAGTGTCCTGCATACGTGGAATGTCATCAGCTCAGGGGAAGTATAAGGCATTTTCTACCTGTGCATCTCACCTCTTGGTTGTCTCCTTATTTTATTGTACAATACTAGGTGTGTACCTCAGCTCTGCTGCTATCCAGAGCTCACATTCAAGTGAAACAGCATCAGTGATGTACACTGTGGTCACACCCATGCTGAACCCCTTCATCTACAGTCTCAGGAACAAGGACATCAAACAGGCGCTGAAGACATTCTTTGAGAGGAAACTACAAACAGGCCAGTTGTCCTAAGACTGAAGACGTACCCCTGATGGCAGAGGTCAACGTCTCAGAGTCAGACATAAATGCATGGGACAGACTGTAGAATCTCAGAGGGAAGGCGGGAGTGGGTGAGTGGGTGGGAAGAGATCAATCAAAGAACTTACATGCATATATGCATAACCCCTGGACACAGACAATAAGGTGGTAAATGCCTGGAGCAGGGGGCGGGGGTGGGCTAGAAGGGATCAATGAGCGAAAAAGGGGGACATGTCTAATGCTTTCAACAATAAAGATTTTTTTTAATAAAATGCAATTTCTGAATCCTACTCCAGAAGGGCCCAGTAATCTGCATTCACAATGATTAAAAATTATTGATAAACAGGTTGAAAATGAGCACATCTAGATAGTGGGTATCATTGCACAGATTATTAAGTTATTATTAGTTTAAAAACAGTGTGAGGATCTGTATTAATGGAAATACTATGATTTAATGCATTTTGATTTAATTACCAGCAAATGTCATCTTTAACTTATATTTTTCACATGAAAATAATTTAAGTTTATTAGCAATGCTCAAATCCATTTATGATTATAGATGTAGCTTTGCAAATAAGAAAATTGGAGCCATTCACTCTTGTTAATAATTGCATGAAAGGTAGGAATAAAGTGTGTCTTTGGATTCATTAAAAAAAGGCTCAGAATCAGATACTGTGATCAGACTGTGGAAGCAGAGCCTTCTCTTTCTATTCATTTCCTAAAATTTCCATTTCTTTGACCTTAACTTCTGTATTCAATTTCAGTAACTCACTTCATTAAACTTTCTTCTCTCTCTGATATCCCACAGTTTTTCCCTTTGTTGTTTTTTTAGCTTCCCAAATTTATTCCCATCATGGCCATTTACATAATGAGAAAACATGTATTTTTTAGAATAATTTTTCTTGAGTGATAAATATTGTACCAAATGTGTGTTTTCTTACTAAAAGAATCATCCAGAGATCCAAGATGCCTGCCAACAGGAAGGCAGGCTACAAGAGAGTGTGTGAGTGGGAGAGTGCATGGACATGCTGGGAGTGTATCTATTTGTGAGTGAGGGACAGTTGTATTTCATAGGACTGTTGGGGGCTGGCAGACCAGGCTCCTTTGGATAAGCAGCCTCTACTACTGCTGAAATCTCTCCCGGAGTGGCCAGCTCTGTCATAGAGATCACACCATCTTGAAGGGGAGAGTGGCTGTGATCGAAAGCCCAGTCTTACCTTCAACCGGTGAGAACTCGGATACCTCCCGGGACTCTACAACCACAATGCCCAGGGACTAGCTGCCTCAGCTGTGAACCCACAAACACCAAGACTCCAGCCCCCACAACCATGAGTGCCTAAAAACTTTGTCCAGGGGGAGACAAAGTGGTGCCAAATATGCAGACAGGCCCTGCATCTTCTCACAGAGCAGAGAGAAGGAACAGCTGAATTGAATAACATCCACCTGGAATTGGTGAATTAAAAACAGCTGGTGAGGCAATTCGTGGATGTAAAGGTCAGGATCAATTGCCTAGAGAGAGTCAATGAAGGAGAGAGAGAACTACCTAACCAGACACCCTGAGAGGAGCAATCATGGGAGACAAAGAAACAGCCTGCATCAAAAAAAAAAAAAAGGAGGAATCACCGGAAAAGGAAGTAAACAAAATGGAGGCAAACAATATGCCAGAGAAAGAATTCAGAGCAATGGTCATAAGGACGCTGAAAAGGATAGAAGACAAATTCAACAATATGTGTAAGAACCAAGAGGAAATGAAGAAGAACCAAGAAGAAATGAAAAATGACATCGCTGCAATAAAGACCATGATAGAAAGCATCAACAGTAGACTAGAGGAAGCAGAGGAATGCATCAGTGAGCTAGAAGACCAGGTAGGAAAATATACCCAAGCAGAGCAGCAACTAGAAAAAAAAAAAAAAACTTAAAAAACAGGAGGAGAGCCTAAGAGAACTTTGGGACAACAAGAAACGAAACAATATCCACATAATAGGGGTACCAGAAGGAGAGGAAACTGAGCAAGGAATAGAAAACCTTTTTTGAAGAAAACTTCCCTGATATTGGGGGGAAAAAACTCACACAAGTCCAAGAAGCTCACAGAGTCCCAAACAAGATGGACACCAAGACACATTATAATTAAATTGGCAAACACCAACAACAAAGTAAGAATCATAAAGGCTGCCAGAGAGAGACAGAAAGTTACCTACAAAGATCTCCCATCAGACTAGCGACTGATTTCTCAACAGAAACACATCAGGCTAGAAGGGAATGGAATGAAATATGCAAAGTCATGCAAAGCAAGGGCCTGAATCCAAGAATACTGTACCAAGCAAGACTATCAATCAAAGTTGAGGGTAAAATCAGGAGCTTCACAGACAAAAGACTCAGGGAGTTTATTACCACCAAACCAGCAATGCAAGAAATGCTAAATGGTCTGCTGTAAAAAGAAGAAATAGGAAGGGAAGAATGAACACTGGCATAAAGAATAAAAATGGGCTGAAACCGGTTTGGCTCAGTGGATAGAGCGTCAGCCTGCGGACTGAAGGGTCCCAGGTTCGATTCCGGTCAAGGGCATGTACCTTGGTTGCGGGCACATCCCCAGTAGGGGGTGTGCAAGAGGCAGCTGATCGATGTTTCTAACTCTCTATCCCTCTCTCTTCCTCTCTGTAAAAAATCAATAAAATATATTTTTTTAAAAAAAGAATAAAAATGGGATAGCCCCACTAGAGTGGCAGAGAGCAGCAAGGGGAGGGTACAAAATCCTCAGCCCCTGCTTCCACAAGTGCTGAGCTGCTCTAAAGGGGGGCAGGCATCAAAACACACCTTTGACCAGCCATAGTTCAGCATCTGCATCTTGCTCTGGCTCAGCTGATGGTTGGGAATTAAGCTGGAAAAGCTTGGCCTTGGGGTTTTGTTTGCAAGAGGATTTTTACTACAAGTCAGCTATCACCTGTGTCACAATGGAAGAAATGAGATGCAGAAGCCTATAAAGACTGAGTGGAATTCTCGGTGTGTCCTTTTCAACTATTTTCAAGGGGACATCAGCAGCGTAGTGGATGCACACTTCTCCAGAGCTCTGAGCAATGTCAAGAGCCCCCCAGGAATTAAGGCCCTTGAGCCAGAATGGAGATGTGATCCTGAAGAATGATAGTGACATGCCTCCAAATCAGTAGTATTTCTCTTCTCAGTGGACAAAGACACAACCAAAAGTATCTTTTGCAAATGGCACCGTCAACTGCATCAAGAATGGATTTGGTCCCATGGCTATGGATCAGTACACACTGACCCTGACAGGGAGTCCCTCTGTTCAGCCTGGTGAGCTGTGGCATTTCTCCTCCCTAACCGGCCCAGGCTCTCCAGAGCCAGAATACACTCATGCCTTCTCTGCTGGGCACCTGGTTCCAGAGGTCCAACCTAATGGGAAATACGAATCCCTCCTAAATTTCCTCCAGCAAGAAAGATGTGTAGCCTATCCTTAGCAATCTGCCATGTGGGAGAATTGCAACTCCGCCCAGGCAGCCAGAAGCACGGGGATTGCCCTTCAACCTGCCTTCCAGCTCAGTCCACTGTAAGAAATATTTCCACCCAGATCGTGGATCTTCCAGTGCTAGCCTTGCCAATGCCAGCCTTGCAAGTGGAAAAAGCCAATCTCTAGAGAGAAGAAAAGATTTGTCCTTTTACTGAACTTCAATTTAAAGAAAAGAATTCCTTTTTCCAAAGCTGCTCATGATTTTCGACTGTGAAACCAGAGGGTCTAAATACAGCACAGTCGTTTTCTCTTTTTGTCACTAAAGAGCACTGAGTCTGGAGCAAGTTTCCATTCTCCCTAAAATTGTACACTTCTCTTCCTTGGCACATATACCCTATGGCAGAGATTTTTAAATTTGTTAAGTGAACCCCCAGCATATAAAATCATTAGATGGGGAGCATGGAGGCCCACCTGCTTGCTCATCCCACCCTGCCACTGCACCACTGCTCTCCTACTTAGAAATCATAGTCCTCTTACTCTCTATCAGCAGAGTCTTTCAAACCAAGACTGACTCTGGGGTATTCTATGAGGTTGTCCCACTTTTCCAATTGAATAGAGATACCAGGATCAGCATTAAGCTTTCCAAGCTTAACCACACTGTGATCAACTTCACCCCTGCCTTTACCAAAATGAAAAGGGGAAAAAATGGGGGGGACGGGGGCAAGGTAATGGGTTGAGGCTGGCCATTCCCTGCATCCTCAAAGTCTGGAAGAAAACTGAAAAGGTCTCAGGCTGACCCTGATGAATGAAATAGTTTCACTTGGAAATCTGGATTCCTCAGTTCTAAAAAAGTGATTCCAACTGGAGTTGCTGAGAAATCCGAGGACTAACTTATTGGCAGTTAATTAGCAAACTACCTCATTCCAAGTTGGGCCTGGAGTAAGTTTTGTATCCCAAGAATTTCTCAGCCACCATTCCATGAGTTCCTGTCTGCCCTCAGTGTAAGGGTGAGGATTCACGTCTGATACTCCACAGGTGGGAATTAATTTGGACTTTGGCGGCACCTTGCAGCTTTCCACAGTGGCCAACCTAACTTCCATAAACTTTCCTTTAGCTCTTTCACTGTTAGTGACATCTGGGAAAATTAACTTTTTTTCAGCACAGAACCTTTTGGGGCCACCCATGTAGATAAAACACAGTATCTTAGATGAACTAGAGGTGAAAGAAAGGGTTGGTCCAAGATATAGTAGAAAGACCGCCCTGCAGATTGTTCCTAATAAAATGACAAATTTCTCCAAACTCATTAATCTCTCTAACGTAGTAGACAACTTTGCGTCCACTGTGAGCTTGGTACTTACCACATGACAACGCTGGAAGCCCCTGCAATCGATGTTCCCCACTCACACTCCACTTGTTCCTGTGTACTGCTCAGAGGGTGAATAATAAAACTTCACTTTTCTGGATTGTGCTATCCTTTTTTAAAAAATATTTTTTTATTGATTTCAAAGAGGGAGAGAAAAATAGAAACTGATGAACAAAATAGATCCAGAGACATAGAAGCATGCAACAGACTGACGAATCTCAGAGGGGGATGGAAGAGGGGTAGGAGATTAATGGGGGAATTTATATGCATATATGCATAGCCCATGGACACAGACAATAGTGTGTTAAAGGCCTGGGAGGGGTGGGTGCAGGGTGGAGAGGGTCAGTGGAAAAAGGGGAGGTATCTGTAATATTTTCAATAATAAGGATATATTTAAAAAGCAAAACAAAGGGGGGGGGATAAAAATGGGGGAAAGATGGTGACCAGCAACAAGGTAGGGAGGGAGAGTGCGTGAGAGAGTAAGGAAGCGATGGAGGAGTGTGTGGACGTGTGGTGTGTGTGTGTGTGTGTGTGTGTGTGTGTGTGTGTGTGTGTGTGTGTGTGTGAGAGAGAGAGAGAGAGAGGGAGAGAGAGAGAGGGAGAGAGAGAGAGACAGAGAGACAGAGAGCGAGCTAGGGACACTTAGAACCTGCAGATCTTCCAGGGGCTGCCAAACCAGGCAGTCTTAGACGGCGAAACCCTGCTGCCACCGCAAACACTCCAGGGAGGACACCGCCGGCACAGAAACCATGCCATCTTGAAGAACAGAACTGATTGAGACTAGGATCCTAGCCTCACCACCTAGTCTGGTCTCAGATGCAAACCGGTACTCTACAGCCACTCAGGACAAAGATCTGTGACCACAGCTGCAGACCGACGGACACCAAGACTCCAGACATCCCAGCCTCGGTTTCTGTGAATCACAGAGCCCATCCCCCTCCCCACTGGCCCGCTGCAGTGGCATAAGAACTGCTAGACCCACACCACGCAAGCAGGCCTCTTCCCCACACAGGGCAGCTGCGCTACCTGAATTTGAGCCTGGGCGCAAGGTCACAGGGAGTCTGCTTCCTACAGTGCACACCCGCACGACCAGACACCACACCCACACAGGGAGGCTGTGCTACCAGAATTTGAGCCTGGGGGTGTGATCACAGGAAGTCTGCTTCCCACAGCACGCACCCGCACTGTCAGACCCCACACCCACACAGGGAGGCTGTGCCACCTGACTTTGATTCTGGGAGAGCACACATGGAAGTCAGTTTCCTTCAGCGCAGGAGTAGAGCTCCCGCCAACACAGGGTAACTGTGCAACCTGGTCCCCCAAGCAAACCAGGGACCCTGACTCTCTGAGCAAGAGGCAGCACTGAGCACCAGTGACTTTAATCTGTTTCTCATCGCCCGTGCACAGGATCCCTGATTCCCAGTGCATGCACACTAAGAGCCAGTGACTCCAACTCTTGGCACATGCGAGGCCAAACCAAGCAACAGAGACTCCGATACTTGATTTTCATCATGGACACAAGGGGACACTGATTCCTGGCACTCTGGGGGATTCTCATTTTCAGCACACGCTAGCAGGATCTCTTTTTCAGCACAGCGCAGGCAGGGTCCCAGATTCTAGGTGTACACATGAGGCCACACTGAGCGCCGGTGACTCTGATCCTGGGCGAGCGTGGCTCCTACAGACCCACAGCAGCCACACATCTTGGTGTCTGCTCTTCAGTAACACTTAGGTGGCGCAAAGTTCCCACTGCATATGGCCCAGGCATGCACAACTCAGCGATTAGACCTTCTAGTGATAGTTAGAATAGGGAGACAATGAAACAATCCCCAGAGAAAAGAAAAATAGGATTTGCCAAGAAAGGAAATAAGTGAAATGTAGGCATGCAACATTGACAGAAAAAGAATTCAGAGTAATGGTCATACAATTCATAAACCAGATGGACGAGAAAATCAACAACCTATGCAAAAATCAGGAAGAAATCAAAAGTGATATAGCTACAAGCAAAGACACCGTGGAAGGTTTCAACAGAAGACTAGAAGAAGCAGAGGACCAAATTAGTGAGTTAGAAGATAAGGTAGAGAAACAACCACAATCTGAACAGCAACTGGAGAAAAAAATTAAAAAGCAGAAGGAGAACCAACAAAACGAAGTAACATCCTACCTAATAAAAGGGAAGTATGCAAATAAGCATCACTCCGCTACACCCACAATTGGGCCAGTGGAAGGCTGGGGGCGGGACTTGGGGTGGCCGATTGGGCTGGCGAGAGAAGCGGGGAGTGGGGACCCATGAGTCCCCGCCCCCCATTCCTCCAGCCAGCCCCAACGGCCGGTGCTGCGGGAGGACCCATGGGGCAGGCGGTAGGTGCCAGTGGTGGAACTCGGGGTGGCCGATTGCGTGGCTGCCGGCACCAGTTTTCCACCATAACCAGTTTTCCTCTGGCCACCCACCGATCGGAGCGCCTCCCGCCAGTGCGATCGGCCCCCCCGAGTCCTGCCCCCAGCCTTCGGAAGGCGATCCGATGGGCAGGTGGCCAGAGGAAACGGTGCTGGAGGAACTTGGGGTGGCCAATTGTGCTGGCGGGAGGCGCTCCGATCGGCAGGTGGCCAGAGATACCGCTGGCGGGAGGCATTCCGATTGGATCAGTGGGTGGCCAGAGGAAAACTGGTGCTGGCAGTCAGGTGAAGGAAAATCTATTTCATGAAACTTCATGCCATGGGCTTCTAGTACATATAATAAGGATGCCAGAAGGAGAGGAAGAACAGCAAAGATTAGAGAATCTATTTGAAGAAGTAATGACAGAAAACTTCCCTGATATGGGGAAGAAAAAAGTTACAAAAGTACAGAGAGTCCCTAGCAAGATCAATCTCAAAAGACCCACACCAAGACATGCCATAATTATAATAGCAAATGTTAACAACAAAAAGAGAATCTTAAAGACTGCAAGAGAGAGACAGAGAGTTACTTACAAAGGATCCCCCATCAGATTATCAAATGATTTCTCAACAAAAACACATCAAGCTAGAAAGGAATGGAATGAGGTATACAAAGTGATGCAAAGCAAAGGACTGAATACAAGAATACTCTATTCAGCAAGACTATCAATCAAAATTGAAGGTGAAATCAGGAGCATCACAGACAAAAAAGGACTAAGGGAGTTTATCACCACCAAACCAGCAATGCAAGAAATGCTAAAAGGTCTGCTGTAAAAAAAAGAAAGAAAGAAAGAAAGAAAGAAAGAAAGAAAGAAAGAAAGAAAGAAAGAAAGGAAGAAAGAAGGAAGGAAGGAAGAAGCGAAGAAGGAACAAAGGGGTAAAGAATAAAAACGGTGACAAATAAGTACCTATCAATAATAATTTTAAATGTAAATGAATTGAATGCCCCAATCAAAAGACATAGGATAACAGATTGGATAAGAAAACAAGACCCATATATCTGCTGTCTACAAGAAACCCACCTCTGAAAAAAAGATGCACACAGACTGAGGGTGAAGAGATGGAAAAAGGTTTTTCAGGCGAATGGAAATGAAAAAAAAAAAGTTGGGGTAGCAATACTGATATCTGACAAATTAGATCTCAAAGTGAAGGACATAACAAGAGATAAGGAAGGCCACTTCATAATACTAAAGGGAGAAATCCAACAAGAAGAAATAACTCTGGTAAACATATACACACCCAATATAGGAACACCCAAATACATTAAAAAAAACTCCTGGAGTATATCAAGGGAGAGATTGACAGCAATACAATCATATTAGGAGACTTTAATACCCCACTATCACCATTGGACAAATCCTCAAACAAAAAATTAGCAAAGAAACATCAATCTTAAATGACTTACTAAACCAGATGGAATTAATTGACATCCTCAGAACATTTCACACCAAAGCCACAGAATATACATTCTTCTCAAGTGCACATGGGTCATTTTCAAAGATAGACCATATGTTAGGTCATAGGCAAAGTCTCTTCAAATTCAAGAAGATAGAAATCATATCAAGCATCTTCTCAGATCACAGTGGAATAAAACTGGAAATCAAGTACAATAAAAACAATCCAAAAATATCAAACACATGGAGACTAAACAGCATGCTATTAAACAATGACTGGGTTACCAGAGAGATCAAGGAAGAAATAAAAAACATCATGGCAAAAAATGACAATGAAAACACAACAATCCAAAATCAATGAGACACAGCAAAAGCAGTCCTGAGAGGGAAGTTCATAGCTCTACAAGCCTACTGCAAAAAAACAAGAAACAATGGTAATAAATTACCTAACCCTACAACTCAAAGAGTTAGAAAGAGAGCAACAAGAAAAGCCCAGTGTAAGCAGAAGGAAGGAAATAATAGAGATCAGAGTGGAGATAAACGACATAGAGACCAAAAAAACAATACAAAAGATCAACAAAACCAAGAGCTGGTTCTTTGAAATGATAAACAAGATTTATGAACCTTGAAGCTCACCAAGAAGCAATGAGAGAGGACTCAAATAAACAAAATCAGAAATGAAAGAGATGAAATAACAACAAACCCCACCGAAATACAAAGGACTGTTACAAAATACTACAAACAACTCTATTCCAACAAACTGGACAACCTGGAGGAAATAGACATATTCCTAGAAAAATATAACCTTCCAAAACTCAATCAGGAAGAATCTAAACAGCTCAATAGGCCAGTAACTATGGAAGAAATTGAAGCAGTCATCAAAAAGCTTCTGGCAAACAAAAGCACAGGGCCAGATGGCTTCAGAGGGGAGTTTTACCAAACATTTAAGGAAGAACTAAAACCTATCCTCCTCAAACTATTCCAAAAAATTCAAGAGGAAGGAATGCTTCCAAGCTCATTCTATGAAGCCAGCATCACCCTAATACCAAAACCAGAAAAAGACAACACAATGAAAGAGAATTACAGGCCAATATCCCTCATGAACATAGACACCAAAATCCTCAACAAAATTCTAGAAAATTGGATCCAGCAGTACATCAGAAAGATCATACACCATGACCAAGTAGGATTTATCCCAGGGATGCAAGGATGGTACAATATCTGCAAATCAATAAATGTGATACATCACATAAACAAATTGAGAGATAAAAATCACATAGTCATATAAATTGATGCAGAAAAAGCATTTGACAAAATCCAACACCCTTTCTTGATAAAAACTCTCAGCAAGGTAGGAATAGAAGGATCATACCTCAACATAATAAAAGCCATATATAATAAACCCACAGCCAACATCATACTCAATGGGCAAAAACTAAAACTATTTCCCCTAAGAACAGGAACAAGACAGGGATGCCCACTCCCACCACTCCTCTTCGACATAGTACTGGAAGTATTAGCCATTGCAATTAGACAAGAAGAAGAAATAAAAGACATCCAAATTGGAAAAGAAGAAGTAAAGTTGTCCTTTTTTGCAGGTGACATGATATTGAACATAAAAAACCCGAAAGACTCCATCAAAAAACTAACAGACTTAATAAATGAATTTGGCAATATAGCAGTATACAAAATTAAAGCCGAGAAATCTATGGCATTTTTATACACCAATAGAGAACGTACAGAAAGAGAGACTGAAAAAGCAATCCCATTTACCATCACACCAAAAAAATTAAGATACCTAGGAATAAACTTAACTAAGGAGGTAAAAGACCTATACACAGAAAACTACACAACACTGAAAAAAAGAGATAGAGGAAGACGTAAACAAATGGAAGAACATACCATGTTCATGGATTGGGAGAATCAACATCATTAAAATGTCCATAATACCGAAAGCAATCTATAGATTCAATGCACTCCCCATTAAAATACCAACGGCATATTTCACAGACCTAGAAAGAACTCTCCAAAAAATTCATCTGGAATAAAAAGACCCCAAATAGCCACAGCAAACCTGAGAAAGAACAAAGTGGGATCTCAATACCAGATTTCAAGCTGTATTACAAGGCCACTGTTCTCAAAACAGCCTGGTACTGGCACAAGAACAGATATATAGACCAATTGAATAGAATAGAGAACACAGATAATGACCCAAACCACTATGCTCAATTAATATTTGACAAAGGAGGCATGATCATACATACAATGGAGTCAAGACAGTCTCTTCAATTAATGGTGTTGGGAAAATTGGACAGATACATGCAAAAAAATGAAACGAGATCACCAACTTACACCATACACAAAAATAAACTCAAAATGGATAAAGGACTTAAACATAAGGCAGGAAACCATAAAAATACTAGAGGAATCCACAGGCAACAAAATATCAGACATATGCCAAAGCAATTTCTTCACCGATACCGCTCCTAGGGCAATGGAAGCTAAAGAGAAAATAAACAAATGGGACTACATCAAAATAAAAAGCTTTTGCACAGCAAAAGAAACCATCAACAAAACAACAAAAAAGCCCACTGCATGGAAGAACATATTTGCAAATGTTATCACTGATAAAGGTTTAATCTCCAACATCTATAGGCAGCTTATACAACTTAATAAAAGGAAGATAAATGATCCAATAAAAAAAATGGGCAACGGACCTAAATAGAATCTTTTCTAAAGAAGACAGAAGGAAGGCCAAGAGACATATGAAAACATGCTCAAAGTCACTAATTATCCGAGAGATGCAAATCAAAACTACAATGCGGTATCATCTCTCACTTGTCAGAATGGCAATCATCAACAAATCAACAAATGACAAGTGCTGGTGAGGAGGCGGAGAAAAAGGAACCCTCGTGCACTGCTGGCGGGAATGCAGACTGGTGCAGCCACTGTGGAGAACAGTATGGAGTTTTCTCAAAAAACTGAAAATGAAACTCCCGTTTGACCCAGTAATCCTACTTCTAGCAATATATCCCAAGAAACTAGAAACACCAATCAGAAAGGATATATGCACATGTTCATAGCAGCACAATTCACCATAGCTAAGATTTGGAAACAGCCTAAATGCCCATCAGCACATGAATGGATTAGAAAACTATTGTACATCTACACAATGGAATACTAAGCTGCTATAAAAAAGAAGGAATTCTTACCAATTGCAGCAGCATGGATGGATCTAGAGAGCATTATGTTAAGTGAAATAAGCCAGGCAATGAAAGAAAAATATCACTTGATCTCACTCATTTATGGAAAATAAAAAACATTATAACCTGATAAACAAAAAGATAAATACAGAGGCAGTAAAGCATCGAGCAGACTGTCAAATTACAGCGGCAAGGTTGGGGAGTGTTAGGGAGAGGGGGGAAGAGATCAACCGAAGGACTTGTATGCATGCATATAAGCACAACTAATGGACACAAGACACTGGGGGGATGGGATGAGGGCATGCGACAGGGGGTAGGGGAGGCTGGGCGAAGGTCAATGGGGAAAAAAAGGAGATATATGTACTACTATATGTAATACTTTAAACAATAAAAAAAATAAGGTTTCTAAGAGTAAAGAATTCTAATACATTTTAAAGAAAAAAGGAGGGGAAAGGTCTACAGGTTGCTAATAGTATGACAGAAAGTAAAGAATATTAGAACAAAGATACTTAATAGAAGGACTGAGGCATGGTTATGCATTTTTGAAGGACATAGAAAGAAGGTTTAAAAGCTCATTTGAAAGTGGGAAATTTATGAAGGTTGTGTATGTAATAAAAAGGAAAAGAGAAATGTTAAAAGGAAATTGAGTAAATAATACAGGCCAGTGACCTGACACCCAAGTTGCTGCCCGGTGAGTTTTGAGTGTTTTACAACACATAATGAAAGACTTAAGCATTTGGCTTGCTGGTTAAAAGGAGACAACAGGCCCTGGGCTCTGTAAAAGTGGCCGGGGATGAAGCTGGTCAAGTTTCCCATTTGCAACCGTGCTAAAAGGGTTAAAAACTTCAGCACTTCAACTGCAGCTGACAGTGGCCTGCAGAAAACTGTGTAATGGACTTAGATGATACCTGTGTCTTCATAGACATAACTCCAGAAAGACAAGGACAATTTTGCTTTGTGTGGGAAGGTAAAAAATGGACTTTAGTCACCTCCCTGAGATGTTTGTATAACCCTACCATGTGTCATGTTTGGTAGCAGAAAATTTGGTCGCCTGAAGTAGCCACAGTGCCAATATTGTACTTCATTATGTTAATATGTTATATTAACCTGTAATTCTCTTACAGATTTGAATGCAGTTGCTAAAAGGGCAGGTGCCCAAATGGGCAAGGAAAAATACCCATCAGGTTTTAGTCTCTATTGAAAGACAGTTGGCAGCCTGTGTACTGCCTTGCAGGCCTGTGTGGCCATGCCCATGTCAGAGGTGGCACAAACATTAACTTTAGGAAAATGGGGGAGGCCTATTTAGAACAGAGGGAAGTAGTGAGTACCAGCCCTCTGTCACAGGAATTACAGACCCTGTGAGGTCCTGTGACATATGAGACCCTGTGAATGGATCAAGCTTTCTTAGTCCATTCTAAGAGGGCATGTCACCCCCTCCCAGAGACCATATGTAGTTTAAGGACAAGTCAAGTAGGGGGAATCCTACTACAGGGACAGCTGTGACTATCTATTTGAGTATAAATGCATTTTAAATGTCTTCTTGCCATTTGAAGACAGTTACTATTTTGTTATAATACATTTAGAAAAATATTACTCTGAAGAGTCCATGAAAAGGACTGGCAAGGAAAATCAGAAGATCTTAAAGCAGGTCAGTATATTTTTCTCCTTATACAATTCCTTGAAATTTGGCAATTCTTAATAAATAAATCATGGCGATGCATTTCTTTGCATAAATTCAATAAGACCGGTTTCCAATAGTGGTTTTATTGACTGAAAACTTTGACTAAAGTATTGTGTTTTAAAGAGCCCTATCTGAACTGTGAAGACTTGAAGCCAATAAGAGTGCCATGGAGAAAATCTGGTATCCTGCTTGATAGCCCTGAAAATAGATGTCGCTGGAGAGTCAGGCCCATACCCTACCATCACTGGAAGTTGGTCAGAGTAGAAGGGGGGCAATAAGGGCGCCTCTGCATTTCTGTGGGACCCACACACACTCTAGGCTGCAAGGAGTAAAAGGGCTACTGAAATGGGCCTTAAAGCCTAGGTCATGGGCCCGGGTAGAGCCACTACAGGTGAGGAATTCACCTAACTCAGCAGATACTGCAGGCAGGCCTGACAGCAGCTGGATGGCTTGGCTTCCTGGCCCTACAGGGCACATTAAGATTCAATCATGAAATTCTGGCAAAGTTAATCAGTTACCATTCTTATTGTTTTTATGCAAACAATCAGGCCAAATTGAATGCAATAGATGAATTGGTCTTAATTTAGCTCTTTTAATAAACATACGGGTGATTTTAAGGAGAAAAATTCTATTTCAAGAGAAGTTATTAGAACTAAAATATCTTCTTTCCCTTCCACCAGACAATTTGTTATAACTCTTGCTATTCTAAGTGCTTGATAATACTAAATTTTATAATACAGTTTGTCTCTGCCAGGTCACTTCTGTGCCCAGGCCTCATCGTCCCTCTGACAGACAGCAAGGATCTCTTGGTTCTGAAAAAGAAAACTCCGTCCATCTTCAGCATGGAAGTAGCTAGAAGAGCCCACTGACATCCATTTTCCCTAAAAGAATTCAGAGCCAGGATCCTTGAGGTAATATATTAGGCAATTAGACAGACATGAGCAGAGCAAGGACGATGGGCCAACTAGCGCTACCGAATGTAACTATGTCTTTCTACCTCTACATATATGAGACAAAGGGCATAGCTAACAGGGTTCTCACCCAAAGTCTCAGCCCCTAAAAAAGGCCGGAAGCCTACTTATACAAAAGACTTGAACACATTGCATCTAGGTAGCCCGCCTGCCTCTGGGAAGTAGCAGCCGCTACTAAGCAGCCAGGGAGGCTGATGTAAAACCAGTAGGGCCTCTCCAGATTCTAGTGACTCTTCCAGACCCTGACTTACCCACCTCACCAGCTTACACGGAAACCCAATCTAGAAAAGCTGAAATCCACAACCAATCTTTACTCAAGTTATTACAGGCTTTACAGTCCGTCTAGAAAGCAGTCCAGGAGCACGTATGAGATGCTATGCCTGTACCAACTTCTGATCCTGTACATCCCTTCTGCTGTGGTGACTGTTTAGATAAAGAAATTTGCCACCCAAAGACTGACTCCTACCTGGAAAGGACCACACACCGTCATCCTAACCACCCCCACGGCAATCAAGGTCGACGGGATCCCAACATGGTTTCATCACACCCAACTTAAGGCAGGCCAAGCAGAATAGAGAATCCAGGACTCTTTGGACCTTCTAAAGATTACTCTTGGCCCTCATCCGGGCCCTTATAAACTGGATTGCTGACTTTATTCGGCAGAAAATTAAGATTATAGTCCTCAGGAGTCAATATAACTCCCTACCTGACAATGACCAAGAGTCAATGATTTGACTCATGTACATAAAACCAGTGGGAATGAAGCATAGTAACGTCCATCTTGGGTAAAAACTGTTGTTTGAAATTTTAACCCTGCTATTCTGGCTTCTATAAACATTTGCTTGCTTAAATAATAGGGGAAAATAAGACTATTCCCATTCCAGAGAGGCCATAAACTATGTCCCAGACAGAGATGTCAGTGCTGACTCCATGCCAAGCCTTGAGATATGGTCTCACAACCCTGTCCCAGCACACAGGACTTTTTCTCAGAAGGTCCGGAAGTCTCAATCTAAATTTGGAAAACAAAGAACTGAAAAAGGTATATATAAGAAAGACTTCCTATATATGGGGCCCCAGAATTAGAGAAGCAATATTTCCTCTGGGCCCGCTAGTGCTAGCAAAATGAAAGACTCCAAATAAATTTGGCTTATTGATTAAAGTGTCTTCTGATTTACAATATAACAAATGGACTAAAATCAAGTTGTCTGCAGGGCCAGTTCCTTCTGGAGGCTTCAGGAGATAATCTGTTTCCTCTTTTTTCCCAGGTTCTCAAGGCCACAAGCATTCCTTGGCTCGTGGCCCCTTCTCTATCTCCACAGACAGCAATGCAGACCATCTCCAGAAATCCCTTTGATCCCAACCATTTTTCCTTTTTCTTCTGCATAGTAGGACCATGGTGATTACATTAGTCCCATCTGCATAATTATGTTCCAACTTCTAATCTAAAAGGGAGATCATTGTACTATTGTTGTTCTCTCTGCAGGGATGAAATGTGGACATTAAAGATATAAATATTTTTTAAAGTAAGCTGGTTAGCAAAATATTCCATCTACTACCTTAATGCCCCCCCTTTAGTATAAAAATAATATATTCAAAGTTTATGGGATTGAATGCAGACATCTTTTGGAGGTTCCTATTTATCTGCTACACAGTCTTTTTCAGAAATACATTATTAGATGTCACTCTAGGGCCTTTATTTTTAAAACTAGAGGCCCAGTGCATGACATTCGTGCATGGGGGTGGGGCGGTCCCCTCAGCCCAGGCTGCACCCTCTCCAATCTGGGACCCCTCAAGGGATGTCCGACTGCCTGTTTAGACCCAATCCCGGTGGGATCGGGCCTAAACAGGCAGTCGGACATCCCTCTCACAATCCAGGACTGCTGGCTCACAACTGCTCACCTGCCTGCCTTCCTGATTACCCCTAACTGCTTCTGCCTGTCAGCCTGATCACCCCCTAACCACTCCCCTGCCAGCCTGATTAATATATAACTGCTCCCCTTCCAGCCAATTCGCCCCCAACTTCCCTCCTCTGCCGACTGGTCACCACTAACTGTGCTCCCCTGAAGGCTTGATCACCTCCAACTGCCCTCCCTTGTAGGCCTGGTCCCTCCCAACTGCCCTCCCCTGCTGGCCATCTTGTAGTGGCCATCTTGTGTCCACATGGGGGCAGGATCTTTGACCACATGGGGGCAACTATCTTGTATGTTGGAGTGATGGTCAATGCATATTACTCTTTTATTAGAAAGGACAGAGGCCTGGTGCATGGGTGGGGGCCAGCTGGTTTGCCCTGAAAGGTGTCCCGGATCAGGGTGGGGGTTCCCTTGGGGCGTGAGACAGCCTGGGCGAGGGGCCTGTGGTTGTTTGCAGGCTGGCCACGCCCCCCGGCAACCCAAGCGGAGGCCCTGGTATCTGGGATTTATTTATCTTCTACAATTGAAACTTTGTAGCCTGCAGCGGAACCAAGCCTTCTGCTCGATCCATGGCGGCAGCCATTTCTGTTGGGATTTATTTATCTTCTATAATTGAAACTTTGTAGCCTTAAGCAGAGGCCAAAGCAGGCCTGGACTGCAGAAGCTTGGCTTCCTCCATCGCTGGGGGCAAGCCTAGCCCCCTGCTCTCTCCAGCTCTGTGGCTGCCACCATTTTTGTTGGGATTTATTTATCTTCTAAAATTGAAACTTTGTAGCCTTAAGTGGAGGCCTGGGCCAGCGAGGGTGTGCAGAAAGCTTGGCTTCCTCCATCGCTGGGGAAACCCAAGCCTCCCTCCTGCTCTCTCTGTGGCCGCAGCCATCTTGGTTGGGTTAATTTGCATAATTGCTCCTGATTGGCTGATGAGCATGGCTTGTGGGTGTGGCCAAGTGATGGTTAATTTGCATACTGCTCTTTTATTAGATAGTATGGACAAAGCCTAACTCAGAAGCTTATTTGATGTTGTTCAGGGATCTTTATATAAAAGAATGAAACACAGAATGTATAACAGATTCTGGAATAAGTAAATATACTATTCATTCAAATTACATAGAAATAGCCCAGACAGTGATGCTCAGTGGTTGAGCGTTGACCCAGGAACCAAGAGGTCATGGTTCGATTCCTGGTCAGGGTACATGCTGGAGTTATAGGCTCCATCCCTAGTGAGTGCAGGCAGAAGGCAGCTGACCAGTGATGTTTCTCTCTCATCAATGTTTCTCTCTCTCTATCCTTCTCCCTTTACCTCTTCCTAAAAATCAATAAAAGCATTTTTTTAAGTACACAGAAATAAAATTTTGGTTCAGAAGACCTACAACTTGACTCTGACACAGAGCCACAACCTTGGTGGTCACAGAGTGGTCCTCAGACCAGGACCAGCAGCATCAACACCTCTTGGGAGACAATGATTTTCAGAATCTCTGGGCCCACCCAGATCTCCAAAGGAACTAGAATCCTGAGTGATTCATATGCACATTGAAGTTTTGGAAGTGCTGGTCTCACTGGGTTTTCACCTTTCACTTGACAACTGAGGCAGGATAACTACTAGTATTTGTGAACAATGGGCCTTGAAAGGACTGACTCCATCCTGTCCCTCGCCCTCCATCTGAACCATAGGCACTCCATCTTGTTCCTGTAACCTCCATTTTGTAAGAACTGCCGTTTAAAATTTTCCACCAAACACAGATGGTCCTTTGTTCTGTTAATTCCAGGAAGTAACTAAGCCTGAGAGACTCCCTGATAGAAGTAACTCTGATATTTCTAGTTTCTGTAAGCACACTTGCTCGAATAGTGGGGAAAATAAGATATTTGAAGGGAGGGGCTAGCACTCTGAATCTGTGCCAGTAAGCTAATGCACATTCTTGTTAGCCTCTTAATTATCTGGTCCTACAAGCTGTTCTGCTGGCCTGGAGATCTGGTCCATCCTTGGTTCCTCCCATACCAGGTGTCTTCTGGTTATCTGAGCTGTGCTCAAGGCTACAAGCTTTCTGCAAGATATCTGCTAAGCACACTGCCCCCATCCCAGCACATTGGGTTTTTTTGCCTTTATAAGCGAACCCCTAATTTCATTTGGGGCCACGAGAATTTGAGAGACCCAATTTTTCCGGCTTTTGACATAAAGACTCCAAATTTGCCTCTCTGATTACAGCATCTTCTGTTTAGCTTGCTGAATTTCCAATATAACATTTGTGTTGGGTATTATAGGTGTTCAGCAGCCTCCCTCCAGACATTGACAAAATCATCTCAGGTTGAGCAAAATCATCTCAGGTTGGGCAAAACCATCTCAGGTTGAGAATCACTGGCCCAGAGTTTGAAAACTGAAAGCGACATGACAGATTCCAATCAAGGCCCATCCCTTATTCATTTGTAACTTTGAGCAGATCACTAAACCCCTTCAAGCCCCATTTCTGCAAAGGGGAATAGAGTTCATAATAGAACTATCTTATAGAGTGGATTTTTCAAAAATTAAATAAAATTATGCTTATAAGATGCTAAGCGCAGGTTATGTGGCATAAGAATATCTACATATATCTCATAATTAACATCTACTTATATAAAAGCCTAAGTGACCCTTAGGACCGGTCCACAAGACGCTATGATGCGCACTGACCACCAAGGGGCAGATGCTCAACACAGAAGCTGCCACCTGGTGGTCAGTGTGCTCCCACAGGAGGAGCACTGCTCAGCCAGAAGCCAGGCTCAGGCTGGCAAGCACATCTGCGGGAGCCTCTCCCAACTGTGAGCAGCGGTTGCACGCACAGCAGGCCAGTGGCTTGGCACCAGCTAAGGCTCCTCCCTAGCTGCCTGCCACCTGGCGCACTGCTGTATCCCTCAGGTGATGTCCGATTGCTGGTTTAGGCCCAATCCCCACAGGCCAGGGGGATCGGGCATAAACTGGCAGTCAGGCATCCCCCAAGGTGTCCCGGATTGCGAGAGGGTGCAGGCCAGGCTTTTGGATCCCCCCATACACTTGGCCTCCAGTATATTTTATAATGAGGGACTTAATGGCAGCTCTTAACTTGTGAAATAAGTACAAAATCCTTCATCATTTTTGACAAATGGGTCCTGAAGCCAAAGACTGTGTCTCCCCTTGTTGGAGAGAAAGATAGAAATTCTCTGGAGAATCAGGGATGTGTCCCCACCACAGATCAGTGCTGGAGTATCAAACGGACTTGGTCCTGACAGGTTTCTTGGCCTCAGACACTGGGCAAAATGTTAACGCAGCGTCGGGGTAACTCAGCGTAGGAGGTCAGATCTATGAAAAGCAAGAAGATCAAGGACAAGGGAAAATAAAAACTAAATTTACTTGACTTCTAACCTGGTCCCTTAGGATCAGAGAATCATTAGGAAAATTTCCTTTCTGTTTATTCCACAGGCCTACAGGGAAATCATGTGCTTAGCAGTTGGAATAACACAAGGGAAATGTGCCTGATGAGCAGGTACAGAGAGAGCTGTAAATATCTCACCTGTGCAGTCCTCAGTTTGTACAATGCTGGGGACAGCACATGGCTGTTGCTTTTGATTCCTAAGCTGGTTCAGGGACTGATGCTTCACTCCTTCCTGCTGTCTCGTGTGGGGACAGATCCTCAGTCTCATCATCAACCATCCAGGGAGCAATTCAGACTTCCACACGGAGAACTTCCTCTCAGAGACCCATCCAGGTGAGTCTGGGAGCCCATTAGGTACATCAGGAAAGAGTCAGACAGAATGGAACCTCATAACTTTTACCTGAGTCACTGTGAACCTAATCAGCCAAGCCCTTAATTAACTAATTTATTCTTAATTAATATGTTAATAAAGATGTTTCTCTTTGAATCTGCAATACAGGGCCCATAGTTGACAATTAGGTGGTGGGAATGGGAGTCCAGTCAGATGTCACTGTAGAATGAGTGAGGTGCATAAAATGATTGCAGTAAAATGAAAACTTATCTGAGGAGTTCTGCTGTTCAGGGGAAAGAAATAGAGAGTAGGTGTGGAGGACAATGCAGTGAAGTGAGAGTGTTTGTGTTAAATTTCCAAGGTGAGGTGTGATGGAGCATGTTTTGTATTTATTGAAAAGACCCTGGCCAGTGCAGGGAGATGGTACCTTGCAACAGCAGTTGGTGAGACGGACAGTGCAGCATCTTCTCTCATGCTGGGTATTCATATGAGGAAAACTAATTAAAAGTCAAAGAGGAAGACTAAATATTAAATGGAAAGACAAGCTTTGCCTTATGGTAAATGTTCATATACATTGAGACCTAATTCTGGAATAATTAAATGAATAATAACTGAGCATCTGCTATGTGCCAGAACATTATGTATTATATTCTTCTAAATTTACAATTTAATTATTAACCCATGTTGATATCTTTAAATTATGTCTTCTTTCAGTTAATATTTGGTTCTTCATTCAATTATGTTTATTATGTTTGTTTTGAAACTACTCATTGTAACCTGGTTTATTATCCCTTCTTTCTTTCCATTTTTTGTTTCTTTTTAAGTGTGTATCCATGCACATACCTTTGTGAAAAACTCAAAATGTGAACAAAGCAGGGGAAGACCTTGCTATTTTTTTTAATTGTTTAAAGTATTACAAATAGTAGAGTATATGTCTCCCTTTTCCCCTATTGACCTCCCCCCGGCCTCCTCCATCCACCTAGCACATGCCCTCACCCCCCTAGTGTCTGTGTCCATTGGTTATGCTGCTCTTTTGATCATGCAGTATAACAGTGAGGGCAGAGAACAATGAAATAAATGTGTGCTTAAAATAATGTCCTCAGGAAGAATCACATGAAGAAAGCTATTCAGTGTAAAAATTGTCATGGTGTGGCAGGATTTATAAAGCATGGTCTGGGAGATTTTGCATGTTGGATGAAGACCAGAACCAGGACCAGAGTGTGCCCACTGGGTTTGTCACAAAAGAGATCAAAACCCAAAGCCCAAGAAATAATAGAAAAGGTGCCACGCCAGAAAAGGAAGAAAGAAGCTCATCCTCCCTCAGACCATATAAAAATAAACTGGTCAAATAATTACAAAATAGGTCCAGAAAAAACAAGTCTTCACTGCTTGATATTTAAAATGTTACCCTTGAAAAAAAGGAGATATATGTACTACTATGTGTAATACTTTAAACAATAAAATTTAATTAAAAAAAAAATAAAATAAAATGTTCCCCTTGATATTTTCTTTTGTGAAGTGTTGGTTTATCCCTTTGCTTTGGGTGTACAATATGTAAAGTGACACCATAAAGATATCACCTCTTTTGTCTTTTAGACAAGTTTCTTTTTGTTCTCTTATTATTTTGCTGGGCATCTGGGGAATGTGTTTAGGGTTCAAATGCTGCCAGAACCAAGGAAGATTTTTCTTCCTCACACCTGAGCTTATTAGATCATTTTTAACTCCTCGTTTCATTTCATTCCTTTTGCTCTCACTCTGTTTATTCAACAGAATTTTTATACAATTACAACTATTATTTTATGGTTTATTCTTTATTAACCCTTTACACTCGCTTGCTTTTTTTCTCGATTCCTTTATTCTAATGCTAACCGTGTCGAGTCACACTCGACATCCGAGTGCAAAAGGTTAAAGTATGCTTAGCATACAATATTATATTAACTACAGGTATACAATATAGTGATTCAACAGTTATATACTTACAATGTGGTCACCACAATAAGTCTAGTACCCATCTGTCACTGTGCAAAGTTATTAAGATATTATTAACTATATTCTTTGTGCTATACACTACATATAAATGATTTATTTATTTTATAACTGAAAGTTTGTACTTCGTATTCCCCTTCACCTTTTTCACCCACTCCCTCATGCCCATCTGTTTGTTCTGTATGTATGAGTTTGTTATTGTTTTGTTTTGGTTGTTTGTTTATTTTGTTTTGTTTAAGATTCTACATGTAAGAGAACTTATATGGTATTTGTCTATCTGTCTGACTTATTTCGCTTAGCATAATGCTCCCTAGGCCTGTCCCTTGTTGTGGAAAATAGCAAGTTGCATTCTTTTTATTGCTGAGTAATATTCTATAGTGTATATAATGGGTAGAGTAAAAATAGGTTTATAGTTGTGAGTACACAGAACACAGAGTTTATTCTTATATTATTACTTTTTAATTATTGTATAATTTTCCATGTGAACAACTGTAAATCTACTTTTGCCGCACCATGTGTGAGTGTGTGTGTGTGTGTGTGTGTGTGTGTGTGTGTGTACCACATTCATTTATCGATGGACTCCCAGCAATGCTACTTATGGTATTTTTCTGAAAGAAACAAAAATATTAATTCACAAAGATATGGCCACTCCGTGTTCATTGCAGCATTATTTATAATAGTCCGAATATAAACAGATTTTTCAAATGTTTGTTTAAATACACAGCAGAAAAATGGTTATCCCAATATGAAGCCCAAGTTTATTTGTCTATGGGAAGAATACAAATTGCAATTGCTAGAAACCATTTCTACAGTATGCATGTGAACGATCTGGCCAACTTGTCAAATCAGTCTGAGAAAGGCATGGAAATAATATAACCATGTTATTGTGTGTGTGTGTGTGTGTGTGTGTGTGTGTGTGTGTGTGTGTGTGTGCAGTCTTCAAAACAGGAGGACTAGGGATCATATATATTCTGAGGTAACTCTAACAATACAGGAGCCAGAACTCGATCAAGGGAAGGTACTAAGGAGGGATCTGTTTGCATCCATGGGGCACGTTTGCAACAAAGTGCAAGAGGCAGCGTGAACAATGAAGTCCAAGTGCTTGAAGTTTCAACAGTAGCAGAGAGGCCCCAACTTCTCTGACACCTCTCATCCTCTTCCTCACGCTCATTCACCTCCAACTCTGGTTTCCTTTTTGGCTGAACATTAAACAAACATCTTCCTCAGGATCTTTACCCTGGCCATTCCCTCTGCCCAGCACACGCTTTCCCACAGAACCTTGCATCTCCCGCTCTTACGTGAGGTCTCTTTACAAGTGACATTTGTTTGTAGGTCTTGCCTAAACACCCATGAAAAATAAAACACTCTATTCATTTCTTTATACCTGCTTTCCTTTTCTTCATAACACCTGTCACCATCTCAAATGTTATATATATAGTTAATCCTCACATGAGGATATTTTTTCCATTGATTTGGAGGGGGCAGGGAGAGAAACATCCATGTTGCCTTCCACACCCACCCTGACCCAGAGCCAGGGATCATCTCCATCATTGAATTGTAGAAACTTTTGTTCTTCAGCACCCTATACTTACAGCCTGGACAGCGCCAAAAACATGGTCAGCACTCAATTTATATTCCTGAAATACATGAAAAATGTCTCATTAAAACTGTAGAATACATAATACCTTAAGGATAAATTATGATTGATGCAAAAGCTTCCTATCACAGGTGACATAAGGGTTTTCCCGAAAAGAGACCAGATTCACACACAATATGTTAAAATTAATTATTTCTCTACAAATAAAAATGTTAGCATTTCAAATATGTAATATAAGTTTCTGTGAATTAGTCATATTATTTCCCTCTTTCCTAGTAGTCACCTCCACCATATGCCACCAAGAAATGGTACACAAATTTCAGAATTTATTCTCCTGGGATTTTCAGAGGACCCAGAACTACAGCCCCTCATATTTGGGCTTTTCCTCTCCATGTACCTGATCACTGTGTTGGGAAACCTGCTCATCATCCTGGCCGTCAGCTCAGACTCCCACCTCCACACACCCATGTACTTCTTCCTCTCCAACCTGTCCTTTATAGATATCTGTTTCACCTCCACCACCATCCCAAAGATGCTTGTAAACATACAGGCACAGAGGAAAGCCATAACGTACACAGGATGCATCACACAGATATATTTTCTTATACTCTTTTCAGTGTTGGACATTTTTCTCCTGACAATGATGGCCTATGACCGTTTTGTGGCCATCTGCCACCCTCTGCACTATATGGTCATCATGAACCCCCGGCTTTGTGGACTGCTGGTTCTGATGTCTTGGATCTTGAGTATCCTGAATTCCTTGTTACAATGCACAATGGCGTTGAGACTGTCCTTCTGTGCAAACTTGGAAATCCCCCACTTTATCTGTGAACTCAATCAGATGATCCAACTTGCCTGTTCGGACACCTTTCTTAATAACATGGTGATGTATTTTGCAGCTGTCCTGCTGGCGGTTGGTCCTTTCATCGGGATCCTTTACTCATATTGTAAGGTAGTGTCCTGCATATGTGGAATGTCATCAGCTCAGGGGAAGTACAAAGCATTTTCTACCTGTGCGTCTCACCTCTCGGTTGTCTGCTTATTTTATTGTACAACGCTAGGCGTGTACCTCAGCTCTGCTGCTACTCAGAGCTCACATTCAAGTGAAACAGCCTCAGTGATGTACACTGTGGTCACACCCATGCTGAACCCCTTCATCTACAGTCTCAGGAACAAGGACATCAAACAGGCGCTGAAGACATTCTTTGTGAAGGAACTACAAACAGGCCAGTTGTCCTAAGACTGAAGACATACCCTGATGGCAGAGGTCAAAGTCTCAGAGTCAGACATAGAAGCATGGGACAGACTGTCCAATCTCAGAGGGAAGGCGGTGGTGGATGAGTGGATGGGAAGAGATCAACCAAAGAACTTACATGCATATATGCATAACCCCTGGACACAGACAATAAGGTGGTAAATGCCTGGGGCAGGGGGCCAGGGTGGGCTAGAAGGGGTCAATGGGCAAAAAAGGGAGACATATCTAATACTTTCAACAATAAAGTTTTTTTTTTAAATAAAATGCAGTTTCTGAGTCCCTCTTCAGAAGGGCTCAGTAATCTGCATTTACAATGATTTGTATACAGGTTGAAAATGAGCACACCTAGATAGTGGATATCATTGCACAGATTATTAAGTTACTATTAGTTTAAAAACAGAGTAAAGATTTGTATTAATAAAAATGCTATGATTTAATACATTTTGACTTAATTACCAGCAAATGTCTTCTTTAACTGATATTTTTCACATGAAAATAATTTATCAGCCATGCTCAAATCCACTTAGGATTATAGATATAGCTTTGCAAATAAGAGAATTTGAGCTATTAACTCTTGTTACAAATTGCATGAAATGTAGGAATAAAGTGTGTTTTTGGATTCATTAAAAAAAAGGCTTAGAATCAGATACTGTGATTATCTTCAGACTGTGGAAGTAGAGCCTTCTTTTTCTATTCATTTTCTAGGATTTCCATTTCTTTTTTTTAAATTTCTTTATTGATTAAGGTATTACATATGTGTCCTTATTCTCCATTGCCCGCTAGAATTTCCATTTCCTTTACCTTAACTTCTGTATTCAATTTCAGTAACTCACTTTATTAAACTTTCTTCTTTCTCTTATATCCTACAGTTTTTCCCTTTGTTGTTTTTTTAGCTTCCCAAATTTATTTCCATCATGTCCATTTACATAATGAGAAAACATGTATTTTTTAGAATAATTTTTCTCAAGTGACAAATATTGTACCAATTTTTTTTTACTAAAAGAATCATCCAGCCCTAACCGGTTTGGCTCAGTGGATAGAGCGTCGGCCTGGGGACTGAAGGGTCTCAGGTTTGATTCCAGTCAAGAGCATGTACCTTGGTTGCACACACATCCCCAGTGGGGGGGCGTGCAGGAGGCAGCTGATTGATGTTTCTCTCTCATCGATGTTTCTAACTCTCTATCCCTCTCCCTTCCTTTCTGTAAAAAATATCAATAAAATATATTAAAAAAAAAAAAAAAAAGAATCATCCACAGTTCCAAGATGGCTGCTGTCGGGATGGCAGGCTGCAAGAGAATATGTGAGTGAAAGAGTGAAAAGAGATTGCATGGACATGCAGCGAGTGTCTGTATTTGTTTGTGAGGGACAGCTGTATTCCATAGGACTGTTGGGGACTAGTGGACCTGGTTCCCCTGGCTGGGCAGCCTCCACTACTGCTGACATCTCTCCCAGAGTATCCAGCTCTGCCACAGAGACCATGCCATCTTGAAACGGGGAGCAGCTGTGATCAGAAGCCCAGCCTTACCTTCAACCAGGGAGACTTTGGATACACCCGGGACCCTATAACCACAATGCCCAAGGACTACCTGCCTCAGCTGTGAACCCACAAACACCAAGACTCCAGCCTCCCCGACCTTGGGCGCCTAAAACGTTTGTCCAGGGGGAGACAAAGCAGTGCCGAATATGCAGACATGCCCTGCGCCTTCTCACAGAGCAGAAAGAAGGAACAGGTGAATCAAATAACATCCACCTGGAATTGGCGAATCAAAAAGAGCTGGTGAGGCAATCCGTGGATGTAAAGGTCAGAGACCAATCACCTAGAGAGAGTCAATGCAGGAGAGAGAGAGCTACATAACCAGTCACCCTGAGAGGAGCAATCATGGGAGACAAAGAAACAGTCTGCATACGAAAGAAAAGGAGGAATCACTGGAAAAGGAAGTAAATTAAATGGAGGCAAGCAATATGCCAGAGAAAGAATTCAGAGCAATGGTTATAAGGATGCTGAAAAAGATGGAAGACAAATTCAAAAATATGTGTAAGAACCAAGAGGAAATGAAAACCAAGAAGTAATGAAGAATGACATCATGGCAATAAAGACCACAATAGAAAACATCAACAGTAGACTAGAAGAAGTGGAGGATTGCATCAGTGAGCTAGAAGATAAAGTAGGAAAAAATACCCAAGCAAAGCAGCAACTAGAAAAAAAACTTAAAAAACAGTAGGCTAGCCTAAGGGAACTTTGGAACAACATGAAACAAAACAACATCCGCATAATAGGGGTGCCAGAAGGAGACAAACCTGACAAATAATAGAAAACCTGTTTGAAGAAATAATGACAGAAAACTTCCCTGATATTGGGAAGAAAAAAATCACAAAAGTTCAAGTAGCTCACAGAGTCCCAAACAGGTTGAACCCCAAAAGACCGATACCAAGACACGTTATCATTAAATTGGCAAACACCAAAAACAAAGTAAGAATCTTAAAGGCTGCCAGAGAGAGACAGAAATTACCTACAGGGGTCTCCCATCAGACTATTGACTGATTTCTCAACAGAAAAACATCAGGCCAGAAGGAAATGGAATGAAATATACAAAGTCATGCAAAACATAGGTCTGAATCCAAGAATACTGTACCCAGCAAGGCTATCAAAGTTGAGGGTGAAATCAAGAGCTTTACAGACAAAAAAGGACTCAGGGAGTTTATTACTACCAAGTGAGCAATGCAAGAAATGCTAAAGGGTCTACTGTAAAAAGAAGAAATAGGAAGGGAAGAAGAAACACCAGCATAAAGAATAAAAATGGGAGAAAGATGGTGACCAGCAAGAAGGTAGGGAGGAAAAGTGTGTGAGAGAGTGAGGGAGAGATAGAAGAGTGTGTGGTGTGTGTGTGTGTGTGTGTGTGAGAGAGAGAGAGAGAGAGAGAGAGAGAGAGAGAGAGAGAGAGAGAGAGAGCTAGGGACACTTAGAACCTGCAGGTCTTCCAGGGGGCCGCCAAACCAGGCAGTCTTAGACGGCGAAACCCCGCTGCCACCACAAACACTCTGAGGAGGATAACACCAGCACAGAAAGCATGCCATCTTGAAGAACAGAACTGCTTGAGACTAGGATCCTAGCTTCGCCACCTAGTCTGGTCTCAGACATATACTGGGACCCTACAGCCACTCGGGACAAAGACCTGCAACCACAGCTGCAGATCCATGGACACCAAGACTCCAGGCATCCCTATCATGGATTTCTGTGAGTCACAGAACCAATTGCCCTCCCTACTGGCCTGCTGCAGCAGCATAGAAACTGCTAGACCCACTCCATGCAAGCAGGCCTCCTGCCCACATAGGGCAACTGCACTACCTGATTTTGAGCCTGGGCACACAGACATGGGGAATCTGCTTCCCACAGCATGCACCCGTGTGATCAGACCACACACCCACACAGGACAGGTGCACTACCTGAATTTGAGCCTGGGCACACAGACACAGGGAATCTGCTTCCTGAAGCACGCACCCACACCTCAGAACCCACTCCCACACAGGGAGGCTGTGCCACCTGACTTTGATTCTAGGAGAGCACACCCAGAAGATTGTTTCCCATAGGGCAGGAGTAGACCTCTCGCCAACACAAGGTGACTGTGCAACCTGGTCCCCTAAGCAGACCGGGGACCTTGACTCTCCATGCAGAAAGCAGTACTGAGCACCAGTGACTTGACTGTTTCTCATCACCCATGCTCAGGATCCCTGATTCCCAATGCACACACACTAAGAGCCAGTGACTCCAATTCTCAGCACATGTGCACACAGGGATCCTGCTTCTTGACACAAGGCCACACCAAGCGACAGAGACTCCAATACTCAATTCTTGACATGAGCACAAGGGGATACTGACTCCTGGCACACTAGAGGATTCTGATTTTTGACACACAACAGCAGATTCTCTTTTTCAGCGTGGCGCAGGGGGGTCCCTGATTTTAGGTGCACACATGAGGCTGCACTGAGCACCGGTGACTCTGATCCTGGGTGAGCATGACTCCCACAGACCCACAGCAGCCACACATCTTAGTGTCAGAGCTCTTGAGTGTCACTTAGGTGTTGCAAAGGTCCCACTGCACACAGCCCAGACACCCACAATTCAGTGATTGGACCTTCTGGTGATAGTTACAATAGGGAGACAAGGAAACAATCCCCAGAGGAAAGAAAAAGAGGAATTGCCAATAAAGAAAATAAGTGAAATGGAGGCATGCACTATTACAGAAAAAGAATTCAGAGTAATGGTCATACAGTTCATAAACCAATGGACAAGAAAATCAACAACTTATGTAAAAATCAGGAAGAAGTTAAAAGTGATATAGCTGTAATCAAAAAGACAATGGAAGGTTTCAACAGTAGACTAGAAGAAGCAGAGGGCTGAATTAGTGAGTTAGAAGATAAGGTAGAGAAACAACCACAATCTGAACAGCAACTGGAGAAAAAAATTAAAAAGCAGGAGGACCCCCTAAGGGAGCTTTGAGACAACAAGAAATGAGTAACATACATATAATAGGGGTGCCAGACGGACAAGAAGAGCAGCAAGGATTAGAAAACCTATTTGAAGAAATAATGACAGAAAACTTCCCTGATATGGGGAAGAAAAAAGTTACACAAGCAAGATAAATGCCAAAAGACTCACACCAAGACACGTCATAATTACAATGGCAAATGTTAATGACAAAGAGAGAATATTAAAGGCTGTAAGAGAGAGACAGAGAGTTAACTACAAAGGATCCCCCATCAGATTATCAAATGATTTCTGAACAGAAACACATCAAGCTAAAAGGGAATGGAAAGAAGTATACAAAGTGATGCAAGGCAAAGGACTGAATCCAAGAATACTCTATCCAGCAAGACTATCAATCAAAATTGAAGGGGAAATCAGGAGCTTTACAGACAAAAAAAGCTAAGGGAGTTTATAACTACCAAGCCAGCGATGCAAGAAATACTAAAGGGAATGCTGTAAAAAGAAGAAATAGAATGGGAGGAAGGAACATAGACATAAAGTACAGAAATGCTATAAACAAATACCTATCAATAATAACATTAAATGCTCCAATCAAAAGACATCAAGTGGCTGAATGGATAAAAAAACACGACCCATGTATATGCTGTCTACAATAGACCCAGCTCAGAACAAGGGACTCACGCGGACTGAAAGTGAAAGGATGGAAAAATACCTATCAGGCAAATGGAAATGAAAGAAAAGCTAGAGTAGCAATACATATATCTGACAAAATAGACCTCAAAGTGAAGACCATACTTAACAAGAGACAAGGAAGACCACTTCATAATTCTAAAGGGATCAATGCAGCAAGAGGATATAACTCTGTTAAACACTTATGCACCCAATTCAGGAACACCCAAATACATTTAAAAAAAAAACCTTCTGGAAGATATCAGGGAAGAGATTGACAGCAATACAATCATAGTAGGAGACTTTAATACCCCATTAACATCACTGGATAAATCCTCTAGACAAAAAAAAATTAGCCAAGAAACCTTGATCTTAAACAACTCACTAGATCAGATGGACTTAATTGACATCGTCAGAACATTCCACCCCAAAATTACAGAATATACATTCATTTTTCTCAAGTGCACATGGGACATTTTGAAAGATAGACCACATATTGGGACCCAGGCAAAGTCTCTCAAAATTCAAAAAGATTGAAATCTTATCAAGCCTCTTCTCAGACCACAATAGCATAAAATTAGAAATCAACTAGAGTAAAAACAATCACAAAAATTCAAACACTTGGAGACTGAATAGCATGCTATTAAACAATGCATGGGTTACCAAAGACATCAAAGAAGAAATAAAAAACATCCTGGAAACAAACAACAATGAAAACACAACAATCCAAAATCTTTGGGACACAATGAAAGCAATCCTGAAAGGGAAGTTCATAGGATTACAGGCCTAACTAAAAAAAAAACAAGAACAAACAAACAAACAAAAACACAAAACTGGTAATAAACCATCTAAATCTGCAACTTGAAGAACTAGAGAGAGAGCAACAAGAAAAGCTCAGAGTGAGCAGAAAGAAGAAAATAATATATATATATATATATATATATATATATATATATATATACAAAAGATCAATGAAACCAAGAGCTTGTTCTTTGAAAACATAAACAAGATTAATGAACCTCTAGGCAGGCTCACCAAGAAGCAAAGAGAAAGGACCCAAATAAACAAAATCAGAAAAAAAGAGAGATTAAATAACAACAGATCCCACAGAAATATGAAGAATTGTAAAAAAAAAAATAAAAAAAAATACTATGAGCAACTCTATTCCAACATACTGGTCAATCTAGAAAAAAATGGACATATTCTTTGAAAAATAGGACCTCCCAAAACTCAACCAAAAGTAATCAAAAAATCTGAATAGGCTGATAACTATGAAGGAAATTGAAGCAGTAATCAAAAAACTTCCCACAAACAAAAGCTTTGGATCAGACGGCTTCACAGGAGAGTTTTATCAAACATTCAAAGAAGAAATAAAATCTATCTTCCTCAGACTATTTCAAAAAATTCAAGAGGAAGGAGCACTTCCAAGCTCTTTCTACGAAGCCAGCATTACCCTAATTTCCAAAACAGATAAAGTCAATACAAAGAAAGAGAATTACAGGTCAATATCCCTAATGAAAATAGATGCCAAAATCCTCAACAAAATTCTAGCAAATAGGACCAGAATTACATTAGAAAGATAATACACTATGACCAAGTGAGATTTATTCTGGGGATGCAAGGATGGTACAATACTCGCAAATCAATAAATGTGATACAAAAAATCAAGATGTCGGCATAGGTAAACACCTGAACTTGCTGCCTTGCACAACCACTTCAAAAGTATAACTAAAAGACAAAATGGACATCATCCAGAACTACAGGAAGGCTGGCTGAGTGGAAATTCTACAACTAGCAAGGAAGAGGAAAGCACACTGAGACTCAGAGGAGCTGCAGAAGTAAAGTGCAGAGGTACAGAGGCACAAGCGCGCGCAGAAAGGGCTGGCAACTGAGGATGCGGTTGTCTTTTTCAATTGGGAAAGAGACACAAGCTCCCGACTGCTCTGAACTCCAGTTCTGGGTGGAACTCTGGGGACCAGACTCATACGGAGAGAAACTGGACTTTCTGATTACCTATTACCGTGGGACACTGAGACCCGGGGCATCTTAGGGCAGGGCTGAGGATCAGCCATAACTGTTTGCTCCACCTTGTTGATTCCCTGAGACCCCACCCCACCCAAGCTGTGCACAGAGGCTTTTGCATATGAATGGCCTGGCTCTTTGCAATCTAAAATTACCTAACAAACTGCAGCTGGGTCAGAAAGCCCCAGAACATCCAAAAGAAGGCCCAAGGCTCCACAGCAGCTTGCATTGCTTCACAGCTGGGCCTCATCTGGGCACCTCCAAACCCCAAACAAAGAAGAGGCATCTGCAGATCTCTCTGTAGCTCCTGCTGGGTGGCCTCAAACAGAGGCTAAATTAGCACCTCCTTGGAGATCCAAGAGCCAGTGTACCCAGTGGTCAGAGTGGGACCATCCAGATTACAGCTCCTCAGATCCATAAGGGACACACTCAGGGGGCAGACTCAGTGAGCACCAAAGCCCCACTGAAGCAAGTCTTCTCCCATAAGGGTGTCTCCAGCACAGAAATTCTCCCATCTTAGACACAGCTGATCCTCACAGCCAATTGGCCTGGAGGTCAATTCCTCCCAGTGATACCAACAACAATCAAGGCTTAACTACAACAAGACTGTGCACACAGACCACAAAGGGGTGCACCAAAGTGTCCACCTCAGGTAACTGGGGAGGCTGAGCCACTGGGCACTATAGGACACCTAGCACACAAAGCCACTCTAGCAACACAGGAAAGCAGCCAAAATGCAGAGTCAAAGAAACAGGTCACAAATTACAGAAATGGAGGAAAGCAAACTACTGGATATAGAGTTCAAAACCACGGTTATAAGGTTTTTCAAGAATCTTCTAGAAACCGTGGATAAATTTAGTGAGTCCCTCGAAGATATGAAAAAGGACCAACTAGAAATTAAGCGTACACTGACTGAAATAAATAATAATATACAGAGATCCAACAGCAGACTAGAGTATAGCAAGAATCAAGTCAAAGATTTGAAATATGAAGAAGCAAAAAACACCCAACCGGAAAAGAGAAAAAGAATCCAAAAATTTGAAGATAGTGTAAGGAGCCTCTGGGACAACTTCAAGAGTACCAACATCTGAATTATGGGGGTGCCAGAAGAAGAGAGAGAGCAAGATATTGAAAACCTATTTGAAGAAACAATGACAGAAAACTTCCCCCACCTGGTGAAAGAAATTGACTTGCAAGTTCAGGAAGCGCAGGGAACCCCAAACAAGAGGAATCCAAAGATACATCATAATTAAAATGCCAAGAGCAAAAGACAAAGAGAGAATATTAAAAGCAGCAAGAGAAAAACAGTTAGTTACTTACAAGGGAGTACCCATACTATTGTCGGCTGATTCCTCATCAGAAACTATGCAGCCAGATGGGAGTGGCAAGAAATATTCAAAGTGATGAATAGCAAGAACCTACAACCAAGATTACTCTACCCAGCAAAGCTATCATTCAGAATTTAAGGTCAGATAAAGAGCTTCACAGATAAGGAAAAGCTAAAGGAGTTCATCACTGCCAAACCAGTATTATATGAAATGCTGAAGAGTATTCTTTAAGAAGAGGAAGAAGAAGAAAAAGGTAAAGATAAAAGTTATGAACAACAAATACATATCTATCAAGTGAATCTAAAAATCAAGAGAATAAGAAATCTGATAAACAGAAAAAATTGGTGAATACAATAGAATAAGGGGCATAGAAAGGGAGTGGACTGACAATTCTTGGGGGAAAGGGGTATGGAGGGTGTGGGAAGAGACTGGACAAAAATCGTACACCTATGGATGAGGATTGTGGGGGCGGGGAGTAAGGGCAAAGGGTGGGGTGGGAACCGGGTGGAGGGGATCTATTTGGGGGGAGGAACTGTAATAATCTGAACAATAAAGATTTATTTAAAAATCCTATCTAATAATAGAGTAATATGAAAATCATCACTCCGCTACACTCACAAGCCACGCCCACCAGCCACACCCCAGCCATGCCCACCATCCAATCAGAGTGAGTATGAAATTAAACTGAAAACATGGCGGCAGCCCCGCCCCCCAGCCTCTCCTGGTTTCTGGGAGTTGGAGAAGTCAGGCGCCAGTGCCTGAGGCTGGCTGCAGCCCAGGAGATGAAAAAGCCGCCTGCCCTGTGATCCCAGGCTGCAGCCAGCAGCAGAAACCTCAGGTCCGCCTGCCCCACCTCCTGGGGGAGACTGAGAAACCGGGCCTCAGCGCCTGAGGCTGGCTGCAACCTGGGAGATGAAGAAGCCGCCTGCCCCATGATCCCAAGCCGCAGCCAGCTGGAGAAGCCGCCCTCCCCATGTCCTGGGGGAGACAAGAAACCAGGTGCCAGCACCTGAGGGTGGATGCAATCTGGGAGATGAAGAAGCCACCTGCCCTATGATCCCAGGCTACAGCCAGCTGGAGAAGCCGCCCACCCCATGTCCACCCGCCCCACGTCCTGGGGGAGATGGAGAAACCGGGCCCCAGTACCTGAGGCTGGCTGCAGCCCGGGAGATGGAGAAGCCGCCCACCCTGCGGTCCTGGGCACCAGCACTTGCAGCTGCAGCACAGGCAAAGCCCCCTGTCCACCATCCCCTGAGGCTGCAGCCAGCCTGGGCGCCTATGGCTGACCAGAGGGAGGGAAGCCCGGATCCTGGGTGCCTGTGGTCAGCTGGAGGAGGGAATCCTGGGTCCCAGGTGTGGGCCGAGGCAGAGGTGGTTAGGGACAATCAAGCCAGCAGGGGAGCAGTTAGGGACAATCAGGCTGGTAGGCAGAAGCAGTTAGGAGCAATCAGGCAGGCAGGTGAGCAGTTAGGAGCCAGCAGTTCTGGATTGTGAGAGGGATGTCCAGCTGCTGGTTATCCCATGAGGGGTCCCAGATTGGAGAGGGTGCAGGCCAGGCTGAGGGACACCCTCCCCACTGCCCCCCGTGCACGAATTTCGTGCACCGGGCCTCTAGTAAATAAATAAATGTGATACACCACATAAACAAACTGAGAGATATAACCATATAATTATATTCACTGATGCAGAAAAAGCATTTGACAAAACAACACCCTTTCTTGATAAAAACTCATAGCAAAGTAGGAATAGAAGGATCATATCTCAACATAATAAAAGCCATGTATGGCAAATCCACAGCCAACATCATACTCAATGGGCAAAAACTAAAACTATTTCCCCTAAAAACAGGAACAAGACAAGGATGCCCACTCTCACCACTCCTGTTCGACTTAGTACTGGAAGTACTAGCCATTGTGATCAGACAAGAACAAGAAATAAAAGACATCCAAATTGAAAAAGAAGAAGTAAAACTGTCCTTATTCACAGATGACAGGATACTATACATAGAAAACCCCAAAGACTCCATCAAAAAACTACTAGATTTAATAAATGAATTCAGCAATGTAGCAGGATACAAACTTAACACCCAGAAGTCTATGGCTTTTCTATACACCAATAATGAACTCACAGAAAGAGAAATTTAAAAAGAAATCCAATTTACAATTGCAACAAAAAAATTAAGATACCTAGGAATAAACTTAACCACGGAGATAAAGAACCTGTACTCAGAAAATTTCAGGATGCTGAAAAAAGCGATAGAGGAAGACCTGAACTAATAGAAGAATACACTAAGTGGCCAGATTATTATGATCTCTGAATGCATAATAATCTGGCCACTCAGTATACTTCTCTTGAGTACCTCATTTATTTTATATCAATGATACTATAAATTGTGCACCTGATCAGTTTTCCCCTTTGCACTGGTTGATATAAAACTCAGGGGAAATAAGTGGTTGATCTCCAGCAAAAGTCTAGAATACTTTTGGTACCCATTTGAGATGCAAATACACTGAGTGGCCAGATTATTATACGTTCAGAGATTATAATAATCCAGGATCCTTCTATGAAGCCAGCATCACCCTAATACCAAAACCAGACAAAGACAACACAATGAAAGAGAATTACAGACCAATATTACTCATGAACATAGATGCCAAAATCCTCAACAAAATTCTAGCAAATCAGCTCCAGCAGTACATCAGAAAGATCATACACCATGACCAAGTAGGATTTATCCCAGGAATGCAAGGATGGTACAATATCTGCAAATCAATAACCGTGATACATCACATAAACAAATTGAGAGATAAAAATCACATAGTCATATCAATAGATGCAGAAAAAGCATTTGACAAAGTCCAATACCCTTTCTTGATAAAAACTCTCAACAAGGTGGGAATAGAAGGATCATACCTCAACATAATAAAAGCTAATGGCGTTGGGAAAATTTGACAGATACATGCAAAAAAATGAAACTAGATCACCAACTTGCACCATACACAAAAATAAACTCAAAATGGATACAAGACTTAAACATAAGACGGGAAACCATAAAAATACTAGAGGAATCCACAGTCAACAAAATCTCAGACATGTCAAAAGAACTTCTTCACTAACACTGCCCCTAGGGCAATGGAAGCTAAAGAGAAAATTAACAAATGGAACTACATCAAAATAAAAAGCTTTTTTACAGCAAAAGAAACCATCAACAAAACAACAAGAAAGCCCACTCTATGGGAGAAGATATTTGCAAATGTTATCAGTGATAAAGGTTTAATCTCCAACATCTACAGGAAACTTATACAACTTAATAAAAGGAAGATAAATGATCCAATAAAGAAATGGGCAATGGACCTAAATAGAATCTTTTCAAAAGAAGACAGAAGGAAGGCCAAGAGACACATGAAAACATGCTCAACATCACTAATTATCCGAGAGATGCAAATCAAAACAACAATGCGGTACCATCTCACACCTGTCAGAATGGCTATCATCAACAAATCAACAAACAACAAGTGTTGGTGAGGAGGCGGAGAAAAAGGAACCCTCGTGCACTGCTGGCGGGAATGCAGACTGGTGCAGCCACTGTGGAGAACAGTATGGAGTTTCCTCAAAAAACTGAAAATGGAACTCCCATTTGACCCAGTAATCCCACTCCTGGGAATATATCCGAAGAAACTAGAAACACCAATCAGAAAGGATATATGCACCCCTATGTTCATAGCAGCACAATTTACAAAGCTAAGATTTGGAAACAGACTAGGTGCCCGTCAGCAGATGACTGGATCAGAAAACTGTGGTACATCTACACAATGGAATACTATGCTGCCATAAAAATGAAGGAATTCTCATCATTTGCAGCACCCTGGATGGAATTGGAGAACATTATGCTAAGTGAAATAAGCCAGTCAATGAAAGAAAAATACCACATGTTCTCACTCATTTATGGATAATAAAGAACATTATAAACTGATGAACAAAAAGTTAGATACAGAGACAGTAAAGCATCAAACAGACTGTCAAATTACAGGGGGAAGGTTAGGGAGAGGTGGGGGAGATAAGAGATCAACCGAAGGACTTGTATGCATGCATATAAGCATAACCAATGGACGCAAAACTCTGAGGGGTGAGGGCATGTTTGGGAGTGGCAGCGGGGGTGGGGGGCAATGGTAAGATATATACACATATAATACCTTAATAAAAAAATGAAAAAAAAGAGAAAGAAAAAAAGAAAAAAAATTTTTAGAACTGTGTTTGTTTTCAAAGCCAGCAGCGAGATATCCACTAATTGCACAGAGGGCTGGCTCCTTAATAAAAAGGGAAGTTCTGCTTGTAGCTTTGCTTAGAATTTGAATTCATTTTCTCCAAGCCCACCGCGGTGAATAAAGTGTGACTCCAAACTCTCCTGCATTGTTTGATTATTCCGGTTCCCTGTAACAGTGGGATAATAAACCTAATTCAGATGAATGTTGTTAGAAATAAATAAAATGTTTGGAAATACTTGTAACATGAACTCTCTTACAAGTAAGAAGTATATCTATCTGTATGTGTGTGCATTTGTAGATGATTAAATAAGTGCACTCACACTCATATATACAAAGACTCATTAATAATCCCATATTTTATGTTGAAAGAAAATTTGTGATAATTTGGGTAAGATAGAAATTAAAAGAATAAATGGTTGAATTAATGTGAAATAAAGGAATGTAGAAATTCAGGCACAAAGACATTATAGGGAATTCACGTTACCACCTAATGGGGCATAATCTCCAAATTGACTTTAGATATTTTACTTCTACTTAAGGTTAGACTTTAACACAAACTATTCTTATCCAAGGGAAGCTAAGTGAATTAATTGAGAATCTAATATTCCATTTCCTCCAGGAAAAAAAGAGGTTGGCCCAGCCGGCGTGGCTCAGTGGTTGAGCGTGGACCTATTGAAACAGGAATTTTGGGGGTAAAATAGGACAAGTTTAGGAAATATTAGAAATTTTGGAAATTAGGGGCCCACGGAGAAAGCACAGGGCTACAGAGCAGCAGAAGGTATATTTCCATAGAATGGGGGAGCTGGAAAGCTGCAACAGGTACATTTCCATAGAATGAGGAGTTGGGAACAGCAAAAGGTCTATATTTACAAAATAAAGAGAAGGAAGCCCTTCATCCAGAAGGAGAAGAAGAAAGCCCAAAGGGAATAGGAAAACAATAGGGAAGGAGGGGGGAGAACCTAACATGTCCCATGTGAGACTCAACCTTTGAGCCCAGGAGTTACTAAAGTAACCAGTCTAAGGGAATAGTGATGACCAGTCAGAGGGGTTTATCAAGGCACCAGGATCTGCAGCCTTTATAAGCCATAGGCCCTATGGCATAGGGAAAAGGAATTCAGTGGGACCCTTTCCCCCTCCCTATGTGGGAGTCCATTCTGTGGGACTCTTTCCCTCTCCTCATGTGGGAGTCTGTACTTATTCTTCAATAAATTTCCACCTTTGCTATACCACTTTGTCTGTGGATTCATTCTTCGATTCTGGCAGACAAAGAATCCAGGTTTCAGTCCAAAAATTCCGTATCACTATGAACCAGGAGGTCAAGATTCAATTCCCAGTCAGGACACATGCCTGGGTTTCAGGCTCGATCCCCAGTGTGGGGTATGTATGAGGCAGCCGATCAATAATTCTCTCTCATCATTGATGTTTCTTTCTCTCTCTCCCTCTCCTTTCTGAAATCAATAAAAATATATTTTGAAAAAATAAAATGTTTGGATAAATGTCTGCATTACGTTCCTGTGGCTGTTGTAATAAAATACTGCACTCAGTGGCATAAAAGAAACACACTTATGCTCTTACTGTTTTGGAGGTCAGAAGTCTGAAACTAGTCTCAATGGACTAAAATCAAGTTGTCTGCAGGGCCAGTTCCTTCTGGAGGCTCCAGGAGATAATCTGTTTCCTCTCCTTTCCCAGGTTCTCAAGGCCACAAGCATTCCTTGGCTTGTGGCCCCTTCTCCATCTCCACAGACACCAGTGCAGACCATCTCCAAAAATCCCTCTGATCCCAACCATTTTTCCTTTTTTTTTCTGCATTCTAGGACCATGGTGATTACATTAGTCCCACCTGCATAATTATGTTCCAACTTCTAATCTAAAAGGGAAATCATTGTATTATTGTTGTTCTCTCTGCAGGGATGAAATGTGGACATTAAAGATATAAACATTTTTTAAAGTAAGCTGATTAGCAAAATATTCCATCTACTACCTTAATGCCCCCCCTTTAGTATAAAAATAATATATTCAAAGTTTCTGGGATTGGATGCAGGCATCTTTTGGAGGCTCCTATTTATCTGCTACACGGTCTTTTTCAGAAATACATTATTGGCCCCTAGGGCAATGGAAGCTAAAGAGAAAATTAACAAATGGGACTACATCAAAATAAAAAGCTTTTTCACAGCAAAAGAAACCATCAACAAAACAAGAAGGCCTACTGCATGGGAGAACATATTTGCAAATGGCATCACTGATAAAGGTTTAATCTCCAACATCTACAGGCAGCTTATACAACTTAATAAAAGGAAGATAAATGATCCAATAAAAAAATGGGCAACAGACCTAAATAGAATCTTTTCAAAAGAAGACAGAAGGAAGGCCAAGAGACACATGAAAACATGCTCAACATCACTAATTATCCGAGAGATGCAAATCAAAACAACAATGCGGTACCATCTCACACCTGTCAGAATGGCTATCATCAACAAATCAACAAACGACAAGTGTTGGCGAGGATGCGGAGAAAAAGGAACCCTCGTGCACTGCTAGTGGGAATGCAGACTGGTGCAGCCACTGTGGAGAACAGTATGGAGTTTCCTCAAAAAACTGAAAATGGAACTCCCATTTGACCCAGTAATCCCACTCCTGGGAATATATCCGAAGAAACCAGAAACACCAATCAGAAAGGATATATGCACCCCTATGTTCATAGCAGCACAATTCACCATAGCTAAGATTTGGAAACAGCCTAGGTGCCCGTCAGCAGATGACTGGATCAGAAAACTGTGGTACATCTACACAATGGAATACTATGCGGCCATAAAAAAGAAGGAATTCTCATCATTTGCAGCAACCTGGATGGAATTGGAGAACATTATGTTAAGTGAAATAACCCAGTCAATGAAAGAAAAATACCACATGATCTCACTCATTTATGGATAATAAAGAACATTATAAACTTGAACAAAAAGACAGATACAGAGACAGTAAAGCATCAAACAGACTGTCAAATTACAGGGGGAAAGTTAGGGAGAGATGGGGGAGATAAGAGATCAATCAAAGGACTTGTATGCATGCATATAAGCATAACCAATGGATGCAAAACTCTGGGGGGTAAGGGCATATATGGGAGTGGGATGGGGGGTGGCAATGGTAAGATATGTACACATATAATACCTTAATAAAAAAAATTGAAAAAATAAATAAATAAAAAGAGTTGAAGAATGAAAAAAAAAAAAAAGAAAGAAAAGAAATATATTATGGGCCGAAACCGGTTTGGCTCAGTGGATAGAGCGTCGGTCTGCGGACTCAAGGGTCCTGGGTTCGATTCCGGTGAGGGGCATGTACCTTGGTTGCGGGCACATCCCCAGTGGGGGGTGTGCAGGAGGCAGCTGATGGATGTTTCTCTCTCATCGATGTTTCTAACTCTCTATCCCTCTCTCTTCCTCTCTGTAAAAAATCAACACAATATATTTTTTAAAAAAAAAAAAGAAATACATTTTTGGAAGTCACTCTAAGACCTTTATTTTAAAAATGGACAAAGGCTTTCTCAGAAGCTTATTTGATGTTGTTCAAGGATCTTTATATAAAAGAATGAAACACAGAGTGTATAAGAGCTTCTGGAATAAGTAAATATACTATTCATTCAAATTACATGGAAATAGCCTAGCCAGTGTTTCTCAGTGGTTGAGCATTGACCCAGGAACCAAGAGGTCATGGTTTGATTCCTGGTCAGGGTACATGCTCGAGTTATAGGCTCCATCCCCAGTGAATGCAGGCAGAAGGCAGCTGACCAGTGATGTTTCTCTCTCATCAATGTTTCTCTCTCTCTATCCTTCTCCCTTTACCTCTTTCTAAAAATCAATAAAAGCATTTTATTTTAAGTACACAAAAATAAAATTTTGCTTCAAAAGACCTACAACTTGACTCTGACACAGAGCCACAACCTTGGTGGTCACAGTGTGGTCCTCAGACCAGGACCAGCAGCATCAACACCTCTTGGGAGACATTGATTTTCAGAATCTCTGGGCCCACCCAGATCTCCAAAGGAACTAGAATCCTGAGTGATTCATAAGCACATTGAAGTTTTGGAAGTGCTGGTCTCACTGGGTTTTCACCTTTCACTTGACAACTGAGGCAGGATAACTACTAGTATTTGTGAACAATGGGCCTTGAAAGGACTGACTCCATCCTGTCCCTCGCCCTCCATCTGAACCATAGGCACTCCATCTTGTTCCTGTAACCTCCATTTTGTAAGAACTGCCGTTTAAAATTTTCCACTAAACACAGATGGTCCTTTGTTCTGTTAATTCCAGGAAGTAACTAAGCCTGAGAGCCTCCCTGATAGAAATAACTCTGCTATTTCTAGTTTCTGTAAGCACACTTGCTCGAATAATGGGGAAAATAAGACATTTGGGGAGAGGGGGGCCTAGCAACCTGAATCTGTGCCAGTAAGCTAATGCACATTCTTGTTAGCCTCTTAATTATCTGGTCCTACAAGCTGCTCTGCTGGCATGGGGATCTGGTCCATCCTTGGTTCCTCCCATACCAGGTGTCTTCTGGTTATCTGAGCTGTGCTCAAGGCTACAAGCTTTCTGCAAGATATCTGCTAAGCACACTGCCCCCATCCCAGCACATTGGGGTTTTTTTCCTTTATAAGCTAACCCCTAATTTCATTTGGGGCCGTGAGAATTTGAGAAAACCAATTCTTCCAGCTTTTGACATAAAGACTCCAAATTTGCCTCTCTGATTACAGCATCTTCTGTTTAGCTTGCTGAATTTCCAATATGACATTTGTGTTGGGTATTATAGGTGTTCAGCAGCCTCCCTCCAGACATTGACAAATATCCCCTAGGGCAAAATCATCTCAGGTTGAGAATCACTGGCCCAGAGTTTGAAAACTGAAAGCAACGTGACAGATTCCAATCGAGGCCTATCCCTTACTCATCTTGTAACTTTGAGCAGATTACTAAACCCCTTCAAGCCCCATTTCTGCAAAGGGGAATAGAGTTCATAATAGAACTATCTTATAGAGTGGATTTTTCAAAAATTAAATAAAATTATGCTTATAAGATGCTAAGCGCAGGTTATGTGGCATAAGAATATCTACATATATCTCATAATTAACATCTATATATATAAAAGCCTAAGTGACCGTTAAGACCGGTCCACCAGTCGCTATGATGTGCACTGACCACCAGGGGGCAGACGCTCAACACAGAAGCTGCCACCTGGTGGTCAGTGTGCTCTCACAGGGGGAGCACTGCTCATTCAGAAGCCGGGCTCACGGCTGGCAAGCACAGCTGCGGTGGCAGGAGCCTCTCCCGATTCTGAGTGGCAGGGGCAGGCATAGCAGGCCAGGATGAGCACAAGTGGCTTGGCGCCAGCTAGGGTTCCTCCTTGGCTGCCTGCCACTGGTGCACTGCTACATCCCTCGGGGGGTGTCTGACTGCTGGTTTATGCCTGATGCCCGCAGGCCAGGGGGATCGGGCATAAACCTGCAGTCAGGCATCCCCCAAGGTGTCCCGGATTGCGAGAGAGCACAGGCCAAGCTGAGGAGCCCCCTCCCCCCTTGCACGAATTCATGCACTGGGCCTCTAGTATCTATACTAATAAAAGGCTAATATGCTAATTAGACCGGACATCTTCTGGAAATCCATCCGGCCATCCTTCCGCACAAAGCCATGGTGGCGAGGGCCGAGGCAGAGGCGGTTAGGGGAGACCAGGCCGGCATGGAAGGGCAGTTAGCAGTGATAAGGCAGGCAGGGGAGCAGTTAGGGGTGATCAGGCAGGCAGTTAGGGGTGATCAGGCAGGCAGAGATGGTTAGGGGCTATAAGGCAGGCAGGCAGAGGCAGTTAGGGGCGATCAGGCAGGCAGGCAGGTGAGCAGTTAGGAGCTGGCGGTCCCAGATTGTGAGAGGGATGTCCAACTGCTGGTTTAGGCCTAATCCCACTGGGGTCCCAGATTGGAGAGGGTGCAGGCCTGACAGGGACACCCCCACCAGTGCTCAAATTTCATGCACCAGGCCTCTAGTATTTTATAATGAGGGACTTAATGGCAGCTCTTAACTTGTGAAATAAGTACAAAATCCTTCATCCTTTTTGACAAATGTGTCCTGAAGCCAGACTGTGGTGTCAGAATTGCAATTGCCTATCAAAAGAACACAGCTCTCCCCTTATTGGAGAGAAAGATAGCAATTCTCTGGAGAATCAGGGATGTGTCCCCACCACAGATCACTGCTGGAAGATCAAAGGAACTTGGTCCTGACAGGTTTCTTGGCCTCAGACACTGGGCAAAATGTTAACTTAGTGTTAGGGTAACTCAGTGTAGGAGGTCAGATCTATGGAAAGCAAGAAGATCAAGGACAAGGGAAAATAAAAACTAAATTTACTTGACTTCTAATCTGGTCCCTTAGGATCAGAGAATCATTAGGAAAATTTCCTTTCTGTTTATTCCACAGGCCCACAGGGAAATCATGTGCTTAGCAGTTGGAACAACACAAGGGAAATGTGCCTGATGAGCAGGTACAGAGAGAGCTGTAAATATCTCCCCTGTGCAGTCCTCAGTTTGTACAATGCTGGGGACAGCACATGGCTGTTGCTTTTGATTCCTAAGCTGGTTCAGGGACTGATGCTTCACTCCTTCCTGCTGTCTCGTGTGGGGACAGATCCTCAGTCTCCATCATCAACCATCCAGGAAGCAATTCAGACTTCCACACGGAGAACTTCCTCTCAGAGACCACATCCAGGTGAGTCTGGAAGCCCATTAGGTACATCAGGAACGGGTCAGACAGGATGGAACCTCATAACTTCTACCTGAGTCACTGTGAACCTAATCAGCCCAGCCTGTTAATTAACTAATTTATTCTTAATGTACTTAATATGGTAATAAGGATGTTTCTCTTTGAATCTGCAATACAGGGCCCATAGTTGACAACTAGGTGGTGGGAATGGGAGTCCAGTCAGATGTCACTGTAGAATGAGTGAGGTGCATAAAATGATTGCAGTAAAATGAAAACATATCTGAGGAGTTCTGCTGTTCGGGGAGAAAGAAATAGAGAGTAGGTGTGGAGGACAATGCAGTGAAGTGAGAGTGTTTGTGTTAAATTTCCAAGGTGAGGTGTGATGGAGCATGTTTTGTATTTATTGAAAAGACCCTGGCCAGTGCAGGGAGATGGTACCTTACAACAGCAGTTCTTGAGTTGTACATTGCAGTGTCTTCTCTACTGCTGGGTATTCACATGATGAAAATTATTTAGTAAGTCAAAGAGAAATAGTAAATATTAAATTGAAAGACAAACTTACCATATGGTAAATGTTCATATACATTGAGACCTAATTCCGGAATCATTAAATGAATAATAACTGAGCATCTGCTATGTGCCAGAACATTATGTATTATATTCTTCTAAATGTACAGTTTAATTATTAACCCATGTTGATATCTTTAAATTATGTCTTCTTTCAGTTAATATTTGGTTCTTCATTCAATTATGTTTATTATGTTTGTTTTGAAACTACTCATTGTAACCTGGTTTATTATCCCTTCTTTCTTTCCATGTTTTGTTTCTTTTTAAGTGTGTATCCATGCACATACCTTTGTGAAAAACTCAAAATGTGAACAAAGCAGGGGAAGTCCCTGTTCTTCTTTTTTAATTGTTGAAAGTATTACAAATAGTAGAGCATATGTCTCCCTTTTCCCCTATTGACCTCCCCCCTGGGCATGCTCTCACCCTGCCCCCTAGTGTCTGTATCCATTGGTTATGCTGCTCTTTTGATCATGCAGTATAACAGTGAGGGCAGAGAACAATGAAGTAAATGTGTGCTGAAAATAATGTCCTCAGGAAGATTCACATGAGGAAAGCTATTCAGTATCATTAGATAGAACTGTCATGGTGTGGCAGGATTTATAAAGCATGGTCTGGGGAGGTTTTGCATGTTGCATGAAGACCAGAACCAGGACCAGAGTGTGCCCACTGGGTTTGTCACAAAAGAGATCAAAACCCAAAGCCCAAGAAATAATAGAAAAGGTGCCACATCAGAAAAGGAAGAAAGTGGCTCACCCTCCCTCAGACCATATAAAAATGAACTGGTCAAATAATTACAAAATAGGTCCAGAAAAAACAAGTCTTCACTGCTTGATATTTAAAATGTTCCCCCTTGATATTTTCTTTTGTGAAGTGTTGGTTTATCCCTTTGCTTTGGGTGTATAATATGTAAAGTGACACCATAAAGATATCACCTCTTTTGTCTTTTAGACAAGTTTCTTTTTGTTCTCTTATTATTTTGCTGGGCATCCGGGGAATGTGTTTAGGGTTCAAATGCTGCCAGAACCAAGGAAGATTTTTCTTCCTCACACCTGAGCTTATTAGATCATTTTTAACTCCTTATTTCATTTCATTCCTTTTGCTCTCACAATGATTATTCAACAGAATTTTTATACAATTACAACTATTATTTTATGGTTTATTCTTTATTAAAGTATGCTTAGCATACAATATTATATTAACTTCAGGTGTACAACATAGGGATTCAACAGTTATATACTTACAATGTGGTCACTACAATAAGTCTAGTACCCATCTGTCACTGTGCAAAGTTATTAAGATATTATTAACTATATTCTTTGTGCTATACACAACATATACATGATTTATTTATTTCATAACTGAAAGTTTGTACCTCGTATTTCCCTTCACCTTTTTCACCCACTCCTTCACCCCCATCTGTTTGTTCTGTATGTATGAGTTTGTTATTGTTTTGTCTTGGTTGTTTGTTTATTTTGTTTTGTTTAAGATTCTACATGTAAGTGAAATTATATGATATTTCTCTATCTTTCTCTATCTGTCTGACTTATTTGACTTAGCATAATGCTCCCTAGGCCTGTCCCATGTTGTGGCAAATAGCAAGATTTCATTCTTTTTATTGCTGAGTAATATTCTATTGTTTATATAACGAGTAGAGCAAAAGCAGGTTTATAGTTGTGAGTACACAGAACACAGAGTTTATTCTTATATTATTACTTTTTAATTATTGTATCATTTTCCATGTGAACAACTGTAAATCTACTTTTGCCCCACCGTGTGTGTGTGTGTGTGTGTGAGTGTGTGTGTGTGTGTGTGTGTACCACATTCACTTATCGATGGACTCCCAGCAATGCTACTTCTGGTATTTATCTGAAAAAAAAAAAAAACACTAATTCAAAAAGATATGGCCACCCTGTGTTCATTGCAGCATTATTTACAATAGTCAGGATATAAACAGATTTTTTAAATGTTTGTTTAAATACACAGCAGAAAAATGGCCATCCCCATATGGAGCCCAAGTTTATTGTCTATGGGAGGGATACAAATTGGAATTGCTAGAAACCATTTCTACAGTATACACGTGAACAATCTGGCCAACTTGGGTTATAGACACTACTTGTCAAATCAGTCTGAGAAAGGCATGGAAATAATATAACCATGTTATAGTGTGTGTGTGTGTGTGTGTGTGTGTGTGTGTGTGTGTGTGTGCAGTCCTCAAAACAGGACGACTAGGAATCATATATTCCGAGGTAACTCTAACAATACAGGAGCCAGAACTCGATCAAGAGAAGGTACTAAGGAGGGACCTGTTTGCATCCATGGGGCACATTTGCAACAAAGTGCAAGAGGCAGTGTGAACAAGGAAGTCCCTGGGCCTGAGGTTTCAACAGTAGCAGAGAGGCCCCAACTTGTCTGACACCTTCTCTCATCCTCTTCCTCACGCTCATTCACCTCCAACTCTGGTTTCCTTTCTTGGCTGAACATTAAAGAAACATCTTCTTCAGGACCTTTACCCGGGCCATTCCCTCTGCCCAGCACACGCTTTCCCATAGAACCTTGTATCTCCCTCTCTTACTTGAGGTCTCTTTACAAATGATATCTTGTTGCCCTAATGCTAACCGGTTTGGCTCAGTGGATAGAGCGTTGGCCTGCAGACTCAAGGGTCCCAGGTTCGATTCCAGTCAAGGGCATGCATGTACCTTGGTTGCGGGCACATCCCAAGTAGGGAGTGTGCAGGAGGTGGCTGATTGATGTTTCTCTCTCATCGATGTTTCTAACTCTCTCTCCCTCTCCCTTCTCTCTGTAAAAAATCAATAAAATATATTTAAAAGAAAAAATGACATCTTGTTTGTAGGTCTTGCCTAAACACCCATGCAAAATAAAACACCCTGTTCATTTCTTTATACCTGCTTTCCTTTTCTTCATAACACCTGTCACCATCTCAAATGTTATATATATACGGGTAGTTCATCCTCACATGAGGATATTTTTTCCATTGATTTTGAGAGGGGAGTGCGTGAAAAACATCCATGTGAGAGAGACACACCAATTCGTTGCCTTCCACACCCACCCTGACCCAGAGCCAGGGATCATCTCCATCATTAAATTGTAGAAACTTTTGTTCTTCAGCACCCTATACGTACAGCCTGGACAGCGCCAAAAACATGGTCAGCACTCAATTTATATTCCTGAAATACATGAAAAATGTCTCATTAAAACTGTAGAATACATAATACCTTAAGGAAAAATGATTGATGCAAAAGCTTCCTATCACAGGTGACATAAGGGTTTTCCCGAAAAGAGACCAGGTTCACACACAATATGTTAAAATTAATCCTTTCTCTACAAATATAAATTTTAGCATTTCAAATATGTAATACAAGTTTCTGTGAATTAGTCATATTATTTCCCTCTTTCCTAGTAGTCACCTCCACCATATGCCACCAAGGAATGGTACACAAATTTCAGAATTTATTCTCCTGGGATTTTCAGAGGACCCAGAACTACAGCCCCTCATATTTGGGCTTTTCCTCTCCATGTACCTGATCACTGTGTTGGGAAACCTGCTCATCATCCTGGCCGTCAGCTCAGACTCCCACCTCCACACGCCCATGTACTTCTTCCTCTCCAACCTGTCCTTGGTAGACATCTGTTTCACCTCCACCACCATCCCAAAGATGCTGGTGAACATCCAGACACAGAGCAAAGCCATCACCTATGCAGGATGCATCACACAGATTTATTTTCTTATACTCTTTTCAGTGTTGGACGTTTTTCTCCTGACCGTGATGGCCTATGACAGGTATGTGGCCATCTGCCACCCCCTGCACTATATGGTCATCATGAACCCCCGGCTCTGTGGACTGCTGGTTCTGATGTCTTGGATCTTGAGTGTCCTGAATTCCTTGTTACAATGCTTAATGGCATTGAGGCTGTCCTTCTGTGCAAACTTGGAAATCCCCCACTTTATCTGTGAACTCAATCAGATGATCCAACTTGCCTGTTCGGACACCTTTCTTAATAACATGGTGATGTATTTTGCAGCTGTCCTGCTTGGTGGTGGTCCTTTCGCTGGGATCCTTTACTCATATTCTAAGATAGTGTCCTGCATACGTGGAATGTCATCAGCTCAGGGGAAGTACAAAGCATTTTCTACCTGTGCGTCTCACCTCTCAGTTGTCTCCTTATTTTATTGCACAACGCTAGGCGTGTACCTCAGCTCTGCTGCTATCCAGAGCTCACATTCAAGTGAAACAGCCTCAGTGATGTACACTGTGGTCACACCCATGCTGAACCCCTTCATCTACAGTCTCAGGAACAAGGACATCAAACAGGCGCTGAAGACATTCTTTGTGAAGGAAACTACAAACAGGCCAGTTGTCCTAAGACTGAAGACGTACCCCTGATGGCAGAGGTCAACGTCTCAGAGTCAGACATAGAAGCATGGGACAGACTGTCCAATCTCAGAGGGAAGGTGAGGCGGGGGTGGCGGGGGCTGAGTGGGTAGGAAGAGATCAACCAAAGAACTTATGTGCATATATGCATAACCCCTGGACACAGACAATAAGGTAGTAAACGCCTGGGGCAGGGGATGGTGGCGGTCTAGAAGGGGTCAATGGGCAAAAAAGGGAGACATATCTAATACTTTCAACAATAAAGATGTTTTTAAAAATAAAATGCAGTTTCTGAGTCCCACTCCAGAAGGGCCCAGTAATCTGCATTTACAATGATTAAAAATGATTTATAAACAGGTTGAAAATGAGCACACCTAGATAGTGGGTATCATTGCACAGATTATTATGTTATTATTAGTTTAAAAACAGGGTGGGAATCTGTGTTAATGGAAATGCCATGATTTAATGCATTTTGACTTAATTACCAGCATACTAGTATGTCTTCTTAAACTGATATTTTTCACATGAAAATAATCTAAATTTGCCAGCAATGCTCAAATCCTTTTATGATTATAGATATAGCTTTGCAAATAAGAGAATTTGAGCTATTCACTCTTGTTACAAATTGCATCAAAGGTAGGCATAAAGTGTGTCTTTGGATTCATTTTTTTTAAAAAGGCTCAGTATCAGATACTGTGATTCAGACTGTGTAAGTAGAGCCTTCTCTTTCTATTCATTTCCTAGAATTTCCATTTCTTTGACCTTAACTTCTGTATTCAATTTCAGTAACTCACTTCATTAAACTTTCTTGTCTCTCTGATATCCCATAGTTTTTCCCTTTGTTGTTTTTTTTAGCTTCCTAATTTTATTTCCATCATGGATCAGAAATATTTGGAAAATCCCATTAACATAATGAGACTACATGGATTTTTTAGATTAATTTTTCTAGAGTGACATATATTGCATCAAATGTGTGGGGGTTTTTTTAACTAAAAGAATCATCCAGAATTTTTCTTCCCCTATGGAAAAAACTACACTTACTGACCAAGGAATTCATACAGTTTTGTAAGAGGAAAATCTGAGACCTCTGTTGTTCACTTTTATGACTGACTTTCCTTTGTATATCACTATCTTAACTGCTCTTCCTGATAATGTAGACTCTGACATACCATGTGTTTAATAGCTGGTCACTGTGTTTTATTCTCCTCATTAGGATCCTCTTCTCTCTCAGCTCAGTGTCCACAATCCCTACCTTACCCACTTGCAAAATGATTATTAAATCCATGTCTCTAAGAGGACCCTTCACTGAAAGGCAAATTTTAATAAATAGGTTGACCTAATATGACCTTAGAATCACAGATGACCATCAATGTGATGAAGTAAACTTTTAAATCACATATTGTATTACAATGCAAAATATCTCTTCTTCATGCTGTACATCTAGTCACTGGAGTATGAAAGATTGGTGCCCATGTATAAGGGGTTTATACTTATGGTGAAGAACTGATTGGCATTTTTTTATTTTTTATTGAATTTTCTTTGTGTTTCTGCTTGAAAACTTCCAGAGCTGCCCATAATATGACTCCTTTCATTTCTATAAAAGCCATATATACCCCCTTCTAAATTTTGCCATAACCACTGAGTATATCTCCATTATACTCAGGATTCTACCCATCTTTTATCTATACTAATAAAAGGGTAATATGCTAATTAGACCAGACATCTTTCGGACATCCATCCGAATGTCCTTCCGGACAAAGCCACGGTGGTGGGGGCCAATCCAGACACAGTTAGGGGCAATCAGGCCGGCAGGGGAGGGCACTTAGGGGCGACCAGGTCGGCAGGGGAGCAGTTAGGCATTGATCAGGCTGGCAGGGGAGTGGTTAGGGGGTGATCAGGCTGGCACCCAGACAAGCAGTTGGGAGCCAGCAGTCTCGGATTGTGAGAGGGATGTCCAGCAGTCGGAATCCCCCAAGGGGTCCCAGGTTGGAGAGGGTTCAGGTTGGGCTGAGGGATACTCCCCCTCCCCCGTGCATGAATTTCGTGCACCGGGCCTCTAGTGATCAAAGAATGACTCAAGAGAGAGCTTGCATTCCTATCAGTCATGTGAATCAGAGTCACTAGTTTTCCTGCACATGCCTGTCCTCCTAACCTCTCCTGGTTACAGGAAAATGAACCCCCAATGAGAGTTTTTAAGTACAAGTTGTCTGTCATAGATACAGAAAACAAACTGGCGGTTGCCAGAGGGGAGAGGAGCTGGGGGCTGTAGCTAAAAAGGTGAAGGGATTAAGAAGTACAAATTTGTAGTTATAAAATTGTTACAAGGCATAGAATGCAGCATAAGGAATATAGCCAATAATATTGTAATAACTTAGTTACTACTAACTATGATGCCAGGTGAGTACTTAAAATACTGGGGGGATCACTTTGTATGTAAATTATATGATTGTCTAACCACTATGCTGTACCTGAAACTAATATAAAATAATATTGAATGTCAGCTGTAATGGAAAAATTAAATTAAAATAAGAAAGCACACTAATCATATGCCAGAAAATGTAGAAGAGAAATTTTAAAAATTAATGTTATTTTCAGCATTAAAAAATAAATTGCTCTAGAGTACTGAGAGTTAAATAAAGTTGTCTGAAATAAACGGAAATGACAAAGTAACCATGAATGCTGTTTTTAAATATGAGAGCAACTGCTAGAATGTTCTTCTGTATACTTAGTGCTAATACATCAACTTTTATACATATTTCTAACTTGTTTTTACATCTGTTATCCCTTATTGTTTTTTTTGGCCTTTGTGATTAGATCTATTTCTAAACTTGGCATCATCCCCAACCATTAAATTCACATTTGACTAAAGATCAGCTTTCCTTCTGTAAGTATACTACTTAAATCCATCTACCTTTACATAAGAAATTATAACTGAGAGACTGCTTCCACCCCAAGTTTAACAACCTCTCTATTATATTCTTTTATTTCCAAGTCTTTGAAAATCTACTGGACTAGTGAGCCATGTTAATATCATTAAAATATTATGTTATCTCCTTCTATAAATTATCAGAACCGGCATAATATTGTCTAAGGAATCCCAACCCCCTGTTTTCCTACATGTGTCTCAGGTCAAACTGGGGAGTCTCTGACAGAGAAGGCTTACCCTGCATTGTAACAGGACCACAGATGTGTTTTGCAAGTTTTTGGTTTTTGTATTCATGAAAGGGACCCACATAGTATTCACTGTCTTGGGAGCGGTTAGTATTACTAGTATGTTTATGGGGTGACTACTTCATATTGTGTCTGTTGTTAATGTGGATTCTGCTGTGGAGTTCACTGGTGCAGAGAGCACAAGATTTGTCCACTCTCCTGCTGAAGAGCATTTGCTCAGCTATTATGTCTCCAGGTGCTGTGGCCACACTGACACATGTCTGTAAGTGCATATACGACTTTAATAAATGCTGCCAAAGATGGTTGTGGTGTGTTTTTTTCAAATTAAACCAATAAGTAACCAATAACAAAATTGGTTCTACTAACTTATACTCCTACTAGCTCTACATGAACAATCTGATAGCTCCATAGCCTTGGCTGCACTTGACATTGCTCTTTTTTATTTTAAATAAAGTGATGTGTGAATATAACAGTACCTTGTGATTATTATTAGTATTTCCCTGCTGCTAACAGAGGTCAAAGTTTTTTTCACATTTTGATAGACCATTTGTTTACCCTCTTTTGTGTAGTGCCTATTCAAGTTTTTTATACCTTTTTATAATGGGTGTTCAGTATATTTTTGACAAAATTCTTTATATATTCTGGCTTAATGTACTTATATGTTGAATCACTATATTGTACACCTGAAACTAGTAAAATTAATATTATATTGTATATCAGCTATATTTAAATAAAAATGTTTGTAAATAAATAATCTAGCCTGGCTGGTGTGGCTCTATTGTTTGGGCGTCTTCCGTGCACCAAAGGGTTGCTGGTTCGATTCCCGTTCAGGGCATGTGACCTGGTTGCAGGCTTGATCCCTTGTCAGGGGCATGCAGGGGGTAGCCAATCGATGTTTCATTCTCAAATCGATGTTTTTCTCTCCCTCTCCCTTTCTCTCTCTAAAAATCAATAAAAATGTTTTTAAAAAGAAATAATCTAAAATGCACAAATGATTACATGACATGTAAATGCTCCAGATATTAATTTTATGACTATATGATGTACTCTGTAGAGTTATTGATTAATGTGCTGGGCATTCTTTTATTGATGAACATTTAAACAGTCTCAAATATTGTTTTTAAATTACTTAAAATTGGGTGGTGGGAGATGGGTGGAGGGGGCAAAAAGGGGGAAATAGGGGACATCTTTAATACGCTCAACAATGAAATAATTTCCTCTTTTAAAGAGCTGTGCATTTTACTGCATATAAATTTCATTTCAAAAAATCTGTAAACAGCCCAGCCAGTGTGGCTCAGTGGTTGAGCATCAACCCATAAACCAGGAAGTCACAGGTTTTATTCCTGGCCAGGGCACATGCTGGGTTGTGGGCTCGGTCCCCAGGAGGGGGCATGCAGGAGGCAGCCAACCAATGATCCTCTCTCATCATTGATGTTTCTATCTCTCTCTCCCTTTCCCTTCCTCTCTCTGAAATCAATCTTTACTAATAAAAGGCCTGTGGCCGTGACACCAAAACACCATCACAACCAAACAAGCAGTGGCTCTCATGGCGGGCGGGGCAAGGTGCGAGCTACTAGCTGCAGAGAGCTACCAGCAGCAGAGGGTGGGGCGCGAGCTATGAGCAGCTATGGGTGGGCGCCCAGCTGAAACAAGCGAGCTACTCATGCGCGCTGGGTCTCTAGTAAAAACATATTTTTAAAAATCTGTAAACAAACCTGAATTCTAGTTAATGATATGCACATGGATGTGATTATAGAAATGCATATTGTATGATTCCATTTATATAAAACTAGAGGCCCAGTGCACAACATTCGTGCACTGGGCGGGGTGGGGGGGCGTCCCTCAGCCCGGTCTGCACCCTCTCGCAGTCTGGGACCCCTGGGGTGATGTCCAGGGCTCTTACAGTCCAGGACCCCTCACTCCTTACCACCTGCCACTGCCCCTGCACTCACCAGCCATAAGCCGGCTGAGCAGCGCTCCCCCTATGGGAGTGCACTGACCACCAGGGGGCAGCTCCTGCATTGAGCGTCTGCCCCTTGGTGGTCAATGCATGTCATAGAAACTGGTCATTCTGCCGTTCGGTCAATGTGCATATTAGTCTTTTATTATATAGGACTAGAGGCCCGGTGCACGAAATTCGTGCATGGGGGGTCTGTCCCTCAGCCCAGCCTGCACCTTCTCCAATCTGGGACCCCTCGAGGGATGTCTGACTGCCTGTTTAAGCCCAATCTCGGTAGGATCAGGCTGAAATGGACAGTCAGACATCCCTCTCACAATCCAGGACTGCTGGCTCCCAACTGCTCGTCTGCCTGCCTTCCTGATTGCCCCTAACCACTTCTGCCTGCCAGCCTGATCACCCCCTAACCACTCCCCTGCCAGCCTGATTGATGCTTAACTGCTCCCCTGCCAGCCTGTTTGCCCCTAACTACCCTCCCCTGCAGGCCTGGTCACCCCTAACTGCCCTCCCCTGCAGGTCTGATCCCCCCCAACTGCTCTCCCCTGCAGGCCTGGGTCCCCCCCAACCGCCCTTCCCTGCAGGCCCGGTCACCCCCAACTTCCCTCCTCTGCCGGCCTGGTCACCCCTAACTGCCCTCCCCTGCTGGCCTGATCACCCTCAACTGCCCTCCCTTGCAGACCTGGTCCCTCCCAACTGCCCTCCCCTGCTGGCAATCTTGTGGTGGCCATCTTGTGTCCACATGGGGGCAGTCATCTTTGACCACATGGGGGCAGCCATCTTGTGTGTTGGAGTGACAGTCAAATTGCATATTATTCTTTTATTAGATAAGATTAGATAGGATAGAGGCCTGGTGCATGGGTGGGTGCTGGCTGGTTTGCCTTAAAGGGTGTCCCGGATCAGGGTGAAGATTCCCTTGGGGCATGGGGCAGCCTGGGCGAGGGGCCTGTGGTGGTTTGCAGGCTGGTCACGCCCCCCAGCGACCCAAGCAGAGGCCCTGGTATCTGGGATTTACTTATCTTCTATAATTGAAACTTTGTAGCCTTAAGCGGAGGCCAAGGCAGGCCAGGGCAGGCGGAAAGCTTGGCTTCCTCCATTGCCGGGGAAACCCAAGCCTCCTGCTCTCTCCGTGGCTGCAGCCATCTTGGTTGGGTTAATTTGCATACTTGCTCCTGATTGGCTGGTGGGCGTGGCTTGTGGGTGTAGCAGAGGTATGGTCCATTTGCATATTACTCATTTATTAGATAGGATTCTAGAAAAACACAAATGCATGTGGAGTGACAAAATCAGACAAATGTCTGCCTCAGGATGAGGAGGCAGGGAAGGCAGGAAGGAGAGACTTCCAAAGACATGAGGAAAGTTTGATGAATGTGAAGACATATTCATTATATTGATAGTGATGGTTTTGTGGTTAAATGCAAGTGTCAAAGCTTATGAAACTGCATGTTAAATGGATACAACTTATTATATGCTATTTATACATCAATAAAGCTGTTTTAAAGGAAGAAGAAGAGGGCCCAATGGTTGATAGTGCTAAATCATGCTAACCCAGTGGTCGGCAAACTCATTAGTCAACAGAGCCAAATATCAACAGTACAATGATTGAAATTTCTTTTGAGAGCTAAATTTTTTAAACTTAAACTTCTTCTAACGCCACTTCTTCAAAATAGACTCGCCCAGGCCATTGTATTTTGTGGAAGAGCCACCCTCAAGGGGCCAAAGAGCCGCATGTGGCTCGAGAGCCGCAGTTTGCCAACCACGGTGCTAACCGATCAAGGAGGAAGAGAATTTGGTCACATAGTATGGGGATAGATTATAAAGGGCCACCTTCCATCAAGAGGTGGAATCTTGTCATACCTCTTGATTCTGACTGACCTTGTGACTTGGTTTTACCAATAAAATGTGACACATTGTACAAGTTCTGAATCTAGGCTTCAGAGACCTTGCAGCTTCTACTTTTGCCTTCCTGAGATTGTACCACCACATGAATAAGTCTGAGCTATTCTTCTGCAGAGACCACGTGGAGGAAAACCAAGGCACCTATGTAGTAACCTATGCATAACTAGACCTGAGAGTGAGGCCATGCTAGACCCTGCAGTTTTAGGTCATCCACTGACTGATGGCAGCCACATAAATGGGCAAGAGAAGACCTATAGAAGAACTACAGAGCTGAGCCCAGATCACATAGCTGAACTCCAGAAAGACTGAGTTCATAATTGTTTCATTATTTATATTTTGGAGTTGTTTGTTTCACAGTGAAGGCTGATATAAGAGGCATTTGAACCTTGATAAAGCATCTTGAACTCAAACAGTTGGAGGACACCAGAAGCTTGACTGAAGCATGTTGAAAATAGAGGAAGGTTGAGAGAGTTTGTTTAGAAAAATATTTTGAGAACATTTTCCATGAAAAGTGGTATAAAAATATATAACAACAGAAGGTAAATGATGATCAAGAACAGAGTTCTCTTTAGTTGTCACACATTGAACCATGTAATGATTAGGAAGTGGTAGAAAATTGTCAATGGGCAGAGCACAAAACATCAGATTGAGAAGTAAGAGTTTAATTGTAGGGAGTGACAAATTTTTAATCTCTGGAATATAGTAAATTATACAACTCATTGAAAATCATTTCTTCCAGGAGGATATCGTAAACCTGAGTGATGTTAGGATAGTGTCTACTGTGAATTGCACAGGTACTCATCAATGGCTAATGTTGGCTTTTTCCCTTCTTGCTAAAGCATACTGTGGAATATTCTACTAGGCCTCTTGTTGGTTCTAACACCAGCTCTTCTAACCCTGCCCACTCCCTCAGGGCAGTCTCCTGACACAAATACTGCCAGCTGCTTTTGGAAACAGCATTACAGAGCCTTCTGTGTCAGGATGCAGTGGTCCCCAAAGCCTGACTAGACCATAATGAAGTCATAAATTCCAGGGGAGGAGGAGAGCCCCAAGCATACCGTATTTTCCGGCGTATAAGACGACTTTTTAACCCAGGAAAATCTTCTATATGCCCAGTCTTCTTATACGCCGGAAAATACAGTATCTTTTCAGGTTGTTTTTCACCAGGATGTACAGAGACAGCTGTGGAACCCCAGGTGTCATCCCTAGAGCTTCTTTATGGGACTGAAATAAAGCCGTGAGAACAAGGAGAAGCCAAGCTACTCTCATCACAGGAAACTAAGGGAGAGATCTCAGCACCTCTATCCCCTTATAAATGCCCCTTTTTCCTTCTAGCTGTTCCTCCCTCTGGCACACCAGCCTAGCACAGGAGCCATGGTGTTTCCACAGGACAAGGGCTTACAGTGACGGTGGGGATCTACTGCCCTACACAGAGGTCACTTTTCCCTTCAGAGAGCTGATCCTGTAGACTCCCTCCAGCTCCATCCTCTCTTCAGCTTAGCTTAGATGCAGGGCTTTGAATCTATTGGGCAGCCCCTGCCATGTTGTTCTCTCTGGTTTGTCTCTTCCTAACCCTGCAGCCTTTACACACTCCATGCAATATGACTCATTGGAGCTGTTTTCAACACCTAAAGCCAAGTGTCTATAGAGATAGATGGGGACTTGGTATTCACTGGGTTTTCCCTCTTTTATGTCTTAAATAAAGAACCAGACAGCCCTAGACAGTTTAGCTCAGTGGATAGAGCTTCAACCAGTGGACTGAAGGGTCTCAGGTTCTATTCTGGTCAAGGGCACATACCTGGTATGCAGGCTCGATCAGGGTGCGTGCAGGAAGCAACCAATAGATGTGTCTCTCTCACATCAATGTTTCTCTCTATCTCACCCCCTCCCTTCCACTCTCTCTAAATATCAATGGGAAAATATCCTAGGGTGAGGATTAACAAAACCAAAAAAAGTAAAAAAAAAAAAAAAAATGTTTACTAGCAAAGTGGAACTACCATTTGACCCAGTGATCCCACCCCAAGGAATATCTTAAGAACCCCAAAACACCAATCATAAAGAAATTTGTACCCCTATGGTCATAGCAGAGCTATTTACAATAGCCAAGATCTGGAAACAGCCCATGTGCCCACCAGTAGATGAGTGGATAAAAAACATGTGGTGCATTTACACCATGGAATATTATGCAGCTGTAAAAAAGAAAAATCTCTTTCCTTTGAGACAGCATGAAGAGATATGGAGAGTATTATGCTAAGCATAATAAGCCAGTCAGAGAAAGACAAGTATCACATGATCTCAGTAATATGTGGAATCTAATGAACAAAATAAACTGATTAGCAAAATAGATCCAGAGACATAGAAGCATGGAATAGACAAATGAATGTCAGAAGCAAGGGGGAGGAGGTGGGAAGTGATTAAACAAAGAACTTATATACATATACACATAACCCATGACGCAGACAATAGTGCAGTGAGGCTTGGGGGCAGAGGTGGCATGGATGGTATCAATGTGGAAAAAAGGGACATATGTAATGCTTTCAACAATAAAGATAAAATTTTTTAAAAGTACAGATTAGTAGTCAAAACAGTCACAGGAATATAAAGTGTAGCATAAGGACTATAGTCAGTAATCCTATATAATAAGAGAGGAATATGCTAATTATTTGTTATGCCCTGAGGCATAATGACCAACTGCCTAACGATCAGATCAGGGATCTACAGGAGGGGGGCAGCGAACTACAAGCGGGCAGCGGAGACCTACAGGAGGGGGCAGGGCAGCAAGCTATGAGGGGGAAGTTGGGAGGGGGGAGAGGGAGGAGGAGGAGCAGCTACAGGAGAGCGGGGCAGCAGGCAGAAAGCTACAGGAGGGCGGCAGCGACCTACTGGAACACGGATTCGTGTGCAGGACTACTAGTAATGTAATAACGATGTATGATGTCAGGTGGGTACTAGAATTATCAGGGGATCACTTGATAAATTATTGTCTAACCACTATGCATTACATCGAAAACTAATATAAAATAATATTGAATGTCAAGTGTAATTGAAAAATAAAATAATTTTTAAACCCCCAATAAATAAATACTTAACAAAAAATAAAAAGAATAAAAAGAATCCCATTTACTATTGTAACAACAACAAAAAGTAAAGTACTTAGGAATAAATTCAACCAAGGAGGTAAAAGACTTATACTTAGAAAATTATAGGATATTGAAGAAAAAATTGAGGAAGATACAAATAAGTGGAAACATATAATGTGTTCAAGAATTAGAAGAATTAGCCGAAACCGGTTTGGCTCAGTGGATAGAGCGTCAGCCTGCGGACTCAAGGGTCCTGGGTTCGATTCCGGTCAAGGGCATGTACCTTGGTTGCGGGCACATCCCCAGTAGGGGGTGTGCAAGAGGCAGCTGATCGATGTTTCTCTCTCATCGATGTTTCAAACTCTCTATCCCTCTCTCTTCCTCTCTGTAAAAAAATCAATAAAATATATTTAAAAAAAAAAAAGAATTAGAAGAATTAAATCTTTAAAATGTCCATACTACCCAAAGCCATCGATAGATTCAACACAATTCCTATTAAAATACCAATAGCACATTTCACAAATCTAGAACAAATATTCCAAAAATTTATATGGACCCAAAAAAGTCCACAAATAGCTTCAGCAATCTTGAGAAAGAAGAAAAAACGTTGGAGAGATCACAATACAGGATATCAAACGATATTATAAAGCCACTGTAATCAAAACAACCTGGTACTGTCATAACAACAGGCATACAGATCAAAGGAGCATAACAGGGAGCCCAGAAATAAACCCACACCTTTAAGGTCAATTAATATTTGAAAAGGAAGCAAGAGCATACAAAGGAGTAAAGACAGTCTCTTCAATAAAGGGTGCTGGGGAAATTGAACAGGTACATGCAAAAAAAAAAAAAAAAATTACCGCCAACTTATACCAGACACAAGAATAAACTCAAAAGGGATAAAAGACTTAAATGTTAAAAAAATAAAAATCCTAGAAGAAAACATAGACAGCACGGCCTCTCCTGCTGGAATGCTCCCTGAATCTCTGCTCCTCCCTGCTGAAGAGAGTGCCAGCAGCAACCTGATTTCTCCTCTCTCTGAGCTGAAGCCCAAAGTTCTTCTCCATGTCTGCCTTCCAGGTTCGCTGGCACTTGCCTTCAGATGTTTCAACGAGTAAATATCTCGGATGTGTTTGTGCATCGAGCAGGAAAACCTTTGCTGAATTAGAGCAGCTCAAATCGTTGAAACTTTGAGGAGAAATCTCAAGGGGATCTCTCACCCTGCCATTCCTCTGCTGTCACTCTCCAGGCCTGTTGTAAGTGGCATTTCAAGCTACATTCCACCCCTTCTTGTCATTTTGCCACCTCTGAATTTTTGCATCAGACATATGTAACGCCAGCCCGCAGGTATTGTAGAATTAAATCATATATACTTAATGATGTCTCTAGATAGTAGTTTCTGGCATCATCCCTACTGTGCAGGTTGGATCACTGGGAAGGCCCAGAGAGACACAATGGCTTTTCCAGGACACTAAACTGATCAGACCAAAAAAAAAGAGGTCTGAACTCACTTAGCTCTTCTGAAAACTGAAACACTGGTTACTTTCCCAGGGAGGGCTGTGTTGGAGATCTGTGTCTATTTATGGAGGGCTCATGGGTGAGCAGTTAACAGCCCTGAGTGGACTTCAGGTAAGTTGATCCAAAGAAGAAGTTACCTCGCTTCCTTGGTGACAAAACAAAACAGAAGTTAGAGCTCTGGTAACCAGGCACCCACATTCTAGCGACAGGCCCCTATCTAGCTCACTTGACTGGAGACAGCGGAGAGAGTGCCGTGTTCTCCTGTGGTCTCCGGACTTCCTTAGGCTGTGGCTTTTGGAAACCCATAATACAAGCTGTTTCACTCCCTGTAGACGGTGACTCTGGCCTCCCCTCTAACGTCAGTGGTCATTTAACAATGTGTAGCCTCAGGTAGCTTATGGCCGACAGAAGCAGGCCAGTCGAGGTAAGCCTAAAACTGTGATCCTACGTGGGCAGCATCTCAGCCCTTGCCACTTCTTGTGTGTGTGTTGGGATGGGGGAAATGGCAGGAGGGAAGGGTGGCCTTCCTGGGCAGGAGCAATTTGTTATTTATTGGAAGACTGTAGGTCAGGGCTGGCAGAATAAGAAGTCAGTGCTTGGGAACAAGCTCTTCCAACCATTTGTAATTTGGGGCCACTACGGTGTGAATTTGTTTCCTTCGTAGCTTAGGGTCTACACCTAAGATGCCTTTCTGTACCTGATAAGAAGAATTTATGGTGGGGGTCCCTTCTGTAATGATGCCCAGGCAGCCCCCTGATGTTACCTGGCCTGGACACCAGACAGTCTTTTTTTTTTTTTATGTTTTCCTTTTTTTTTTTCAAATATATTTTATTGATTTTTTACAGAGAGGAAGAGAGAGGGATAGTTAGAAACATCAATCAGCTGCCTCCTGCACACCTCCTATTGGGGATGTGCCTGCAACCAACGTACATGCCCTTGACCGGAGTCGAACCTGGGACCTTTCAGTCCGCAGGCTGACGCTCTATCCACTGAGCCAAACCGGTTAGGGCACCAGACAGTCTTTATAGAGCTCCACCAAAGAGATAATGGAGCAGCAAAAGGACAGGTACAGCTTCGCCATCCTTGGACAGGTAGCAGATGCACAAGGCCAACAACATTCAGAGCTGGTCAGAGGTGAGAGAAGGCACAGAGGCATCGGTACACCAGGATGTTAAGATGACCAGGACGAGCCCAGATCCCAGACTCCAATCTGGAAACTCTTTTGTGGATCTCCCAGGCTTTGCCACTAGAGTGTCCCACTCCCAAAAGAATCTGGATCTCCATTCCCCCTACCACCAGCTACATGAAAGGATAGAAAATCAGTCCTCAGATATTTGTGGATGTAATATAAAAAATGGTATGTTGTTTGGCTCCACAGTAGACCATGAGCATCTGGCATTTTCCTAACTGTTGTTTGAACTCCCTGCTCCAGCTATCCTGCGTAGCAGTCAGCTCCACTGTTGCTCCAGGCCTACTCCTAGCCTTACTTGTTATCATACGTAATAGATTTATATATAGAAAGGAGGAATGAGATTAAGCTCATCTATAGGTTTGTATGCAACCTGTTACCTCACAGAAAAGGACCACCCAGGTCAGAAGCTGGGGCTCACTTATTTTCACGATGTCCCCTAAGAGAGTCCATTTGCCACATGATGCAACCTTTCAATGTCCTTGGACCTTGGCATGATTCAGTTCATTTGACATGTCAGCAGTCAGTGGGAAACATCTAAAGTGTGTTTTTTTGTTTGTTTTTTATATATTTATTGATTTCAGATAGGAAGAGAGAAGGAGAGAGAGAGAGAGAGAGAGAGAGAGAGAGAAAGAGACATCAATGATGAGAGAGAATCATTGATCGGCTGCCTCCTGCACACCCCCCACTGGCGATCGAGCCGCAACCCAGGCATGTGCCCTTGGCCAGAATGAAACCTGGGACCCTTCAGTCCGCAGGCTGATGCTCTTATCCACTGAGCCAAGCTGGCTAGGGCTAAAGTGTGTTTTAATGACATGTTATTAGCTTGCTTGTGCTGCCAAAACGTGGTGCCATGTTGGTTGGTGTAAACAACAGACATTTATTTCTTTAGAATTCTGGGAGCTAGAAGTTTGAGATCAGGGTGTGGCAGAATTGGTTTTTCGTGAGTCCCGTCTTCTTCTCTTATAGATGAGCACCTTTCATATTCTTGTTCACGTCTGTTTAACAGGTGCTTCTCTGTTACCTGACCTATTCTTATGAGGACACTACTTATATTGTATTAGATTCCAACCCAATGCAACTCTATTAACCTTATTTCCTTAAAGGCCATCAGTCCAAATACAGGCTCATTTTGATGTCATAGGACTTTAGACTTCAAATTGTGAATTTGGGGAACACAGTTTAGCTCTTAATGTATGCTGTGTCTTGGCTGCTTCCTTGCATTCAGCCTGACTTGGAATTTGCCATTCTTTTACATTTCAACCAAACTGGCGTCAGGCCATCCAGTGCTATCACGGTGGTCCTTGATGTGCACTTTTTCAGTGACACTGAGTCAGCTGTCAGCTTCATGCCGGCCACAGGGATTTCCTCCTTTCTGAGTCATCTGCTCAGAACCTTTCCCTGTGGTGGGCAACCTCCCTTCCTGAAAGCTCCAACGATTTGCTCCTTTGCCAAATCTGGAATCTCCATAACCAGGGTATCAAAACTCGATTTAATATAAAAGGAAGAAAACAATCAGTGTCTTCATTTGAAGTCAAGAGAGTTCTCATAGTAAGTGTCTATGTACAAGGTCTCCAAACGGGGGAGAGATGGCATTCTGCAGGAACTCTCCCTCCTTGTCAGGGTCAGATCAAGCCTCAGTAGCTTAAAGGGAGTGTGGTGCCGCCCTCTAGAACTCAGAATCTTTAGATGGTTCAAAGGTTCTCAGTTCTTCTTTTTTTCTTCTTTACTTTAATCTTTATTGTTGAAAGATTACATATGTCCCCTTTTTCCCCCATTGACCCCTTCTAGCCTGCCCAAAGGTTCTCAGTTCTGACCTGAAGGAGCTTGAGCTGCCATTTGACATCCCTAAGTCTCTGTTTTCTCATCTCTATAATCAAGTTGTCGGTTGCGTACTCACAGGGACAATGCTCCTAATACAGACTATTCATACGGGAATATGTGCTGTTCCTCGGCTAACAAAATGCCCGAAGGGAATAATTGTATAATACTCCCCCACCCACTACACTCACATTGTACATATAAAGCTTGACATTTTTTCCTGGCTGGGCACTCCTGTCCCTCCACACACGTCCCTAAAGAACTGGGAGTTCCTGGTGAGATCCAGACCTTGATCCTTTCAGTGGCTCATGGTGATGTTGCTGACATTATGTCCCTTCTTGTTTCACTTAGTGTGAAGATGACATAAGCTTGTCCCTGATGAGGCTTGCACCTTGAGGGCCCTCCAGAAGGGATCACACGGAAGGGTCTTGTATTGTCTATGGTATCAGCCTTCCCATTTAGAACCATCATTTACATAGCTACCTACCTGCTCACCTGTCTGGCATTCAACACCACCCAACATCTCCTGGACCAGCTTTTCTTTTCTTTTTTTAATATATTTTATTGATTTTTTACAGAGAGGAAGGGAGAGGGACAGAAAGTCAGAAACATCGATGAGAAACATCAGCTGCCTCCTGCACACCTCCCACTGGGATGTGCCTGCAACCAAGGCACACGTCCCTGACTGGAATCGAACCCGGGACCCTTCAGTCCTCAGGCAGACGCTCTATCCACTGAGCCAAACCGGTCAGGGCTGGACCAGCTTTTCACTAGATGAGCACTGGCCACCTCCTCTGCCCACCTCCAGCTTGTGTCCTGAAAATATCTCCTCATCACTCTGAGCCTCAGGGTGCTTCTGTGAGAAGTGGAAATAAACCTTATATACTTTTGGTGGGATTAACTGGTAATTACCTGTGCCAGGACCTGCAGAATATACTGCTGGACCTGCATAGTCCTTCATCTTTATGCATTTCTATTCCCCGATGAAAAGCCCTCTGTCTTTTTCTTCAGCGGTCTGTGGCCATTTTGACTTTGGCAAAGCACATGGAAAAAGCAACCTGTCAAGAAGGTTGAGATGCCATCTCTTTGGTGTTGGGTTTTGTCCTATATGTGGCCAGATTATGGAAACTTGGGATCAGCAGAGAAGCCGCAGGCTCACTCAGATATTTGAGATAATTTTGGATGGAGTTCATTCATTCAATGATACATATGACACCTGCTACATGCGGGCACTTTGAGACATTTAGCATAACTCACTGAACAATCTCTGAACTTCAGTTTAGTCACAGAGTCAGACAGTCAGACTGGACATCATTTGAGGTCTCTTCCCCATATATTACAGATGGTATCCTCATAGCATTCTCTGCATCGGGAGGTATTTTCCAAATGCTAGACAGAATGATGGATCACAGGACAATATAAAAAAAATAAGTGATCTTCGAGTCCAGAAGAAGGGCCTCATGTTTCTACAGAAGGAGCAGCATCAGAATACATGTGAAGTGCCAGCATATATGCGTCTATGTAGTAGTCGCTGTTCCTGATAATGCTTTATAATCATTGCTATTCATTCAGTGCTTCATTTGACATGAAGAGTCTGATGCCAAGAAATCTCAAGCCCGTAAAACTCAATTTCAGATGATTCTAAGAAAAATAGTTCATTTTCAGTTTATCTACTTTTATTGTTGTTGTTGTTGTTGTTGTAAGTTCCTGAGTGTTGTAAGCTCTTTACATGTCAAACCTGAAACCAAAACTTGTCATTAATTAAGTTTTAAAAGGGATTGTGAAAGAATTTCAATCTGAAATGGAACTGGAGGCTATGAAATGGAGAAAGACGCTCATGCGCATGCTCTTAGAATGGAACTTGAGAAGTGAGAGACTGACTTCCTGGAAATGCCTGGTTTACAGATCACGAAGACTAACCCCCCGACCAAGGAACATCTGCCAAAAATTTCTCCCCACCTTCATACATTTACTGCTTGGCCTCTGCCTGGAATTCCTCCTCTTTGTACTCCTTGCCCATAAATACAGCCCACCCCAAAGCCTCAATGGATCCTCCTGTAGCTTGCTACCGCATGCATTTCTCAAATTGCAATTCCTCTGTTATTCCTGAATAAACCCAACTGTTGTTCATTCAAGCTTGCCTCAGTTTACCTCTTTATTTAGGTTGAACAGGATAATTGACCACAAAGGAATATATGTTTTCATGATTATAAGTTTGTTATGCTCATTACAAAAAAATAGAAAACAAACTCAATTGAGGATAAAAATAACATAAAAAGTAAACTCTCTGGTAATTTCTACTACTAAGATTTTTGTGAACTTCAATATTCATGCATATACATATTTCATTTTCATTTCCCCTCTAAGCTTATTTAATTTCTTAATTTTTTCTCACCATCAAAATATCATGAAGAATTATTCATAACATAATTCTAATGGATGGACCCTAAGCAGCTAGATGGTCCCTAATACCCACAGATATGGGTGATTTTCCCCAAGGAAGGTGAGTGAGCAATGAGAGAAGCAATCTACTATGAGTGGTTCTGTAGGGACCATTTGGGTGCCAGTAAGAACCCTCCTTGCCTGTGAGCCTAGTGGGGGGACAATGGAGCCAGAAAAGACACTGGGAAGGATGTGGAGGTCACAGAAGCTGAGGAAAGAAACAGAAATTAAATCTAAAGTGTGCTATACCTGTAGGGAGTGGTGGTGGCTCTAATTATAAAAATGTATGCATCTCTCTATGCACCATTTACCCTGGAGTCAGGGCATCATCGTTGGTTGCATGTGGGAAAAGAGGAGTGAACCCTCTTCCCCCACAGTTTAGTGCACATTTCTATGCGTGTCCTCTAAACTCCTTCCCATCCAGATTGTGGGGTGGGGTAGGGAGGCAGGTTCCTATTTTTAAGTAAAGGGTAGGGATAACAGGTACACAGGAGTTTGAAATATTCACTGTTGGGGGTGGTGAGTGAGGCCATACGGGTGTAACCTATAAGGATAAGGAGAGATTGTGAGGAAGGGGGAAAAGAGGTCTTTAATGAAGGGACAACTCACCCATTAGAGAGATGGTGGCTGGACCATCTCAGCTGGGATTCATTAAAAGGCAGAGTACCCACCTGGCAGACAGAAAATCCACCCTCCCAGCCACCAAGAGAGGCAAAAAAAAAGCTTTGCTCAAAACATTTTGAAATGTGAGGCCCCAATAAGAGTCTGAACTAAGGCCAGAAGCCTGCTGCCACAGAGCCCACTCAATGGGAAGAAGGAGACCCACACAGCCCCTCGCCAATGATGTAGACACTGACATCACAGAAGCTGGGAGAAAACATCCCAAGTACTTGGGTTGGGAACCTCATCATTTCAAAGATGGCAGGGAAAAGATACCTAGGTCTAAGGCTTTATAAGTCTTGGTCCACGTTCTCCCACGCTTGGATGTGAGGTTGGGGTGGGGAATGGCCCTTTTCATTACTAGGTGCTTGGGCTTCTGTAGCCTCCTAATGCTCACTGATGTGGGGTGGCCCAAGTCTGGTGGGTGTGACCCACACAGGTAGAGAAAGATAGGGTGAGGAGGAGATAGAATGAGGAAAAGGGAGGAATAAAAAAGGAGCATATTGGACCAGCTAAGATGGGGGAAAAAAAAAATAGCATCTCACCATTGAAGTAGAGACTATCCTGGACAAGGGTGAGTGGCCCAGTGGGGTCAGCTGGCTCAGCTCCCAGTACGGCCGTTCCCTGTCCAACTCAGGAACCATGGTTTCAGGGTGGTGGGTGCAGACAGCGTCCAGTCCAGTGGCTGTTCCATCCTTCTCAGGCCTGAGGAGGGTAGATGGGGAGGATGATCCTATGTAATAAAGAGCTAATATGCTAATTATACCGAACAGCAGAATGACCATTCGGACGACCTTCCAGACGAAGCTAGGGCTGTGAGGGGGGCTGCAAGGACTGAGCCCCTTGCACGAATTTCGTGCATCAGGCCTCTAGTAATAAATGAAATTCCTAGGGAAGGCTCCTGAGACGCCTGGGGCCAGGACAGGAAGGGGCCAGAGAAAATGAGGAGGCTGGCAAAGAGGTGAGAATCCAGATTAGATGCTCTGAGTGCACTGACTACAGGCCATGCTGAGACTGCGAGCAGAATCAATGGGTGAAAGCATTCTTGTTAAATTGAAGAAAACTTTATCTTCACGGCATGGGGATAGGACACGTGAAGAGCTGAAATTGGGATTAAACCAAGTGAAAAGGGGATGTTTGTCTTGAGAGAAATCCTGGGGACAGAATTGAAAACCTAAAGGCAATGCCCTCATTGATCAAACAAAGGGGAGGAAAAATACAGAAGGATGGCCAGGCTAGGGGCTGTCTCTAACATGCGGGTGCCTGGTTACCAAAGTTCTAACTTCTGTTTTGTTCAGTTACCAAGAAGGTGAGGTCACTTCTTGAAGGTTCTGTTACCTGGGCCTCTTCCTTTAATTAGACCCACCTGAGCTGCTTGCCCTTCTTGCCCATGTCATCTCCATAACTACACACAGGTACCCAAAGCAGCCCTTCCCACTGCTCCCCGGGAATGTAACCAGGGCCCCAGCTTTGAGGAGACAGAGCTGAGTTCAGACCTCTTTTTTCTGATCAGTTCTATGTCCTAAAAAAAGGCTGTCTGCCTCTCAGGGCTTCCCCAGTATCCCAGCCTGCACCGTGAAGATAATGCCAGGAACTATTTCCTAAAGTGAATGTCAGGTGTATCTGACACAAACCCTACAACACCTGAGGGCTGGTGTCACAGGTGCCTGATGCAAAAATTCAGAGATGGCAGAATTACAAAACGGAACTGGACGGAGCCTGGAATACCACTTAAAACGGGCCTGGTTTTCAGCCATGTGACCTGGTAAAAGTCACACCTTCCTTGGGCACATTTTAAGGCTTTCACCTTTAAAGGGTTGTCATTCATACCGTCTAACCTGCTATGGTCCCCTGTTACAGTTAGAATCAGACCTTGTGCCTCCTGTAACCCTACTTAGCTTCCACAATGGCTCCCAGTGGTCCCTGCCTCCTTGTATGCACATCTTTGTGTCACCACTAAGTGGTTAGCAACCAGCTTCCAAACAACAGAAAATAGCCAAAGTGATGTCATTTTGTCCCTAGTAATATTTGCCTGGGGGATGTGAGACTCAAGATGACAGAAAGATCCAGAGAAGGGCCTGGGGATCAGTAATCTAAGGGACAGTGGCTGTCCCAGGTGGAATGCTGGAAAGAGCTTGAAGCCAAAAAAAAAAAAAAAAGTCCTAGAGAAATGTGGGTAACTATTTGACATCAGTCTGGATACATCCAGATGCAATGCCATGTCAAGTTTCACTTACAAATTATGTCACTTCCCTCTTATTTACTTTGAGCTCGTTTCCTTTTTCTTTCCTGCTGTTTTAATTCCTTTCTCTCTCCCTGTCTCTAGCTCCCTCTCTCTTTTCTTTATATGTCATGTCTTTTTTTTTTTTTTTTTGCGGGGGGGGGGGGGGGGGGGTTAGGGTACTACAAGCATCTAGACGGTATGGGACAATATGCTGCTAATTATCCTACAATGCAGAGGACAGCCATCCACCACAAAACTATGGGACTAGAATGTCAATAGTGACCATACACCAAGAGCCCCCATGTCAGACAATGCCATGCCTTTGGGGTAAGAAAAGATGCTTGGTATAATTTCAGTCTTCTTGAACTTATTAAGGTTTGATGTGTGGTCTAGTATGTAACCTATTCTGGAAAATATTCCACGTGCACTTGAGAAAAATATGCAAGCTGCAGTTTTTGGATGAAATGCTGTATAAATGTCTATCAAATCAAACTGTTATACTATGGTAGTTAAGGCCATTATTTCATTATTCATTTTCTAAAACACAATATTTTTTAAAACAGCTGACTAATCATCTCATGCAACATTTAACTCTCAAAATGACCCACTAAGTCAAGTGCTTTTATCTTCATAGTTATTACAGATGACAAAATAAAGCCAAAAGGCCAGATCACTACTTCACAGTCAAATCACTTGTCTGTGGTATTTCAAGTTTTGAACATGGAACTGTCTGCCTCCCCAGCCCTCTACACACTCCAAAATTGTAGAAAGGAGACTCAAAAAGGTGGAGGGGAAGACGGGGAAAATAGTGAGCAGTAAAAACTCTCACCAGGTATTGTGCAACTTAGTCTGAGTAGCTGGACTTCCCAGAGAATGGCTGCATGTCCTCGGCATGGCACAGGTTGCTGATGGTAAAGTTGAGGGTGAAGGGCACCAGGCCAGGGCCAGCGGCTGCAGTGAGGGAGGAAAGGAGAGGCCATGCCCTGAGTCAGATTGGACCACTGGGGCAAAGGGTCACTGGCACACAACCCCTGCCTGCGCAGGGAGCCCCATCATCTTGGAGATACCAGAGAAAAAGTGTTCATGCCTTGGGCTTTTTACAGGTATCATTTTCTGTTCATCGGAGGCTGGACATGGAGTGGGGGTGGGAAGTGAAGGAGGTGGTATGCTTTATTTTATATGGTTTCCAATTATGACCACAGACAGAAACCAGAAGATGGTGTCATCAGGGTGTTACACAAATGAGCCCCTATGTTATTTATTTATTTATTTACAGCAGGCTGAGATCCATTAGCACAAAAGCCTTCAGGACTAAACTCAATTTTATGTGTCCAATTGTTTCACAAAAGAGCCCAAACAAATGTATATTAGCTATCTAGAGCCTGCCTGCTTTGCATAACCTGTAACTTTGAACCTAACATCTGATAGCTATACAAAGGATAAACCTTACTCTTAGTGATCCTTTGACCCGGCTCTGCAGGACTGGGACCTTAAAGATAGCCACGGTGGCTTAAAATGGTGATGAAAAAATGGCTGCTCTGGAGGCCAAAATCTGTCATCAAATTGAGTATTATTTTGGTGACTTCCATTTACCACAGGACAAATTTTTAAAGGAATAAATCAAAGTAGAAGAGGCTGTGTATCTTTGGAAATCATTTTAAAATTCCATAGGTTAAACCGTCTGACAACAGACTTTAGTGTAATAGTAGAAACATTGAGTAAATGAAAGACAGAACTCGTGAAAATAAGTGAAGATAAAACCAAAATCATATCTTCAAACAAACCCCTCCCTGAAGTGACTGATGAGTATTATAATGAAAACGTATCTGTTTATATTAAGGGTTCCCTACTGATGCAACCCTTGGTGATGTAAAAGAATGGTTAGAAGATAAAGGTCAAGTACTAAATATTCAGATGAGAAGAACATTGCACAAAGCATTTAAGGGATCAACATTTGCTGTGTTTGATAGCATTGAATCTGCTAAAAAGTTTATGGAGACCCCTGAACAAAAGAACAAAGACATAGATCTGCTAATATTTTCAAGAAAGATTATTTTGCAAAAAAAAAAAAAAAAACTTTGAAGAAAGCAAGCAAAATAAAGTGGAAGCTAAATTACTAGCTTTAAAAGAGCAAGAAGAAAAACAAAAGTTAGCAGAAAATGCTGAAATGAAACCTCTAGAAGAAAAGATTTGGCTGCTTGTTGAAATTTTGAGGGGACCTAGATGATCAAACCTGTAGAAATTTACACATCCTTTTCTCAAATCATGGTGAAATAAAATGGATAGACTTTGTCAGAGAAGCAAAAGAGGAAATAATTCTATTTAAAGAAAAAGCTAAGGAGGCACTGGATAAAACCAAAGATATAAATAATGGTAACCTACAAGTAAGGAACAAACAAGTGACATGGAAGTACTAGATAGAGACTTGGAAAAAGAAACATTGGAAAAACTCATAGAAGATCAACAAGAATCCCTAAACAAATGGAAGTCAAAAGTTCACAGATTTAAAGGAAAAGGAAAGGGAAATAAAGCTGCCCAGACTGGGTCTGCTAAAGGAAAAATATAGTTCCAGGGTAAGAAAACTAGATTTGATGGTGATGATGAACATGATGAAAATGGTGCATCTAGACCAATAAAAAGAGCTACAGAAGAATCAGACAAAGAAGAACCTGCATCAAAACAACAGAAAATGGTGCAGGAGACCAGCAGTTTAGTAAACAGATCTTTTTATTCGTTTTAATTAGTTTTTCAGCAGCTTTTGTCTTTGGAGGTTTTTTAAAAGAAAACCAAATTAGGTCCACTTCAATGTTTGCCTGTAAGAAAGGAAAATGTTTTGTTGTTTAGCTTGTTTTGTTTTGTTTTGTTATCCAAATAAGGACTTTTTTTTATGTACAGTTGTATGTTATTTCAGATTATTCAAATATCAAAAGAAAGATTCTTGTACTAAATTGCCTTTGTAATATGAGAGTGCATTAGTACAAACTAATAAAATATATACAATATTAAAAGGAAAAAAAGGATAATGCTTGTGGCTACAAAATGTTACACCCACTACTGTCCTTCAGGGCTATCTAAACCAGAGACTCTCCACTGGGCTGCTGAGTGACATTCCCTAGACACATAATCCTACCCCCCCCCCCCTCCGCCCGCCCCATACCCTCCTCTTCTGAGGGTTCTCTTACTTTTCTTCCCTTCTGACTAGTGATCCTCATGCCTTAACCTCTTGAAAGTGTCCTGCTCTGAGAAACGCCCCCTGCCCCATATGCAAACCTGTCAATGTTGCCCAATATAGCCTGTGTGTGCTACTGCCATCTAGTGGTCACATCTTTTTTTCTTGGATCAATCCAGAATTTCTTCAAAACCCATATTCTGGGTTTGCCTGGCATGAGAACAGGTAAGAAATGAGTAGTAAAAAACCAAAAGCTTGTCTTGGCTTGAGCCAGTTTTCTCCTCCTACTGGGACACCTTAGAGGACCCTCACAAACAGGCTAATTCTTCAATGCCTCATTTAGAATTTGTCACCAAATCATTCTTGAAAAAGAAAACAAAGTAGTAGGACTAACATTTCTTGATCTCAAAACGTTGCCCAAACTAAAGGGAATCAAGATAGTCTGGTACTGCCCAGCTGGTGTGGTTCAGTGGTTGGGCATCTTTCCATGCACCAAGAGGTCACCATTTCAGGGCATATGCCCGGGTTTTGGGCTCAATCCCCAGTAGGGGTCGTGCAGGAGGCAGCTGATCAATGTTGATGTTTCTCTCATCGATGTTTCTCTCTCTCCCTCTCCCTTCCTCTTTCTCTAAAAATCAATTTTAAAAATATAGTCTGATACAAGGATAGCTATACATATCTGTAAAATAGATAGATATTTGAGAAATAAACCCTTACATCTATGGTCAACTGATATTTGAAAAAGGTACCAAGAACGGGGAAAGAATATTATTTCCTAATTTTTTTCATAAATTGATGCTGGTCTAACTAGACAACCCATGTGATGTACTGTATACATCACACCATATACTGTGTTACGCAAAAGGATCAAAGACCTAAACATCAGACCAAACTACAACAGACTTAGATAAAACATAGGGAGAAATTCCTGATCTTGAGTTTGACAAAATTTTGTTAGACATGACACAAAGGTCAATAACAGAAAAAAAATTTGGTAATTTAGACTTCATCAAATTAATGACTTTATTGCTTCAAAGAACACCATCCAGAAACTGAAAACACCCATTGAAACCCTTGTGCACTATTACTGCAAATATAAGATAACTAGGGGTCCGGTGCACGAAGATTCGTGTATGGGGGGTGGGTCCCTCAGCCCGACCTGCACCCTCTCCAATCTTGGAGCCCTCAGGGGAGCCCTCTCCAATCCAGGAGTTTCTGTCTGTCTTTGCAATCATATGAGTGAATTGTCTGAGACCCCAACTCAGTTTGGTTTGTTGCTCACAGAATAATAGAGGCTTTTTTTTTCTTTGCTTCATTGGTGGAGGTTTCCTGGAAGTTTTAGGATATCTTCCCTTTAATTTTTCCTAGACACTCTGATTTTACTATGTCTCTCACCTTTGCTTTCCCTCCATCCCCCACCGCAACAGTAACTTGCTCCAGGCTCACTTTGCTCTAGTGTCTAGGAGATCTGTCTGCCACAAGAACTACTATTCCCAGAATTCCTGGTGCTCCCTGCGCTCGTGGTTTTCCCTTCCTGCTCTGTCTCCATCCCATGGCCTCCCGCTCTGCCAAGTCCTCCAAGCCACCAGCTCTCCCTCTCTGCTCTCCGTCTGGCAGCTTGGGGAGCCAAGTTCCCCAAGCTGCTCCACTCTCCACCAGCTCTCCTGCTCTGTTCTCCACCCGGCGCCTGCGTACGCAAATTAACCCACCATCTTTGTTGGGTTAATTTGCATACTCGCTCCTGATGGGCTGGTGAGTGTAGCAGAGGTATGGTCAATTTACATGTTTCTCTTTTATTATATAGGCTGTTGTCAGTATAAAAAACAGCATGGTGGTTCAGCAAAAACTTAAAACTGAGTTACCGCCCTAACTGGTTTGGCTCAGTGGATAGAGCGTCGGCCTGTGGACTGAAGGGTCCCAAGTTCGAATCTGGTCAAGGGCATGTACCTTGTTTGCAGGCACATCCCCAGTGCGGGGTGTGCAAGAGGCAGTTGATCGATGTTTCTCTCTCATCGATGTTTCTAGCTCTCTATTCCTCTCCTTTCCACTCTGTAAAAAAATCAATAAAATATATTTTTTTTAAAAATTGAGTTACCATCTCATCTAGTAATTCTACTTCTGGGTAAAAATTCAAAAAATTGAAAACCAGAATTCAAACAGATATATGTCTGATCATGTTTATGTTAGCATCATTCACAATAACCAAAACCCTCGTGTTCATCAACATATGAATGGATCAAAATAATTAGCACATCCATACAACAGAATATCATTTAGCTTTAAAAAGAAAGCAAATCTGCCCAAGCCAGTTTGGCTCAGTGGATAGAGCATCGGCCTGTGGACTGAAGGGTCCTGGGTTCAGTTCCAGTCAAGGGCATGTACCAGTCGAGACCCAGGAGGCAACCAATTGATGTGCCTCTTTCACATCAATGTTTCTCTCTTTCCATCTCTCCCTCTCCCTTCCATTCTCTCTAAAAAGCAATGAAAAAAAATATCCTCAGGTGAGAATTGACAAAAAATAATAATAATTAAAATCTATACTAATAAAAGGGTAATATGCAAATTGGTCAGAATGCCCTCACAGTAACAACCAAACAGCAGGCTGCATGGGGCGACCAGGCCAGCAGGGGTGTTAGTGAGGGATGACCAAACGACTGAACAGCAGGCTGTGTGGGGCGACCAGGCTGGCAGGGGGGAGCCACTGAGGGGTGACCAGGCCAACAGAGGAGGGCAGTGAGGGGCAACCAGGCCAGCAGGGGGGGCAGTTGGAGGCACCAGGCCAGCAGTGGGGGGCAATGAGGGGCGACCAGACCAGCAGGGGGGCCAGTTGGAAGTGACCAGGCCAGCAGAGGGGGGACAGTGAGGGGCGACTAGGCCAGCAGAGGGGGGCAGTTAGGGGCCATCAGGCCAGCAGGCAGAGGTGGTTAGGGGTGATCAGGCTGGTGGGGGCGGGGCAATTAGGGGCAATCAGGCAGGCAGGCAGGTGAGCAGTTAGGAGCCAGCGGTCCCAGATTGTGAGAGGGATGTCCAACTGCCAGTTTAGGCCCAATACCCGGGATCGGGCCTAAACCGGCAGTCCGACATCCCCCGAGGGGTCCCAGATTGGAGAGGGTGCAAGCTGGGCTGAAGGGACCCCCGCCCCCCATGCACAAATTTTGTGTACTGGGCCTCTAGTAAATATATAAATTGCAACTGCTGACACATGCTACAACCTGGAATAACTTTAAGGCCATCAGGCTAAGTGAAATCAGACTGTCAAAGAAATGTCAACACTGACCAGGCCAGAGTGGCTCAGTTGGTTGAGTGTCATCCTGTGCACAGAAAAGTTGCAGGTTCGATTCCTGGTCAGGGCACATACTTGGGTTATGTGTTCAGTCCTGGTCAGTGCATGTATGGAAGGCAACCGATCAATGTTGCTCTCTTACATCAATGTTTCTCTCTCTCTCTCTCTCTCCCTCTCTCTCTCTCTCTCTAATAAAAATAAAGAGTTTGACAATGCAAGGAGACTTGACTTTGGGTGGTGAACAACAATACAATATATAGACTATATATTATAGAATTGCAGCCCTGGCTGGGTACCTCAGTTGGTTAATGCAGGTTCGAGGTTCAATCCCTGGTCAGGGCACATACAAGAACCAACCAATGAAACATAAATAAATGGAACAATAAATCAATGTTTCTCTCTCTCTCTAAATCAATAAATTAAAAAATATATATGAAATTGTACACTTGAAAACTATATAATTTTATTAACCAATGTCACCCCAATAAATTTTTTCTGAAGTTTGGCAATGCAAAGAGTTTTGCAATCCCATTATCAGCAAGAAGTAGATATATAAAGGAAGCAGTCAGGTAAAAGAATATGGCCAGAAGAGGGCATTCTGCACAAATTGCTAAACCTATTCATCCTGGGCAACATCCAGCAGCTTCTCAAACTCATCCAAGTGCAAACCATGGAGGAGGTGCATTTACTCAGAAGGGCCAGCCTGTGGTAGTATGAGGTGGAGGAGGCAAACAAGTATAAGCATTACACATTACCTACAGGTGTTGAGAGTAATTGAAGTACGAAGACTAATATCAAGCAGAGTCCTTCAGTAACTATAAAATTTACCCCCTGGGAATTATAGAATTACAACTATTTTAAATGTATAAATTGAACCTGGCCTCTACAGCTGTTTTCTGCTCACTTTTCTTCTAAACTCTACTGCTTCCCAGCACAACTTAGAGTGCAAACTTGGCTTCTTAGGAAGGAAAAATGACAGTTTACAATGTGGCCCTATTTATTACCAATTTGTCTTTTGTGCCTTGCATTTAGTCTTCACTGGACCCATCTAACTGATTATCCTTTTTGTACTTGTTTCTTCAGGTGTGGTTTTCAATCTCAAAGTACCTAGTTGCTGTTGCTTTTTTTTTTTTCCCCCTTATTAAAGTGTCTTCCTTATTTTAGGGGAAAATGTGAAGAAGAAAAAAAGAGGGAGTTTTGCAATCCAATCTCTTAAACATATTAGAGTTTCCAGGTTAATTAACTCATCCATCACCTCACATCATTACTCTCACCAGGTTGTGCCACCACATTATTAGTTAGTCTTTAAACTCCTACTGACTTGCTTGTATTCTCTCCATTATATCCCCTGACAAAAGCAGGCTGAACTTGTAACAAAACCAAGCAGTGGCAATTCCAGGGCTAGCTTAGATAAGAAACCCAAGGACCACCACCAAGAAGCCAGTTTGCTCTGGAAAAATCCCAGATGACACCTGAAACCCCCTTTCCAAGAGACCTTCTGATGAATTTTCTTCATTAGCATACTAAAGATCACGCCCAGGGGCGGGATTTAACATTGAAATGAGATGTGTGATGTGTGGCTAGCCATGTTCCAAGCTTGTTTGGAACTGTGCATGCTCCCTTGGAAATCCAAGAATTCTCCACCCTCCCTAGGGAATCCCCACCCCTGAACCCCTTTTCTTCCCCCCACCCTTTAATATTTTCCTAATTCGCTAGAATCTGGGAGAAGGAATCATTAGAGCATTCGGGTGTCCTTCTCTGTTCCTTGGCCAAGGAATAAAGTTTCTGACTCGCTTTACCGAATACTGTCTCATCCTATTGATGTGAACAACTCCAGGCAGAAGGACCACGATTTCGGGTCTCTGACTTGCAGGAGACCGTGAAGTGTTCTATGTGTGTGTGGTGAGGATGACTAATCCACTGTTTTAGCAAGTACAGGACACATTGTAATATTTAGATGTAGACAATTTTATTAGTTATACTCAAGAAAGTTGGGGGACAAAAGTTTCCAGGGTCATCCCATATTTACATAATATTTTTTCTTATATTATCAAAACCAGAAATCAATTGTCTTAGGGATATTACAGTCATTTACATTTCAAAATTCTTTATGGACTAATAAAAACTTATCTGAGCCCTGGTTGGTTTGGCTCAATGGATAGAGCATTGGCCTGCAGACTGAAGGGTCCCAGGTTCGATTCTGGTCAAGGGCACATGCCTGAGTTGCGGGCTTGAGCCCGGGAGGGGGGTGGGGCATGCGGGAGGCAGCCGATCAATGATTCTCTCTCATCGTTGATGTATCTATCTCTCCCTCTCCCTTCCTTTCTGAAATCAATAAAAATATATTTTTAAAAAACTGATCTGAATTAAATGTTCTTCTAGTGTAAAATGTACAGCTGAGAATTTAATGAACACAGTTCACACCCTGTGATTAAACTGAGAAGAGTCCTAGCACCCAGGCTAGGACTGCCAGGTCCCAGCTTCCCTCCAGAGGCCAGTGCTCTAGGATTCTTTTTCTTTTCAAAATAATTTTTTGTATTGATTGAGAAAGAGAGCAAGAGAGAGAGAAGAGAGGTCAGCCTGTTGCTGTTGCTCCACCCCTCCTGCATTCATTGCTTGATTCCTGTGACTCCTCTAAGTGGCATGGTTGGGGATCAAACCCGCAACCTTGGTACATCCAGAGGATGCTCTTACCAACTGAGCTACTGAGCTACCTGGCCAGACCCGGGATTCTTTTTCATAAGGACCAAATGAGATGGGGTGGGGAAGGGATGGGGTTCAAGGCTCAAGGGTTGCAAAGCTCAAAGACTGAAATGGGGGGCAGACTCCTTATTATACATGGTGCGGCCGCATTTAAGTGAGTTTCTAAGAAAGGGTCGGAGTTCCATGAGTGGCTTTAATAGGGACTTTTTTAAAACGCCGTGGGACGCGGGACAAATGGTTAAAAATCGGGACTGTCCCGCCAAAAGCGGGACGATCTGGTCACCTTACTTTACACCCTAAGCCAAGCCCTTGACCCCTACTGGACATAAGACCTTGTTGAGTGTGGCCTGGCCGGGACTGCCCTCCTGCTCTGTCCTTACTTGCACCACTTGGAAACTCAATCAGGAATTCCCTGTGCAGGCCTGTGCCCTTGCAACCACAAACAGCGTGGAGAAAGCAATAGAGGCTGTCCCAGGCCATGAAAAACTCCTGTTTAAGTGCCACGAAACAGGCGAGGTCAGGCCCACGCTGTCCAGTGGAGGCTTGTTTCGCGGAGCCACGCGTCCTCCCGTCGGCTGTCACTCAGGACCCAGGGGGCGCGGCCTTGTGAACTGTCCAGTCAGGGGCGCCGCCGGGGCAGGTGGGCGGGGCAACGCCAGGAGAAGTCCTGGGCGTCCCAGCTCTGCTCGCTCCAGCGGCGCTGGGGCTCGGGTGTCGCCTGTCCTTCAGGGTCCCGCGTGGCCCTGGTGCACGGTCTGTCGCGCAGTAATCCGGCTGTAATCCGCTGTGAGAGGCCCGTAGGCAGGACTCGGGGAGACGCAGGAAACCTCGACATGGTAAGTGCCGCTGGGGTGCAGAGATGGGGACCACGGCTGGTTGGAACCGGTTGGACCGGGAGGGTCAGCAGGGGGCAGTCGTGACTCTGTGTCCCGGGTTCGCGCGTGGGAGGGGCTGTGGTCTGTGTGAGCCCCAGGCCCTCCGTTCTCTCCTGAGTTTTCCAAATGTTTCCGTGCCCCAGCCTGTCTCTTCCTGGGACTGGCAACAAGTTCCTAAATTTCCAGATCCCTCCTCGAATTCCCAAGCCAACTTCCCCTCTTCGATTCACAGCATCGTTACCAACGATTTGTCCTCCGTGGTGCATTTCAAACAGACTCAATAGTTTCTTCTTTTTCCACAGAGTCGTGGATGGCTCTTTTTTTTTTTTTTTTTTAGAGAGAGAGAGAGATTTGTATTTTGTTTTGGATATTTTACAGCAGAGAAAAGGCAAGAATAACCAACCACCTGTGTAGGGCAGGTGTGGCCCAGTGGTTGATTGTCGACCTATGAACCAGGAGGTCATGGTTCGATTCCCGGTCAGGGCACAAGCCGGAGTTTTGGGCTTGATCCCAAGTAGGGGGGCATGCAGGAGGCAGCCGATCAATGATTCTCTCTCATCATTGATGTTTCTATCTCTCTCTCCCTCTCCCTTCCTCTCTGCAATCAATAAAAATATTCATTGATTTCACCTGGACCTCTGTTGCTTGAAATCCTTGCACCTCTCCCGCAGGATGGATCCTGGGTACAGAACCCTAGTGCTTTGGGGGAAGGTTCCTATTTAGAAACTTTCCTGGGTGTTGTGTCCTGTGTGTGTGGCTTCTCCCTAGGCTTGTCACCTTGAAAGGATTTACTTACTTATTTAAGTGTCTGTTTTTCAATAGGGGTAACATGTACTTAATCAATGGATTCCAAACAGGCACACAAAAAAAAATACTGAATTTTTTTAAAATATATTTTATTGATTTTTTTACAGAGAGGAAGAGAGAGGGATAGAGAGTTAGAAACATCGATGAGAGAGAAACATCGATCAGCTGCCTCTTGCACACCCCCTACTGGGGATGTGCCCGCAACCAAAGGTACATGCCCTTGACCGGAATGGAACCTGGGACCCTTGAGTCTGCAGGCCGACGCTCTATCCACTGAGCCAAACCAGTTTCGGCAAAAATACTGAATTGTTGAAAAAATAAAACGTTCCATGATTACATTTTATTTTTAGATATTCTTAGTTCACACTTTCTTCCCCGGAGCCTGTGTAGTAAAAGAGTGAGGTCCGTTTTTTAGTTTGGAGTATTTTCAAATCAAACTGCAGGGTTTAGACTTGCAGAGCAGACATGTTCAAGTGTGATTGATTATTTATCAACCGGAGTCTTTTTCTAGAAGTATAATTAAATGACATCTTTCTCTGAATAGAATAGATATTTGCAGTTTTCCAGTTGAACTTGTAGAAGACCCTTACAGTTCTCTTCCTTTTTCTATAAATGTTGGGTTTTCGTGATTTTGCTTTGTTTAAACGCTGAGATTGTATCGTTTACAATAGCAATGGTGTTCCAAAGCAACTCCAGTTTGGAGCAGGGGCCTGTCTGTGGTCAGTGACCCAAGCTAAGACCCCTTGAGTCTGCAAAGGGAAGTACTTGACGGCCCCCAAGTTGTTCCTGGGGAGCCTCTCCCACAGGTGTCCTACTTGCTCACACCCCCCAGGGAAGGAGCCTTTATACTGAGAGAAACTACAGCCCCGGAAAGCTGGGGATGCAGCAGCACCGGAGGGGAGGGAGGGAAGTTGTGGTTGTAGGCCTAGACCTTTGCAGATCTTAGGTTTGAGTTTTCCATCCACTGTAGGTGCCCTCAGTACTTTGTGCACATTGAGATCTATGAAATGAGGGGTTCTCTCTCCTGGACAAAGTGTTTATGAACTGGGGAGAGCATTTGGGTCAGACGTTAAGCTCAATCAGACTTAGAGTTGCCTCACTTGTGAGAATGGAGGCTGGGGGAGGGAGCGCTTCCGTGCTTACAGGAAAGGGGAAGGTGTGTGGAGCTCCCAGAGTTCATTCCTAGGGCTGCTCAGGTGCCCCTCCCTGCCTCCCCCAGGGACTGACCCACTCCAGGGGTTCTCTCTCTCAAGCAGGAGTACTACACCTTAAGTTTGCCATTATGTTCAACTTTCTGAATGTGGGGTGTGTTTTCTCCCTAACCGTAGGGAAGCAGACTGCTTATTAGATTTGATTCCGGTGTTTGTGTTTCATTCCTTCGTATTCCTTTAGCCATTGAGTATGGCAGCTCTTTGATGCTAGTTTCCATTAACATGTGGGCTTTCAAAATATAACTTGATTGAGAGGTACCATGTGAATAAGGTAACTGTGGAAATAAATAGAATTTTGGTTTCATTTAGGCAAAAGAACCTGAAGATGTCAGATGAGCATTTTTAGGTCATTTTTTTGTGTGTGTGCTCAGATCACTATGGAACTTTGACATTGAAAAGGGCAAACCATTCCTAAGGAAAATGAACTCCTACTTTAATGAGTGTGAGGGAAATCTTTTTATTCTTATTCCTAAGAGAAAAATACTTCTTAGGTACATATTTGGAATTTCTAATATATTTCAGGGCTGAATGGTAAACCCCTCATGTATTATATGTTACTCATGCCTGAAAATATTCACAGTGGGAAATATAGCAGAGAGAAAACTATCATAATAACTTCTTTGTCCTTTTAGTTAGAAAGGGATTTGTACATTAGTTTTATGGTCTGTACATTCATATCATTTAGTGTTTAAAAGGATTAAATCTTGGAGTGGTTTCCTGAGTAGAAAAGTTAAAATTTAATTAACTTTAAAAGCAAAAGTTAATTTAAAATAATTATCAATCATGGGAAAATGCAGTGTATATAAATTTATCTCCTTATTTGAAATAAATAATGCATTTGGGATGTTTTTAACCTTTTGCACTCGGATGTCAAGATTAAAATTACTCTTTGAATGTATCAATAATTTGAAATATAAAAAAATCCAAATAAATAAGTTTGTAATGAAAGGGCAGAGCAGGACAGCACAAAATGTACTGTACCCTCCACCCTGTGTAACTATGTATATGACTCCTTTTTCTTAGAAAACCGCGAGAATGTAACAATTGCATGAACCTGCCAATAGGAATGTAGAGAGGTGGACTCAGTCCACTTTAGGCAAGCTGCCCAGTGTGCCTTTGTGTAACTGGACCCCTCAGTGTGCCTTTGTGTAACTGGACCCCTCACCCTACCCCTGACCAATCATAAACACTCTCCCTGCCCACTGCTTGAGACCTCCTTTAAAGCCTTTGTTCTGGCGAGAGAGGGTCTCTTTTTCCCCGGTGATCGCTGGAGATGAGAGCTCGTGCTAGCACGAATAAAGGTTCTCTTGCAGTTACAGCGGGTCTTGGCTCCTTCCTGGGGGGTTTTGGGGGATTCTGAACACTGGGCATTACATTATGAAAAGAAACTCCAGTTTTTTATTCTACTGCCGTGCTTTGTAAAATCTGGGTTATTTAAAAAATTAAATCCCGAGTGGAATAAAGGAATCGAGAAAAAAGCAAGCGAGTGCAAAGGGTTAAAATGCCTAAGAAAGGAAACTAACTGAAAAAGGTCACTGCCCGCATATCCTGCTCTGTTCCTGTGCTCGCCCTCCAGCAACCAGTTTCGATCACGTCCTGCTCATCCTGTTAGAGTGTCTTTATATGAAAACAAGCCAGGATGAATGCATATTTTCCATACTTGTGTTTGTTCCGGGCATAAATGGTCAGGCCCCACGTGATATTTGACTCCTGAAAACGTAAGCCTCACTCCTCCCGCTTCCCCTTGCCCTTCTTATCTGTCAGGCTGATATGAACCTGGATGCTCCTGCTCTGGGAGCTGCTGCTTGCTGGGAAGCCCCTCCTGTGAGCTGTGTCGTGTGGTTGACTCCATTGGGTCTGGGTTTTATATTCAGCAGACTTTGAGTTGCGAGCAGGATATCAACTCTAAACTCTAGAGTGAAGGTGTGACTGAGGCTGGGTTTGCCCACACATTAAGGGGAGACTTGGGGGGCAGGGGGGTATGAGGATGTGTACACCCTGTGAATGAGGTGAGCCCATCAGATGGTCATTCCTTAAAGAGAAGAAACAAGGATGGCAGCCACTAGGTGGCAAGAGAAAGAAAGAAACCATGGTGCTAGAGGAGGTCACCCTTCTCCCAGATTCCTTGGTTCCCTGGGCTGTTCCTTGGGATTCACTGAATGCACAGCACTGGGGAGTGCATACACATCCAGGAGGACAATACACATTCCTACATGATGGAACTCCTTGGAGAGCTGCTCCTCCTATTCATTCATTCTTTCCTCCAACCCCTAAATCCTTCAAATGCAAAGATTTTTATTGGCTCATAATTTTGTCTGATCCAGGTTGTCATATACTCAGAACATATAATGTGTGGCCTTGTCAGCTTGGCTTCTTTCACTTAGCAATGTACTTTTAAGTTTCCACCTATGTTTTCATGGCCTAATTAATTCCCCATTTCTTTATTATCACTGAAAAATATTTCATTGCATGGATTTATCAGTGATTGTCTGTTTGCTTCCTTTTTTAAATATATTTTTATTGATTTCAGAGAGGAAGGGAGAGGGAGAGAGAGATAGAAACAACAGTGTGAGAGAGAATCATTGATTGGCTGCCTCCTGCACACCTCCTACTAGGGATTGAGCCTGCAACCCCGGGCATGTGCCCTTGACTGGAATTGAACCTTGGACCCTCTGGTCCTCAGGCTGATGCTTTATCCACTGAGCCAAACCAGCCAGGGCTGTCTGTTTGCTTCTTGAAGGACATCTTGCTGAACTCTAACTCCTGCCAATTATGAATAAAGCACCTACAAATATTCATGTACAGGTTTTGGTTTGAGCATCAGGTTTCAATTCATTTAGGTTTATACCAAGGAGTGTGATTGCTGGATCTTACTATAAATAGTAAGAGTACTAGTACATTTAGTATTGAAAGTTCCTGTCTCCAATTCCATTCCCACCAGCGATGAATGAGGATTACCTGCAGCTTCACATCTCCACCAATATTTGATGTTCTGAGTGTTTTGAATTCCAGCCATATAATAAGTGCATAATGATACCTCATTGTTCTTTTATTTGCTTCTAGAATTTCTTATATATTATCTTGTAGGAGCTTATTACTTTTGCATTTTACATTTTGATCTACAATGTGTGTTGTTGTTGTTGTTTTTTTGTTTTACTTTTTGTTCTTTTTTTTTTTAATCCTCACCCTAGGACATATTCATTGATTTTTAGAGAGAGGGTGAAAGAGAGAGAGAGAGAGGGAAAAAGCGAGAAACATCTATGTGAGAGAGAAACGTCAATCAGTTGCCTCCCATACCAGGAACCAAACCTGCAACCTAGGTGTGTGCTCTGATCAAGATTCAAACACAACCTTTAGTTGTACAGGATGACAGTCTAACCAACTGAGCCACACAAACCAGCGGTGTGTTTTGAGTCAATTTTTGTGTAAAGTGTAATATCTGTTCTCTATTTGTTTTTGTGATTTTGTGTGTGTTTGTATGTGCATCTTCATTATTTCCAGCACGATTTAAAATACTTTATATTTCCATTGAATTGTCTTTCTTCCTTTGTTAAAGATCAGTTCAGTATATTTGTGTGGGTCTATAGGAAAACAGTTCACTTGTGTATCCTTAATCCTTACTATACTCGCATTAATTTCAGGAGTTATCGCTGTTGTTGTGGGCTCTTTCACATAGTCACTCATGTCATGAGGAACAAATGTGATGAGTTTACATGTTTTGAACATGTTCTTTCTCAAGAAGTGGAAGTTTCCCTCTATTGCTAGTTTGTTATCTTAACTGGGATGCTCAATTTTATCAAATCCTTTATTTTTTATTTCCCCCTCCTTTATTTTCTAATATTAGTAATTTCTGTCTTTCCTTTTTCCTTAGCTATATTATCTAGATGTTTACCAATTTTATTCACCTTGTCAATAAAGCAACTTTCAAATGTTTTTCTTCCATTGATTTTCCACAGTCACATTGATTTATTTTCTAATTTTTATTATTTCTCTTATTCTGCTTACTTTGGGTTTAATTTACTCTTTTTATTAATTCCTGAGGTAGATGCTTACATTATTGATTATAGATCGTTCTTTTTTCTAGTATATTTGTTCAATGGCCTAAATTTCCCTGTAGGCACCACTTTTGCTATATCTCACAGTTTGATTATGATGTACTTCTATTTTATTTGGTTCAAAATATTTTTTTGTTTCTCCAGAGATTTCTTCCTTGATCCTATAGGTTATTTAGAAATGTGTGGTTGAATCTCCACATATTTGGAGTATTCCCAATTATCTTTCTGTTACTGATTTCTAGATTAATTCCTGTGTGGCCTAAGAGCATGTTTTGTATGATTTCTGTTCTTCCATATTAAGGTGTGCTTTATGTCCCAGGATCTCTTGTGTCTTGTTTAATGTTCCATGCGAACTTGAGAAGAATGTATATCTGCTGTTGTGGCATGAAGTATCCCACAGATTACAGCTAAATTCAGCTGTTTCATAGTGCTGCTCAGTTCCACTCTGTTCTTCTTGATTTTCTGCTACTGGAATTTATAATTCACGATAAGGGGATATTGAAGTTTTTAGCCACAGTAGTGGATTCATGTATTTCTCCTACATTCTATCAACTCTTGCCTTATGCAGTTTGACCCAGGTTCATACACCTAACAGATGGCTTAGTCATTATGTAATGTCCTTATTTATCTCTGAGTTTTCCTTGATTTGAAGTCTTTATTGTGTATAATTCATTGTCTGTCCTTTGATTTCTGTTGGTATGGCCTACTTTGCTTCATTCCTTCACCTTTTTTAATCTATCTGTGTCTTTATACTTAAAGTGTGTTTCTTATAGACAACAAATCTGATATTACTCTTTCAATGGTATTGAGAGCATTGATAATTTAAGTGGTTATTGATGCAATTGGATTAATATTTGCCAAACCTTAACTGTTTTCTATCTGTTGCCTTGTTTATTGTGTCTGTATTCAATCATTTTCTGCCTTCTTTGGCTTTAATTAAGGATTTTGCTAATTGTTTTTCCTCCTCTTTCAGAAAAGCAGTCACATTTTATTAAAAAAAAAATTTTTTTTATTGGTTTCCCTTGAGTTTTGAGTATACATTTACAACCAACCCACATCCTCTGTCAAGTCACACTGTACCACTTCACTGTTTATGCAAGTAAGTACCTCCTACCACACTATTCCCAATTCCCCCATCACTATCCCTTGTCACATTATTGTCATTTATTTCCATTACCCGTGAGCTTATAATATTTGACACATTATTGCTAATATTTTAAGAAGTACAAAAGATTTTTACTTCCATTTATTTCTTTTTATTTTATTTTTAATCCTCCACCTTTTATCATTTATATCTTTGTGATTAATTTTTTAATGTTTCATTTAAAGTAGGGGTACTAGTGGCTAATCCCCTCAATTTTTGTCTCAAGAAATTCTTATTTCTTCTTTATTTTTGAAAGATTATTGTCCTTGATATAAAATTCTGCAGAGTGTTTTGTCAACTTCAAAATGTTCAATATTTTACTACACTCTGTTCTTACTTGCATGGTTTCTAAAAAGAAGTTGAATTTAATTCAGATCTTTGTTTCTCCATACCTAAGATCTGTTTTCACTTCTGGCTTCTTTCAACATATTCCCTTTGTCTTTGATTTTTGTCTAACTTGAATATGATATACTTGGGTGGATATTTTTAGTGTTTTAGAGCTTTCTTGATCCACAGTGTATCATCTATTAATTTTAGGAAATTTCAGTGATTATTACTCCACTTGCCTGCTGTTTCTTTCTGTCTTTCTTTTTTTCAGGTATTACCATTGTGTGTATTTCAGTGCTCATGTTAAGGACGGTTGTTTTAGGCTTCATGGATATTGTGTTCTGTTTGTCTTGTTCTTCATTGTCTTTGCATAGACTCTGGTGAAATGGAATTTTTTTGAGTACAGACCTCATTGAAAACAGAATGTTTGAGGCATAGTTCAAAATACCATCTTTTCTCTTTCCTAATTATGGAGATACCATTTCCCCAGTGAGCTCAAGGATCTGGTGGATCTAAGAAGAGTAATTTATTTCAAGTTATTTTCTTTTTCTTTTTGTTTTGTTGTTGTTGTTATTAATCTTCACCCAAGGATATTTTTTCCATTGTATTTTTTTTTTAGAGAGAGTGGAAGGAAGGAAAGGGAGGGAGGGAGAGGGAGAGAGAAACATCAATGTGAGAGAAACACATCAATTGGCTGCCTCCCACACCCACTCTGACCAGGGCCCAGGATCGAATCTGCAACCCAGGTATGTGTCCTTGACCAGGAATCAAACCCAAGACCCTTTGGTGCTCGGGCTGGCATTCTTACCACTGAGCCACACAGGCCAGGACATTTTTTTTAAACGAGATCGAGTATGACAGCTCCTAAGTTCCTTAAGTGCCAGAAGATGGTGGGCAGCCTCCAGACTGACTTGTCAGAAAATTTTCTTCTCCTAAAATTGGAGAATGGAAATATACTTTTAGTAATCCTCACCTGAGGATATTTTTCCATTGACTTTTAGATAGTGGAAGGAAGAGGGAGAGACAGATTGAGAAACATAGATGATACATCGATTGGTTGCCTCCTGCACCTAACCTGACTAGGGCAGGGATTGAGCCTGCAACTGAGATACGTGCCCTTGACCAGAGTCGAACCCGCAACCCTTCAGTCCAGACTGACACTCTATCCACTGAGCCAAACTGGCTAGGGCCATTTTATGTTCTTTTAGAGGAAAGCACTGTTCCTTTATGTATTCTATAATCATAGGCAAATTCATCATCAAATGCTGTGGACTTAAATGAATTCCCATATAACCTACAGCTTTTAACCTCTTCCTCAAGGGCAGCAAGTCCCAGGGTACACTGTTAGAAGTTGACCAGATAAAGCTCCTATGGCCCATTCCCTCACTATGTGTTCTAAAATTTGGCTGGAAGCAGTCCTGAGCACATGACCATAGGGGTTTTGTGGTCTAACTTTTCACGCCTTCGTCCTTGTGTCTGAGCTCTAAATTCCAAATAACTCTCCAGCCCCATTAAACTGAACAGAGAGAGAAGGAAGCACTGAGTCTGTGATAAATACTACACAAGCCGAAACCGGTTTGGCTCAGTGGATAGAGCGTCAGCCTGCGGACTGAAAGGTCCCAGGTTCGATTCCGGTCAAGGGCATGTACCTTGGTTGCGGGCACATCCCCAGTAGGGGGTGTGCAGGAGGCAGCTGGTCGATGTTGCTCTCTCACTGATGTTTCTAACTCTCTATCTCTCTCCCTTCCTCTCTGTAAAAAATCAATAAAATACATTTTAAAAAAATACTACACAAGTTACAATGCTTCTCCACAAGCATATTTACACTGAGCCAGCTGCCCCAGGGGTAAAGGCCCGGAGGACTTTAGGACACATGGTCACCTGGCTTTGTTGGAAGTGATTTTCACAGGCCTCCTGGACTCTCATGTGTAGTGATGGGATAAGAAGGAAAAGCTGCCCTAACCTGTTTGGCTCAGTAGATAGAGCGTCGGCCTGCAGACTCAGGGGTCCCGGGTTCGATTCCGGTCAAGGGCATGTGCCTTGGTTGCGGGCACATAATACCCAGTGGGGGGTGTGCAGGAGGCAGCTGATCAATGGTTCTCTCTCATCAATGTTTCTAACTCTCTATCCCTCTCCCTTCCTCTCTGTAAAAAATCAATAAAATATATATTTTTTTTAAAAAGGAAAAGCTTCCAGTTCTTCACTATGTTTTATTTACTAAGACCTCATGCAGATTTAAGCCTCTACATCATGGAATGCTGAAAATGGTGGGTAATAAAGAAGATGAAAGAATTTTTCTCACAAGGAATTCATGATCTTAGAATGAAAATATTTGCTGGAGGTGGCCGGGGAGAGGTTAATGGGGGGAAGAGGAGCCATATGTAATAATATATGTAATACCTTAAACAATAAAGAATTTTTTAAAATGATAATATTTGTTTCATTTGAATAGCATTTCTGTCATTCCCAAAAATTCTGTGAATCCTGTCATTAGGAAAAAAAAATGTAATGTGATCACAGTAACAATGTGTAAGTCATTTCCATGTGTTCATGATGGTGTTAAATTTATAAGAAAATAAGTATGAACAGAGAGTACATTTCTGATGATCAAGTCATAAGAATAATATTTAGAGACAAGCAAATCATATGTAGCCTTCCTATAAATTGAGTCTGGGTGTCCAGTGCTGTCAGTCTCACACAGCAACTCTACACATATTGGGATGTTTTAGGACTCAGTAGCCTTTGAGGATGTGGCTGTGAACTTTACTCTGAGGTGTGGGCCTTACTGGAGCCTTCATAGAAGAAGCTCTACAGAGATGTGATGAGGGAAACCTTCAGGAACGTGGCCTCCATAGGTAAGGACGACATTCGTTCATTTGTCAATTACAGAATAAGTGTTTCTTGCTCATCGGCATTGTTCTAAGATGTGTAATGTGGAAAGGAAAGACGTTGGTAAATTAATTTAGCCTGGTCACAGTTTATTATAATTCTAGAAGATAATTATTTTTCTATAATATGAATTCTTTGGACTCATTTTCTGGGTCTGGATTTTAGGAAAAATATGGGAAGAACATGACTGAAAATCACTACAAACTGAAAATCACTACAAAAACCAGGGGAGAAAACTAAGGTGAGTTGGACAATAGAAAGCAGAATTCTAGTACGTTATGAAATTTTTAAAAGAAGCAAACAAAACTAATAAACTCTGCTTTAAATGTCTTCTTAGAAAATTTGTACCAAAAATACTTTATCAAATGTACCATATATGTTCAGTGTTTGCAAAATAATTCACTTGGAAACAGTATTAATAAACTGTATATATGCATATATATCACAGTTTGATAATAGCAAGGGTGAAGTCTTTTTAGAAAACATTCAGTATTTTTAATTTCAGAAAATTCAGACAACACAGAATACCTATACTTTTCCTATCAATCATAATAAATATAATATAAAATCATTAATGAAAAATCATTGCCCTGGCTGCTGTTGCTTAGTGGTTAGAGCATGGGCCCATGCACCAAAGGGCCATGGGTTTGATTCCTGGTCAAGGCCACATACCTGGGTTTCAGGTTCACTCCCTGCACCTGGTGAGGATTAATCAAAAATAATAATAATCATTAATACTGTGCTTTTCATTGTTTACAGAAGTCAAATGGTAGAGAAAGTCTGTGGAAGTAAAGAGAGTACTCAATGTGGAGAAAACTTCAGCCTTATTTCAAATCTCAGCCTGAACAACAAAACCACTGGAGTGAAACCATGTGAATGCAGTGTGTGTGGAAAAGTCTTCATGCAGCATTCATCCCTTAACAGGCACATCAGATGTCACACTGGACACAAAGCATATGGAGAATTTCAAAAATATGGAGAGAAGCCTTATAAGTGCAAAGAATGTGGTAAAGCCTTCAGTTATCTCCAGTATTTTGAAAAACATGAAAGAAATCACAGTGTAGAAAAAAACCTATAAACATAAAGAACGTGGGAAAGCCTTTAGTTCTCCATGTTCACTTGGATTACATGGAATAATGGTCACTGGAGACAAACCCTATGTGTGTAAACACTGTGGTAAAGCCTACACATATTACAGTTTCTTACTGAGACACAAAAGGATTCCTAAAGGAGAAAAGCCCTATGTATGTAAAATATGTGGTCAAACCTTCTATTGCTTTAGTCATGTTCAAGCACATGAAAGAACTCATACTGGAGAGAAACTCTATGAGTGTAAACAATGTGGTAAAGCCCACAGAGATCCAAGTTCCTTAAAAATACATGAGAGAATTCATACCAGAGAGAAACCCTATGAATGTAAAATCTGTAGCAAAGCATTCACTTATCCCAGTTCTCTTCAAAAACATAAAAGGACACGTACTGGAGAGAAGCCCTATGAATGTAAAATATGTGGTAAAGCCTTTAGTTCTTCCAGCCAAGTTCAAGTGCATGGAAGAACTCACACTGGAGAGAAACCCTATAAATGTAAAATCTGTAGAAAAGCATTCACTTATCCCACTTCTCTTCAAAAACATAAAAGAACACATACTGGAGAGAAACCCTATGAATGCAAACAATATAATAAATTCTTCAAATTTTATATTTCCTTACACATACACACAAAAAACTCACACAGGGGAGAAACCTTGTGAATGTAAGCAATGTGGTAAAGCTTTCAGAGATCACAGTTATCTTCAGAAACATGAAAGAACACATACTGGAGAGAAACCCTATGAATATAAACAATATGGCAAAGCTTTCCATTTTCATGAGGATTTCCAGATGCATAAAGGAACTCACACTGCAAAGACACTATGAACATAAAACGTGTGGTGACATTCAGGTGTTCCATTGGTCTTGGAATACATGAAAAAACTCACACTGGCGAAAACCCTATGAATGTTAGCAATGAAGTTAAAGCCTACAGTCCCTTAAAAACATGTGAAAGAACTGGAGAAAAACCTTGTAAGTATGAGGAGCATGGGAAAACCTGAAGACATAACAGTACCTTTCAGAGAGGTACAAAAGGACTCAGTCTAGAGAGAAAAAAAAACGTGAATATAAGTAATTTAGAAAAGCATTCAGATATTAAGTTTTTAGACCCATGATAGGAATCAACCTGGAGAGAAATCATATGTATTTTTAAAATGTAGTAAAGCATTCAGTTGTCTTAGTTATCTTTAAAAACATGAAAGAGATCTCACTGGAGAGAAACTCTTTGAATGTAAACAATGTGCTAAAGCCTACAGAGATCACAGTTCCTTCAAAACATGCAAAAGAACTCACACTGGAGAGAAGCCCCACGAATGTAAGAAATATAGAAAAGCCTTCATTGATCACAACCTTTAGAAAACCATATAAAAGTGAAGAATGTGGGGAAGGCTTCTGTTATTCCAGTTCCTATCAAAAGTATAAAATGGCTCACTGAATAAAACTTGAATGTACACACAATGGGAAACATTTTAATTGATCCACATTCTTACATGTGAAAATTCCCATGGAAGATAAATAGAAATGTAAGTAACATAAGAAAGCTTGATAGAAATTAACCTCAGCCATAAAAAAGAATGAAATATTGCCATTTGTGGCAACATTGATGGACCTAGAGGGTGCTATGTTAAGTGAAATACGTCAGAGAAAGACAAATACCATATGATTTCATTTATATGTGGAATCTAAAACACAAAATAAATGAACAAACTCATAGATACAGAGAACAAATTCATGGTTGCCAGATGGGAGGAGGTTTTGGGGGATTGGTGGAAAAGGTGAAGGGATTAAGAAGAACAAATATCCAGTTATAAATATAGTTACAGGATATAAAACACAGCATAAGGAATGTAGTCAATAATATTGTGATATCTATGTATGGTATCAGATGGGTACTAGACCTATCGGGATGATCATTTTGCAAGTTATATAAATGTCTAATCATTTATGTTGTACACATGAATCTAATATAATATTGTATGTCAACTATAACAAAATTTTTTGAAATTTTTTTAATTGATCTTCACCTGAGGATATTTTTACCATTGATTTTTAGAGAGAGTAGAAGGGAAGGGGAGAGACAGAGAGAGAGAAACATCAATGTGAGAGAGACACATGGGATTTGTTGCCTACCTCATGCACCCTGACCAGGGCCAGGGATTGAGCCTACAACCGAGGTACATGCCTTTGATCAGAATTGAACCCAGTTCCCTTCAGTCCTCAGGCCGAAGCTCTATCCTCTGAGCCAAACTGGCCAGGGCTTTAAAAAATTTTTAAAGATGAATAAAGTTCTGACATCAGTTTCCCAATGTCAGTGTACTGCTCACTGCTGCATTGTATACCTAACATGTAAATTTTAGCCTTGACCAGTGTTCCTCCATGATTAGAGAATTTGTCCACACACCGAAGAGTTAAGGGTTCTATTCCCTGTCAAGAGCACGTACCTGAGTTGCAGGTTCAATCCCTGGCCTCAGTCAGGACACATGCGGGAGGCAACCAATCGATATGAGACACAGTGATGTTTCTCTCTCCCCCTCCCTCTCCCTGCTGCTCTCCTTTTCACTCTCTGAAAAGCAATGGAAAAAATATCCTCAGGTGAGAATTAACACAAAAAAAAAATTTTTAAGATATAAATCTTATACTATGTGTATATTACCACAATTAAAAGTAAAAATTTTAGCTGAAACCGGTTTGGCTCAGTGGATAGAGCATCGGTCTTCGGACTGAAAGGTCCCAGGTTCAATTCCGGTCAAGGGCATGTACATTGGTTGCTGGCACATCCCCAGTAGGGGGTGTGCAGGAGGCAGCTGGTCGATGTTTCTCTCTCATCTATGTTTCTAGCTCTCTGTCCCTCTCCCTTCCTCTCTGTAAAAAAATCAATAAAATATTTTTTTTTTAAAGTAAAAATTTTAAAGCAAGAGGGTGAAAACAATTCACTGAATGGGAGAAAAATTGCAAATAATATATCTGATAGGGATTTGTATCAAAAATATGTAACAAACTCTTACAACTCAATAATTAAAAATAACCAAATTATAAAACATTAAAAGATGCAAATAGACATTTTTCCAAGAAGATATATAAATAGCCAAGAGCATATGAAAAGATGCTGGACATTATTAGTCCTCAAGGACATTTCAATCAAAACCCCAATGGGATACCATGACACAACTACTAGGATGGCTAGAATAAAAAAGTGAAATAAGTTTTGTCAAGGACATGAAAAAGTTGAAACCCTCATCCCCTGCTGATGGGAATATAAAATTGTGCAGCTACATTAGAAAACAGTGTGGCAGCTTTATTCCAGGGATGCAAGAGTTGAAGATCCTTATGGACCACAACTTTGTCTTTTTCATCACTGTAATCCTAGCACCTGAATCTGTACCTGGCACATTAAAGATGCTCCAATATCTAAAAAGAAAAAAAAAAGAGAAAACTGTGGCAGTTTCTCAAAAATTAAACCTAGAATTACCATAGCACCCATCATTTCATTCCTAAGTATATGCCTCAGAGAAATGAAAATATACACCCAAACAAATCTTGTACTTGACAGTTTATTGCAATGTCATTCATAATAGCCAAAAGGTAGACATAAAATATCCATTAGGGATAAATAGATAAACAAAATATGTTTTATCCACATAAGTCCACATTATTTGGCCATAAAAACAAAGTATCCATACTATTACAACATGGATATTCCTTGAAAAATTATGCTAAGTGATTGAAATCAGTTGCAAAGATATTCATATGTAAGTCTAGAAAAGGAAATCTATGGACAGTAAACTTAGAGGTTGCCTGGAACTGTGGCTCGGAGTTAGAAGATGGGAAGATAAAGAAATGATAGCTAAAGCACGGGTTTGGTTTTGAGGTAACAAAATACTTTTTTCAAAAATCGTGGTGCTTATTGCACTTACCTGTGAATATACTAAAACCCAAAAAAGGGATGCATTGTATAATATGTGTATTCTATCTCAATAAACCTTTCAAATAAGTGTATTCAGAGTTTTGAATCAATGTATTAAATATATTGAGTTTCCAGGTACCTCCCACATTTCCAGAACCTTTATTGTTTTTTCTTATATTGGTGATAATAGGAGTTCATTTGCCTTAGGGATGCCATAGCTGTTTACGTTTCAAAATCTCTGGGCAGGGGCACACACTCAAAAACCATTTAAATTGCCTGGCCTGCAATGCTCAGCAGTTGAGGTGTAACACTGAACCAGGAGGTCACGGTTCGATTCCTGGTCAGGGCAATCAATGATTCTCTCTCCTCATTGATGTTTCTGTCTCTCTCTCCCTCTCTCTTCCCCTCTGAAATCAATTTTTAAAAATATGTTTTTAAAAAAACCACTTAAATTTCCCTGTATTGTAAAACATACACCTGAGAGTTTTATTAACACATCTTACAAGTTATGGTTAGTCAGGGCCTGGGCTTCGAGGTTCCCACTTCCCAGCAGAATCAAGACCTTGGGCGGCCATGGGACTCATTTGCTAAAATACCACATGTGTGGAGGTGAACAAGGGACTGGCAGAAGCCACAGCGCTGACAGCAAGGATCAAAATGGAGCCAGAATCTTTATTGCTTATGGTGAGGTCATTTTTTAATGGGTTTGTAAACAAGGATCACCGTTCGATGGATGGCCTCCCAGCCTAGGTCAACCCCTGACCCAGGGAGGCCTTCTGACCCTCTGGTCTCAGGGGCTTGGTCTCGCCTGGACGCCCCTCTTGCTGGGACAGGGCATCGCGCCGTCTGGAAACTGCAATTCCCTGCGCACACCTGTGTCCCGCGTTCAGGTAGACAGCACAGCCCCGCTAAGGCCAGGAACAGGTTTTATTTAAAAGCAAACGTCGCTCAAAAATAAAAAATAAAATTAAAAAAGCAACCGTCGCCGAAACCGGTTTGGCTCAGTGGATAGAGCGTCGGCCTGTGGACTGAAGGGTCCCGGTTGGATTCCGGTCAAGGGCATGTACATTGGTTGCGGGCACATCCCCAGTAGGGGGTGTGCAGGAGGCAGCTGATGGATGTTTCTCTCTCATCGGTGTTTCTAACTCTCTATCCCTCTCCCTTCCTCTCTGTAAAAAATCAATACAGTATATTTAAAAAAAAAAAAAAAAAAGCAACCGCCTCTCGAGGGGACAAGTCCCGCCCACCCGCAAAAGCTACTCCTGGTTAGCCCCACTGACCTTCCCGGTTGTCACTCAGGAAACGGGGGGGAGGGGGGGCGGGTCCTTGCAAGCTGTCCAATCAGGGCGCAGCAGCAGGCACGCTCCTGAAACCGCGTGGACGCTCCCGGCGGCGCTCGGGGCCACGTCCCACCTGCGGGTAACGGTCCAGGTGTCTCCGCCGCAGCATCAGCCCAGCCCACCTGCACCTGCACCCGCAGCGGAGCCTCAGGGATGGCGCCCGGGGACCCCCGACGCCGGGAGGTGGTGAGCGTGGGGCCCGGGGGTGCCGGGACAGGGACCGGGGCTGCTTGGAACCGGCTGTTACCAGACCTGGCCTCCGGCGGTCAAGTCCAAAGTCTGCAGACCCGAGTTCCCCGGGTTCCGCTGGGACCTCGGTCCTCTCGGGCTCGCAGCGCGGGGCTGGACGGGCAGCCGGGACCCCGGTGTCCTGTCCGGTCACAGGCGCGGCGAGTTCGGCCCGCAGCTCTGCGCCCGCGGCCCCGCGTCTCCCCAGATGGAGCGGGGACCACGGGGAGGGGGAGGGTCACCGGGGAAAACCGTGACTCGGTCTGCGGGGTTTGTGCAGAGGAGGCGCTGTGGTCTGTAGGGTCCTCAGCCCCTCCTTTCTCCTCAGGGGGACCCGTTTTTCCTCGGTTTTCCAGAAGCCTGGAAAGCAGGGTCTCCAATCCAGGACCCCGTCTCTCCCCGCCCCCCTGACCCAGGGCGGAGCGATACTTTTCTGAATTTCCGGATCCTTCCTCGAGTTCCTGAAGGCTAACTTGGTCTGTCCGGTTCACAGCATCATTAAGCAACTATTTATCATTTTTCCACAGGGCCATGGATTGCTCTTTTTAAAGATGTATTTTTTTTTTTCTCTGTGGATATTTTACATGAGAGGAAGGCCGAGAATAGCCATCTGGAATCGTTGAATGAAATCCCCGTTCCCCACCCCCAGGATCTGCCCTGGGCACAGACACGCCGGGGGAAGTCTTTTGGGTGGAGGTTCCTCTTCGGAAACTTTCCTGGGTGTCTTGTCCCGTGAGCACAGCCCCTCCCTGTGTTTGTCACCTGAAAAGACTTACCGACTTAGATATGATTTTGCTTTTCAATAAGGATTAAATATATCCCATCAGTAGAGCTTGAAAGACAAAGTAGTTCCAATCGGGCAAGAAAGAGGTGGATTTCGGGAAAATTTTTTCAGTATTGCTTTACATTTGTATAGAATTCTTCTTTGACTCTTTCTTCCCTTGTAGTAAGTTTCTGAAGTCTGCTTTTTATTTTGGAGTGTTTTCAAATAAAATTCCAGGTTCAGACTTGCAGAGCAGAAGTGTTCAAGTGTGAGAAATTACAAACCAGTTACTTTTCATCTAAATAGAAATAATTGACACCTTTTTCTGAAAAGAATACATTTTAGGGGTTTTCTAATTGAACTAGTAAAAGACACTTATTCCTCCTTCCTTTCCCCATAAATGCTGGGATTAGGTGATTTTGGTGGATTGTTCAAAAACGGTATTTATGTCATTCAAAATATCAAAGTGTGTTGCAAAGTAACTGCAGTGGTGTGTAGAGACCTGAGGGCAGTGTATCTGAGGCCCCCTTGAGCCTGCAAAGGGAAGTACCTGAAGGCCCAGTTGGTTCTTCCTGGGGAGCCTCTCCTGCAGGCGGCCTACCTGCTCACACCCACCAGGGAAGGAGCCTTTACACTGAGAAGCTACAGCCCTGAAAGCTGGGGGTGCAGGTGCACCTGGGCGAGGGGGTGAAGCCCCCTCTGAGGTTTTAGTTGTGGCTCCCCTGGGCCTGTTTCTAGACGTAGGTTGGAGTTTTGCATCCACAGTGTAGGTGCACTCGGAGTGTAATTCATGTGCGTTGAGAACGTCTGGAGTTCTGTGTCCTGGATTAGGGTTCATGAACTTGGAGTTAATTTGGGTCAGAACCTTAAACTGAATCTAGCTGAGCATTTCCTCACTGTGGGATGAGGGTGTTGGAGCTCCCAGACTTCACTCCTGGGGCTGCTCAGGTGTCCCTCCCGCCTCCCCAGGGACTGGCCCACTCCAGGGGTTCTTTCTGACTCAGCCAGGAGAGTCTAGGATGTGGAACCTTCTGAAAGTGGCTCTCCTTCTGTCCTGTGGGGAGCAGGTGGCTCATCTAGAGCTGATTCCAATGCTTGTGTTTCTTTACTTTGGATCCTTTATCCACTGAATACTGCAACCCGTTGGCTCTAGTTTCCCGGAGCACCTTGTAAGAACTAAATAGAATTTTTGTTCCTTTTAGGCAAGAGAATTCCCAGATGAGATGAATGTACTTAAGCGCTCAGGTTAATTTTTCGTTTTTACATCAGTGTTTGTATGTGCACATCCCTGGAGAGCATTGACATTTAAAAGGCTAAAGCAATTGAATTTCTGTTGTAAGTGATGTGAGGTAAACTAATCAAAGTTTATATAAGTCTTTGAAAATCCTACTACATTTTAAAAAGCTACACCCAAATGCCTATTGCATAGTAATGTGGTACTTATTCCTGAAACTACCTCTGTGTAGAGACCTGAGGCAGTGTATCTAAGGCCCCCTTGAGCCTGTGAGACAAAGGGGAAGGATATACTGGGATGCAACTTGTCCTTTTAGTTAGCAAGGTATTTGAAATTTTCATTTTGTATGGTTACACTTTTGTAACCCTTAGTGTTTTTGTATGTGTGTTTTTGTAACCCTTAGTGTTTAAAGTGTTTAAATCTTAGAAGGGGTTCCTATGTACTAGTTAAAGAAAGACTATTAAAATAGTAGCATAACTTTCTCTGTTTATTTTAAATAAATCTGTAAGATAGAAAAAGTCTAACCTAAGAAGGCTCACTGAGCAACCAATTCAAAGTTGGACAGCTGGTACTGCTCATTTGACAGTCAGCTGAAAGGCTCACTGTCCACAAATCCTGGTCTCACCAGTGCTGTTACTCTAGCCACCTCCAAATACACAGTTTTGATCATTTCTTGAGCTCCTGTTAGTATTCCTTTCTATAAAAACAAGTCACCACAAATGCATATTGTTCTTACCCATGTTTGTCCTTATAATGAGCAATCAGTCTGAATTGTCTGGTATTTGCTGACAGCTTAAGCCTCCTTCCCCTTCCCTCTTTCCTTGTGTCCACACCTGGACAGGCTGATGAGAAAGTCCAGGGCTCCCTCCTCTGGCACTGGCTTCAGATTGCAACCACACAAGCCCCAGTCTGTGTGTAGAATTCTTGCTTTGGCCCCGCCCATGACAAGGAATCTTTGCTTGAACAACTTCAATCTGGCTCCTGAACTTTTTCCTAGGCCTGTCTTTGCACTTGTTTGTAAAATCCAGTTTTAGCAGGAACCTTGCAAATTTGGGTGAACCAGAATCCCCCACCCTCCTATCTGACCACCCTCCATATCTGATCACTTTCCTCCTCTTCCACCGTCAGGTGATGCCTGATCCCCCTGGCCTATCTGCAGTAGGAATCCTGTTTGGTCGGTTTAGCCAGAACACCCTCACCCCAATTTCTTTTTTAGTAATTTTCTATCCACTGAACCCCACCCTATTCTCTGGCAGTGGATTCCCACTTGTATTCAAAATTGAGCCCAATCTCATTTCTCACCTCCTGTGAAATCCCGCTACAATGGTCTGTATACCTTTTGCAATGGTTCCGAATTAACCCTGCTTTACCATCTTTGACAGATGTCATTGAATATTTTTTCTTTAATACCCCAGCTACAATAAAATCTCAGGCCAGGCTCCTTTCCTTGCTCTCTCAAGCCACTTCAGAGCTGCTTAAGAGGCCCACCCTATCCTACCCTGAGACCTCAATTATGAGAGTCACAGGCCTTTTCCAGTGCTGGTGACCCAAACTATTGGCACTGTGAGCAGCATGTCCCAATATGACCACCCTTGTGGTTTTGTCTTTTCTTGCTCTGACTCACCTGCTCTACTGCCTGAAGGTGACCTACACTGTGTGCTGCTGAGTGCTGGGGAGCTGGTTCTATGAGCTACCATGTGACAGTGTTGAACCCACCAAGCCTCAGTTCTAGATGCAATGGACCAGAGCTGGCTGTTTTAAGGATTGCTAGGCATGTTAAGGATTTTTGCATCTATGTTCATTGGGGATATTGGCCTGTAATTTTCTTTTCTTGTGTCTTTCCTAGCTTTGGTTATCAGGGTAATATTGGCCTTGTAAAATGAGTTTGGAATTTGGGGTGATGTTGGTGGAAAACTCCTATTCCACTATCTTGTTGGCATTACTCTCTTATTGACTTGTGTTATTTAGAAGTGTGTTGTTTAATCTTAAAGTATTTGGAGGTTTTCCAACTATTGTTCTTGTTACTGATTTCTAGAAAAATGCTGCTGTGGTCTGCAGCATATCTTTTTTTCATAATTTTGTTATTTCTGCATTTATGTTTTTAATATGCTTTTATTGATTTTCAGAGAGAGCGGAAGGGAGAGGGATAGAGAGATAGAAACATTGATGAGAAAGGAACATCATCGATTGGCTCCCTCCTGCATGCCCCCCACCCCCTGTCAGGGATCAAGCCTACAACCCAGGCATGTGCCCTGATTGGGAATCGAACCAGCAATCTCTTGGTTCCTGGGTGGATGCTCAACCACTGAGCCACACTGACCGGGCTCTGCAGCATATCTTATATGATTTCTCTTTTTTCAAATTTGTTGAGGTATGTTTTGTGTCCCAGAATATGGTGTGTCTCAGTGAGTGTTCCATGTAAATCTAAAAAGAGTGTATATACTGCTGCTATTTTTGGATAAAGTGTTGCATGGATTTCAGTTAAGTCCACTTGTGTGATGGTGCTATTTCATTTCACAATGTCCTTCCTGATTTTCTGCCTGCCAGAATTCTTCATTATTGACGAGGGCAGGTATTGAAGTCTCCAACTATAATAGTGAATGTATTTATTCCTCCTTGCAGTTCTCTCAGTGTTTGCCTTGTGTATTTTGCCCCTGTCTGTTTTGCATGTACACATGAAGAATTGCTATGTCCTCTTGGAGAACTAACCCTTTTATCATTATGTAATGCCTTTTTTATCGCTGTGAATCTTACCTGCTCTGAAGTCGGTTTCCTCTGAAATTCATACACCTATGCCAGCTTTCTCTTGTTGGTGTGGTATATCCTTTTCCATCCTTTTAATCTGTCTCTGTCTTTATAACTAAAGGGTGACTCTTGTAGACGATATATAATTGTTATTTTATTATCTGCTGTCACAGTTTGTCTTTCCCTTGTTGTATTTAGACCATTAATGTCTAAAATGATTACTGGTATCATTGAATTAACATCTATCATATTTTTTACTGTTTTCTATTTTTGCCTTTGTACTTTGTTTCTTTTTTTTAATTTTTTTTTTAAATATATTTTTTATTGATTCTTCACAGAGAGGAAGGGAGAGGGATAGAGAGCTAGAAACATCGATGAGAGAGAAACATCGACCAGCTGCCTCCTGCACACCCCCTACTGGGGATGTGTCCACAACCAGGGTACATGCCCTTGACCGGAATCGAACCCTGGGACCCTTCAGTCCGCAGGCCGACACTCTATCCACTGAGCCAAACCGGTTAGGGCCTTTGTTTCTTTTTTGACTTCAATCTTTATTCTGTCTTCTCTGCCTTTTTGTTGCATTTGAAGTAAATTTTTTAAATAAATTTATTGGGGTAACATTTGTTAATAACATTATATAAATTTCAGGTGTACAACTTTATAATACAACATCTGTATACACCTTTGTGTGTTAACCATTTAAAATCACCATCCTCACCTGGCCGGTGTGGCTCAGTGATTGAGCGTCAACCTATGAACCGGGAGGTCATGGTTCAATTCCTGTCAGGGCACATGCCCAGGTTGCAGGCTTGATCCCCAGTGTGGGGCGTGCAGGAGGCAGCTGATCAATAATTCTCTCTCAGCATTGATGTTTCTATCTCTCTATCCCTCTCCCTTCCTCTCTGAAATCAATAAAAATATATTGTTTAAAAACATATATTTTTTTAAAAATAAAATAAAGTCACCATCCTTCTGTCACCATGTATTTGACACCCTTGACTTTCTTCCTCTCCCCTTTGCTAACCATACATCTATTGTCTGTATCTATGAGTTTGTTTGTTTGTTTTGTGTTGCTTTTTATTTTATATCCCACATATGAGTGAAATCATATACTTAGTGTCCTTTTCCATCCGACTTATTTTATTTAGCATAATACTCTCAAGATTCACCCATGTTGTCGCAATGGCAGTATTTCATCATTTTTATGGCAGAGTAATATTCCATTGTTTATATGTATCACATTTTCTCTATCTTCATCCATTGAAGAGCACTTAGCTTGTTTCCATGTCTTTGCTATTGTGACTAGTGCTGCAATATACATAGAGGTATTATGTCTTTATGAGTAAGTGTTTTCAGATTTTTCAGGTAGATACCCAGAAGAGGAATTTCTAGGTCATATGGTAAATCTATTCTTAATTTTTTGAGGAACCTCCATATTGTTTTCCATAGTGGCTGTACTAATCTACATTCCCAGCAGTAGTGGGCCCTTCCCTGCCTTTTATTGAGCATTTTATCTGATTCCATTTTTCTCCTCTCTTAGTATACCATTTTACATTTTTTCAGTTGGGCTTGAGTTTGCAGTATACACATACAACTAACCTAAGTTCTCTATAAAGTAACACTGTACCTCTTTACTGGAGGTGCAAGAGTATTTCCAATCCCTCCCTCCCTGTCTCTTGTAACATTGCTGTTACTCATTTCACTTATCTATAAGCTATAATCACTGAATATATTTTTACTATTAGGACTTTGAACATAGTGTTATTTGTCAGATTAAATAGCAAAAGTAAATTACTTTACTTTCATTTATTCTTTCTCTACCTTTCTTTATCATTACCTTCTTCCTGACAAATTTAACATTTCTTACAAAGCAGGTGTACTTTATTAGGTGACAAATTCCCTAATTCTTGTTTGTCAGAAAGTCATCATTTATCCCTCTTTTTTTAATCCTATCCTAGAGGCCTGGTGCACAAAATTTGTGCACGGGTAGGGTCCCTAGACCTGGCCAGCAATCAGGGCTGATCTGTGGGGCGACTGGCGGGGCAATTGGGAGGGCCCCCACTGGTCACCTGCCTTGGCTGGCCTGGGGCCTGCAGTCTGGAAGCAGCTCCTGCATTGAGCGTCTGCCCCCTGGTGGTCATTGCGTGTCATAGCAACCAGTCGTTCCACTGGTCATTTGGTCGATTTGCATATTAGGCTTTTTTTGTATTGGATATAATAAAAGCCTGATGTGTAATTTGTCCCCTTGGGCAGTCGTTCGACTGGGAATTCGAGCAGGAGACTGGGAGTTGGACTGCTTGCTATGATGTGTGCTGACCACCAGGGGGTGGTGCAGAACATGGCGGGCGTCGGGGACACGGCACTGGCAGCGGGTGGCAGTGGAGGCACTGCCAGCCCCAATGGGTCCCAACGAGAGCGGGACCGCGACGGGATGGTGGAGCAGTGAGCAGGCGGCACCAGGCCAAAGTGGGGGTCCAATCACCCCGCCAGTCACCCCACAGATGGCAACATGCGGGGGCAGGGGGTGGGGCTGCCACCCAGCTCCCAGGCGCTGAGGGAGCCAGGCAGGGGGCCCGGCCCCGATTGATCATCCCACAGGGAGGATGGTGAGCGGCACCAGGCCAAGGCGGGGTGCCAGGCACGGCTGTGGGGCTGCGAGCCTGGGGGCGTGAGCTGGGGCATGATCCCCACAAGCCACCCCAAGGGACCCCACCCGTGCACAAATTCATGCACCAGGCCTCTAGTATATACTTTTTTTCTTAATTTCAGAGAGGAAGGGAGGGGGAAAGAGAGAGAAATATCAGTGATGAGAGAGACTCATTGATTGGCTGCCTCCTGCACGCCCCCTACTGGGGATTGAGCCCACAACCCGGGCATGTGCCCTTGACCAGAATTGAACCTGGGACCCCTCAATCCGAAGGCCAACGCTCTATCCACTGAGCCAAACAAGCTAGGACTATCCCTTATATTTAAAAGACTAGAGGCCCGGTGCACGAAATTCATGCACGGGGGGGGGGGGAGGGTTGTCCCTCAGCCCAGCCTGCACCCTCTCCAATCTGGGACCCCTCGAGGGAAGGGTCCCCTGCCGCAGCCACAGGGGATCGTGGGCGGGCAGCTTCACCCAGGCTGCAGCCACAGGTGCTGATGCCTGGGATCGCAGGGCAGGCAACTTGTCCCTCTCCTGGGCCACAGCCACAGGCGCTGGTGCCTGGTACCATGGGGCAGGCAGCTTGTCCCTATCCTGGGCCACAGGCGCTGGTGCCCAGGACCGCAGGGTGTGCGGCTTGTCCCTCTCCTGGGCTGCAGGTGCAGCCACTGGCACCTGGGACGGCGGGGCAGGTGGCTTGTCCCTCTCCCAGGCCACAGGTGCAGGCGCAACTGCTGGCATCCGGGACCACGGGGCACGCGGCTTGTCCCTCTCCCAGGCCGCAGCCTGGCTGGTCCCCATTCCTCTCTCACGAGCTCATTTGTGCCTGGCTGGTCCCTATTACGGCGTGAGGGTGTAACGACCATTTGTATATTAGCTCTTTATTATATAGGATGACTAGGGTTTAGTCTGTGTTTACTGTTTGCTGTAACAGAGGCAAATATCCTCAGGTGTCCTTGCTTTTGTCTCCATGTCATCTTTAGGGTTCTACAGAGGCTTCTTAAATAAGTTCTGAAACTATAGTTCTTCCAGTGTGTTCCACTGCTGATAAACAGGTGTGCTGCTGCTATAGTGCTGTGTTGTGGTAGAGAGGAAGTGTTCTATAGTCCTAGGATTTGGTCTCAGTATTATTATTCTTTTTTGTCTCGGTATTTTAATGAGCCTGTGTCCTGTGCAGTGTCCTTCCGTGATATAATGAGAAAGATGTTATATCTTTGTCCAGGGTTCCTAGCAAAGACCTCCCAAAGCCCTTGGACTATCAGAATGATAAGGGTGATAGGATCATAATATGTTCTAACTAGTGGCCCAGTGCACGAAACTCGTGCACAGGGGCAGGGGGGTGTCCCACAGCCCAGCCTGTACCCTCTCCAATCTGGGACCCCGACCCCTGTGGGATCGGGCCTAAACTGGCAGTTGGACATCCCTCTCGGAATTTGGGACCGCTAGCTCCTAACTGCTCACCTGCTTGCCTGCGTGATTGCCCCTAACCACTTTGCCTGCTGGCCTGCTCGCCCCCAACTGCGCCCCCTGCCAGCCTGCTCACCCCCAACTGTCCCTTCCCGCCCCCCGTGCCGGTCTGATCACCGCCAAGTGCCCTCTCCTCCTGGCCTGATCACCCCTAACCACTTCTGCCTCAGCCCCGCCACCATGGCTTTGTCCGGAAGGATGTCCAGAAGGTCTCCCGGTCTAATTAGCATATTACCCTTTTATTAGTATAGATGAGGTGACTGTTCACAGGCCTCTCAATTGCTTCAGAATGGGGGTTGCTCACCAGGAAGATCAAGCTTTGATTGGAGGCTTCGAACTTTCAACCTAGCCCTAACCTCTGGGGAGGGGAGAAGGCTATTGATTGAGTTATTCACCATTGGTCCGTGATTTGATCAGTCATGCCTACATAAAGAAGCCTAATTTGAATCCTAAACCTTGGGGTTCAGAGAGATCTGATTGGAAAACACATCAATGTGCTGGGCGTGTGTCATGCATGGACAGTGCATGGAGGCTCCTACTGTACCCACCCCCACTTGCCTGGAGCACCCTTTCCACTGCTGGCCTGATTGACTGTGTTTTACAATAATGTGATAATAATAAGTAAAACACTTTTGGGTTTTTTTTGTTTTTGTTTTTGTTTTTTAAATATATTTTATTGACTTTTTACAGAGAGGAAGAGAGAGGGATAGAGAGCCAGAAACATCGATGAGAGAGAAACATCAATCAGCTGCCTCTTGCACACCCCCCACTGGGGATGTGCCCGCAACCAAGGTACATGCCTTGACCGGAATCGAACCTGGGACCCTTGAGTCCGCAGGCCGACGCTCTATCCACTGAGCCAAACTGGTTTCGGCAAGTAAAACACTTTTGTTAGTTCTGATAGTAGTTTTAGCAAATTAGCAAACATGAGGGAGTGTCCTGGGAACCTTCGAATTTGTAGTTGGCGATGGCCTGAGCCTCATTTGCAGCTGGCATCTGACATGTGGCAGTTTGTGGGACTGAGCCCTTAAACTGTAGAGTCTGAAGTTAACTCTGGTTACTGGTAGAACTGACTTGTAGGCTACCCAGTTGATGTTGGGGAGATGGAGAAATGGTTTGGAAAACACACCACATACTTGCTGTCAGGAGGGAAAAATCGCCTGTGGACCTCTCAAGTATTTCTGAGTCTGTGCCTCCAGCCTCAAGTTAGGTCAGGCAGAAGGGCTAGAGGGGACTTCAGCTGGCAACTTCCGTCCCCATGTCAGTTCGGCTCTGGTAAAATCCCAGTCAGTTCGGCTCTGGTGAAACAGAATCTTTGAGGACAGGCCTTGATGAGAAAAGAAGAATAATGTGGGCACATTTCAGAGTGGCTATTTTCCTCTCTCTCTGATTTTGGAGACAGCAGTTTGCCCTGTGATCTCAATTCTTTGATAGCTCTAGAAAGAGTTGTTGATTTTAAGTTTGTTTGTTTTTTTCTGGTGAAGATGGGACTGTCATTTGAGCTCCTACAGTGCAGACGAGCGGTCTCTGACTCCATGTTTTAATGTTTGACTGCTGGTCTGTTGGAAAAACCAGTATTACTCCTGACTAGAGAAAACCCGCTTCTTTCCTCCACTTTTACTCAGAACACTTCAATTCTGACACTTCTGGTCACCAAATATGTAAAGTTTTTCCCCCACAACAAGCAATTATCTGTGATACCAGCTGGTATCCTGCAATTTAATCATAACACTGTCTCTCTGGAGATATTGTCATATCCTACAGGTTAAAGTCTCAGGCCCAGGAGACTGCCCCACCCACCCCACCCCCACTTCAGATGCCAGTCACAAGTAGTAGGTCTGCAGGTTATTCACAACTTCTATCTGACTTGGTTACAAATCAAAGGTCCCTATAAACCCCCTCATTGGGTTTGATTAATTTGCTAGAGTGCTCTAGCCAATCACAAGTAGTAGGTCTGCAGGTTACTCACAACTTCTTTCTGACTTGGTTACAAATCAGAGGTTCCTATAAACCCCCTCGTTGGATTTGACTAATTTTCTAGAACTCCGGGAAACACTTAAGTTTACCAGTTTATGAAAGGATACAGATGAATAGATAGGTGAAGAGATACTCTCAGTGAGCGCTGTAAGCTCCCTGTGAATTTGGGTGTGTCACCTTCCCAGTACGTGAATGTTCTCACCAACCCAGAAGCTCTCCGAACCCCATATTATTGGGAATGTGCAATCTTCCTCACATAGGTATGGTCAATTATTAACACCATTTTCAACCCTTCTCCCCGCTCTGGAGGACAGAGTGGGGTAGCTGTACATTCCAAGCTCCAAATCATGGCTTGGTCTTATAGTGATAGTCGCCATCCAGGAGCCATCAGCAGCCCAACCAGAGTCTCCTCATTAGAACAAAAGATGATCTTCCTGCCAGGAATCAGGGTCAGAGATGAATATACAGGCAGACCTCACTTTGTTGCACTTATGTTGCATTTTTTACAAATTGAATGCAAGACCCTCAAGCAGTAAAAAGATTCTAACTCGCTCTATTGCAATACTCACTTATTGTGGTAGTCTGGAACTAAACCTGCAATATCTTTGAGGTATATATTTTCTGTTACCTAACATCTGACAACTTGAAAGCCTTAGCCCTCCTTCTTCCCCCTTGTGTCCCATGTCTGTACAAGGTGATTTTTTTAAAAAGCCTGGCTCCTCACTTCTTTGGTGCTGACAAGATATTCAGTCCATGAAAGCCGTCTCTGTGTGTCTGTGTGTGTGAACTCTCACCCTAGCCCATACCTAACCTCAATCAAAAAAAAAAAGAAAAACCAGTCCAGCCCAGCTGGCATGGTTCAGTGGTTGGGAATGGACCTGTGAGCCTGGAGGTCACGGTTCAATTCCCAGTCAGGGCACTGCCCAGGTTGCAGACTCAATCCCCAGTAGAGGGCATGCAGGAGGCAGCCAATCAATGATTCTCTCTCATCATTGATGTTTCACTCTCATTCTCTACCTCTATCTCTGAAATCCATAGATATATATTTTTTTATTTTTTTTAACCCAGTCCAGGCTTCTTTCCTTGCTCTCTCAAGCCATTTCCCAGTTGCTTGAGAGGCCTGCCCAGCTCTCCCTAGAGACCTCAGTTACAGAAGTTATAAACCCTTTCATACGTTCCTGGTAGGTGTGTATTGTTCTCAACTATTCATCCAAACTTTGGGTGGGGTTGGAGGTCCACCTTTCAATGCAGGTTATAGGAAATGTAACATAGTGTATATACATATTGCAACACACTTTGCTTTTTTTTTCTATTGATAAATCCTCCAGATCTTTTCATAGCAATACCCTGTGTTTTTATTTTTTTTATTTTTTTTTTTAAATATATTTTATTGATTTTTTACAGAGAGGAAGAGAGAGGGACAGAGAGCTAGAAACATCGATGAGAGAGAAACATCGATCAGCTGCCTCCTGCACACCCTCTACTGGGGATGTGCCCGCAACCAAGGTACATGCCCTTCACCGGAATTGAACCTGGGACCTTTCAGTCCGCAGGCCGACGCTCTATCCACTGAGCCAAACCGGTTTCGGCTACCCTGTGTTTTTAAAAAGTACAAATAGTGAATTTATGTAACGCATTCTTTCTAAATAGACACTTGGCTTGTTGCCAATTTTTGCTGCCAAAACCATGAATGAAAACTCAGATTGCAACTTTACAGGGCAAACAAACATATACAAATTATGTTCTTTTCCAATCTTAATTACTTCTTAATTTTATCATTAACTATATTCAGAAAAGATTGTACAAGCTGAGTTATGGTAAGACTTAGTAATAACAGAACAAACACCCTTGAAATCATCAACAAGATTCATAAATGGCCTGTGGGCAGTGGTGAGGGTCTCTTGATGTTTCCATCCCTGACTCATTGCTGTCCTGCCCCCTAGATGACCACTGTCCTGATTTATTCTTCGTTCCTTTGTCATCTATTGTTTTTCACTAAGCAGTGTTCTTTCCGTTTTGCCTCCTTTGACCTTCCAAAGAGTGAGTATTAATGGAGTTCCTTGAAAAGGTTTTCCCTTGGATACTTAGCCTCTGTGGACAAAAAGGGGACACATGCTAACCTGACAAGCTCGGGAAATGCCTGCATGGCAGCCTTGCAAACTCAGACACCTAAAATAACCACAAAGGATGGTCTGAAATTAAAACTTTTTAACTAGCCTTAGCTGGTTTGGCTCAGTGAATAGAGCATTGGCCTGCAGACTGAAGGGTCCCGGGTTCTATTCTGGTCAAGGGCACATACCCGGATTGCGAGTTTGATCCCCAGTGGGGGGTGTGCAGGAGGCAACTGATCAATGATTCTCTCTCATCATTGATGTTTCTATCTCTCTGTCCCTCTCCCTTCCTCTCTGAAATCAATACAAATATTTTTTTAAACTTTTTTAACTAAAAGCAGTTTATGGCAGATAGTCATGTCCTAGGCTAGAATCTTCCCAAACAAAAGTCAATCTTTACCTTAACTGAACTTGTCTATTGTCTTTTGCATCTAAGATAACATACCTTTGGACTGTCAGGGTAACTTTTTTTTTCTGGACTCCTCGGGGTACCAGAGCAGAGACTACAAATCCTCTCATTGTTATTTTTGTCATATTAATTGTTTACTATTAACTATCCTATACCCACCTATGTAAAAGATGTACATGTCTGTCATTTTATCTTTTGTTCAATCCCAGAGGCCCCCCCCCCACTATGTCTTTGCTTTCTACCACCTCCCTAATCTATCACAAATGAATTTCTTTTCTTTTTTAATATATATTTTTATTGATTTCAGAAAGGAAAGGTGAGATAGAAACTTCAGTGATGAGAATCATTGATCGGCTGCCTCCTGCACGCCCCCTACTGGGGATCCAGGGCAAACCCGGACATGTACCCTGACTGGGAATCCGGTGGTGACCTCCTGGTTCATAGGTTGATGCTGGCATCTGGGGCTTGGGGCCTGGTCTAGGACTGTGGGCTTCAAACTTCCCACCGGAGCCAAGTGCCCCCGAGACCACAGGATTCTTTAAAGTACCAGATAAGTGGGGGTTGGGAGGCGGAAGGGCGGACATCTCCTTGCTGGGAATGGTCAATCATCAAAATGGAACCAGTCATCATTACATATGAAGAGGTCATTTGTAAGTGTCCCTGTGTTTGAAGAAGGGTCGTGAGTGGCCTGACAGCCTTATGGTTACAGGTCAGATTCGGACCCAGTGCTAAGACAAGGTCGCCTCAAAGACGCAACCTCCAGCTTGCTGTCGCTCGGGCCTGAGGGGGCGGGACCTTGCAAACTGTCCAATCAGGGGAGTCGCCGGTAATGTACGTGAGGGCGGCGCTCTGATGACGGCGTGGACTGTGGTTTCGTCGCTTCTCGCCATCCGCCGGCTTTTAAAGGCGTCCGGTGGCTTCTCCACACCCTCCGCCCCTGAGACCTGCAGTTGCTGCGAGAGTCAGTGTGGACAACAGGGACCCCCTGGAGTGGAAAAATGGTGAGTGTGTGGGCCGGCCGGCTGTGGGAGTCAGGGGAGGAGGGCTGGTGGGACCACCGTGGCCGGCCGGCCCCCAGAGGACACTCCGGAGTTCGGGGGTGAGGCCGCCGGTGGCGCGGCACGCAGCCGGGGGCTCGGCGGCACTCAGACCCGCCGGTGTTTTCTCCGGCCACCGGCTGTCTCCCCGGGAATGGTCCGCGGTGCCCGGGAGGACCGTCAGGGGACGATCGTGGCTCAGTCTCGGGGGTTCCTATGTGGGAAAAGCTGGTCTCTGTGGTCCCCAGGCCGCTCTTTCTCCCCAGGAGGACCCGTTCTCTCTCGAGTTTTACAGATGTTTGGGCAGCAGGGCCTCAAATCTACGACTCTGTCCCCCCAACCTAGGTCTTTCTGGGACTGGCAGTAAACCCCTACATTTCCAAATCTTTCCCCGCATTCCCAAACGCCATCTTCCCCTCCCTAGTCCACAGCATCATTAACTGTTTGACCGCCATGGTGCATTTCACACTACATAGTATTTTATAGTGTCATTTCTCCACACAGCCATGGATGTTTCTCTTCTCACAGATTTTTTTTTATTTATTTATTTTTGCCTATGGATGTTTTATGGAAGAGGAAAGCGTGGAATGACCACCTGGAATTGTATTGTGTACAAAGCCTGTGTCTCTCCCCCAGGATCTTTCGTGGGCGCAGACATCCTATGGGTGTCCCTGTTTGGAAACTTCCCTGGGTGGTCTGCCCTTTTCATCACAGTTCCAGGTCTCTGAGTTTGTGGTTTTATTCACTTTAATTTTCCTTTTTTTTTTTTTCAATAAATATAAATGTATTTAATCAATAGATCTTGAAAGGCTATAAAATATTTCCAAGGAAAAGGTGAATTTCAGGAAAAAAACTCCACTATTACATCCACTTGTTAAAATTTTTTTTCCTTTCTCTTTTTCCGTGAGCAGATGTAGAAACATTATGAGATCTGTTATTTTGGTTGATTTCAAATGCAGTATCAGGGCTTAGACTCGCAACATCTAACAGTGTGTTTAATATGATCGTTTCCCAAACAGTTACTTACCATGGAAATAATAAACTAACATTTATTATCTAAAAGAATAGATATCTGCAGAATTTCTTGTTGAACCAGAAAAATGCCTTACAATATTCTCCCATCCTTTACACACAAACACTGGATTTGAGTCATTTTGCTGGATTGGTCAAACACTCGGTTTGTGTATTTAAAATATCGGTGTCCAGCTGAAACCGGTTTGGCTCAGTGGATAGAGCATCAGCCTGCGGACTGAAAGGTCCCAGGTTCGATTCCAGTCAAGGGCATGTACCTTGGTTGTGGGCACATCCCCAGTGGGGAGTGTGCAGGAGGCAGCTGATCGATGTTTCTAGCTCTCTATCCCTCTCCTTCCTCTCTGTAAAAAATCAATAAAATGTATTTTTTTTAGTTAAAATAAAATAAAATATCGGTATCCAAAATAAATAAATAAATAAAATATCGGTGTCCAGAGCAACTGGGTGGGAAGCAGAAGCCTGAGGTCGGTGTCTCCAAGCTTAGGCCGGCTTGAGCCTGAAAGGGACGTACTTGAAGGCCCAGTTTGTTCTTCCTGGGGAGCCTTCCTTCATAGGTGTCCTACCTGCTCACACCCACCAGGGAAGGAGCCTTTATGCTGAGAAGCTACAGCCCTGAAAGCTGGCGATAGGGAAGGACGGGGAGAGGGCGGGAGGATATTCTTTCTAAGGTTGTAACTGATTTCCTTGGTCCTGTTTCTAGATACAGGCTTGAGGATTGCATCCACTGTGTAGGTGCACTCAGTAATTTGTGTACATTGAGAAAGTCTGTGAAGGTCAGTTCTGTCTTGGTTTATGAATCTGGGAGTTTTTTTGAGGGGGTGGGACCTTAAATTGAATCTGGCTAAGAGTTTCCTCGCTTGTGAAAATTAAAGCCTGAGAGAGGAAGCCTTTCCATTACCTCAGGAGAGGGGTGTGTAGAGCTCCCAGAGTCCCCCAACCTTCCATCATCAGGGACTGACCCACTTTAAGGGTTGTATTCCACCTGGCCAGTTGACGCTCGTCAACCTTGAACCAGGAGGTCACTGTTCCATCGATTCCCAGTCAGGGCACACAGACCCGGGTTGCAGACTCAATCCCCAGTAGGGGGCATGCAGGAGGCGGCAGATGGATGATTCTCTCTCATCATTGGTGTTTCTATCTCCACCTCTGAAATCAAGAAAAATATTTTTTTTCTTAAAAAGAGTTGTATCCTAATGGGGTGTATGGACTGCAAGCTTCAGAATGTGGGTTTTTCTTCTGAACTATGGGGAAGGAGGCAGTTTATCTTACCGGATTTGAAGATTTACATTTCTTTCTTTGGATACTCATAATATTGCATATTGAAGCTCTGTACTCTAGTTTTCCTTAGCAGTCTGTAATATTATTTTCTGGGTGAGTGTGTAAGATTTTTAGTTCTTGGGCTTTCAAAATGTAAGTTAATTGAGAGAGACATGGGAGTAAGGTAAGAAAATCTGGAACCAAACAAAATATGTTTCTTTTAGGCAAGAGATCCTCAAGATATGAGATGAGTGTATTTGAGTTCTTAGGTAGATTTTACATTTTAGGTCAGTTTTGTATGTGCATGTCCCTAGAGAGCTTTAAATTTTAAATGCTATAATATTGCTTAGGCAAAAGGGGAATGAAATCCTACTTTAATAAATAGAAGAAAAACAACTCAAAACTTACATAAATCTTTGAAAATCCTGATACATCTAATGGATTAGGCCCAAATAAAATTATGATATGCTTTGCCCTGGCCAGGCAGCTCAGTTGGTTAGAGCCTTGTCCCACTAGCCAAGGTGACAGAGTCCATCCTAGTCAGGGCACATACAAGAATCAACCAACCAATGCATGCACAAATAAGTGGAACAACAAATGGATGTTTCTCTCTCTTCTCTCCTCTCTCTAAAATAAATAAATAAAAATTGTTTAAAAGTATGTTTGCCCAGCCTATGTGGCTCAGTGGTTGAGAGTCAACCTATGAACCAGGAGGTCACGGTTCGATTCCCAGTGTGGGGCGTGCAGGAGGCAGCCAATCAATGATTCTCTCTCATCATTTATGTTTCTATCTCTCTGCCTTCCTCTCTGAAATAAATAAAAGTATTTTTTAAGTATAATATGGCCCTAGCCAGTGTGGTTCAGTGGATAGAGCATCAGCCCGTGGACTGAAGGGTCCCAGGTTCGATTCCAGTCAAGGGCACGTATCTCAGTTGCAGGTTCCCCGGCCCTGGTCAGGGTGCATGCAGGAGCCAACCAGTCAATGTGTCTCTCTCACGTCAATGTTTCTGTCTCTCCCTCTCCCACCCTTCCTTAAAATCAATAGAAAAATATCCTCAGATGAGGATTAACAACAACAACAAAAAGTATAATATCCTTTTATACCTGAAATAATACCCCAGTGTGATATGTAAGAAGAAGCTATAATGCCTCTGGTTAGTTTGGTTAGAAAAAGATTTGAGATTTCTTGTATTTTTGTGGTTTAAACTTTTATAAACATTAGTGTTTAAAGGATTATATCTTAGAATGGTTTTCTATGTTGAAAAGAAAAACAATAAATTTTAAATTTAAATTTAAAAAGCAAAAGTAGTTTAATTTAAAATAATGACTATTAAATAGGAAAAGTTATATATATATATGTATATATATGTGGTGTATATATATTATACACACACACACACACTAGAGACCCGGTGCATGAAAATTCATGCACTGGAGGGTGGTCCCTCAGCCCGGCCTGCCCCCTCTCACAGTCCGGAAGCCCTCAGGGGCAGGAGGCAACCCAGCGATCAAGGGAAGGCGACGCCCCATCACACCTCTGCTGCTGCCACTACCGGCAGCACAAGCCTCGGACCAGCCCTGGCCCAGCCGCCATTCAAGGCTTGCCTGCACCTCGGGCCGGCCCTGGGCGGCTGAGGGGACTGGGGGACTCCAGAGGCAGGCGCATGGAGCGGCCGGACCTGCCTGGGAGCAGGCCTGGCCGTGCCGCGCACCTGCCGCCCCGGTGGGGCTGAGGGGACTGGGCATCACCATCTTGTAGCTGTGTGCACCACCATCTTAGAGGGCAGGACAGTCAATTAGCATATTCCCTCCTTATTGGCTGTGGGTGCTGCCATCTTTGCAACAGCATGAGGGTTGATTAGCATATTCCCTTTTTATTAGATAGGATTACTCAGAAAAACAATGCATGCAATGGCTAGCCAAAAGTCTATGTAAGATGAGGTTTAAAGTCAACTCACTGCTCAAACATCCTGGTCCCCTCCAAGCTCTTGTTTCAGCCATCCGCACTAGCCAATGTTAAATTTCTTAAGCATCCTGTTAGTGTTTCTTTATAACGAGCAGTTGAACCCCACACTTTTTAATATTTGACTGCTCATGACTGGTTCCTCCTCCCTCTGCCCTGCAGTCTTCCACCTGGACAAACTGATGAAAAGGTCTGAGTGGTCTTTCCTCTAGAGATGGCAGGAAATTCAGATCACACAAGCCCCTGCCCTTGGACAAGGATTCTTGCCCCAGCTCCACCCCCAACCGACTATAACAGTTGCTGCCACAAGCCACCCGGTGCATCTGTCTTCTCTTGCTCTGACCTGCTCTACTGCCTGATGGCAGCCCTCGCTGTGTGCAGCTGGAGAGCTAGTGCTGTGAGCGGTGCTAACCCCTGGAGCATTGCTGAACCTCCCAAGCTTTAAATTGATGTTCAGCCTACCAGAATTGACAGTTTCAAGAATTCCGAGCCCTGGACAGTGTGCCCCAGTTGGCTGGGCGTCGTCCCAGGCACAGAAGGTGCTGGGTCTATTCCCAGTCAGGGCACATGCGCAGATTTCGGGCTCAATCCCAGGTAGGGGGCATCCAGGAGGCAGCGGATGGATGATGTTTCTCTCTCATCAATGTTTCTATCTCTCTAGCCCTCCCTTACTCTCTCTGTAAAAATCAATACTTTAAAAAAAAGTTCTGAGGCATTTGGAAACAGGAGTATGGGATCAGGGCCCTCCTTAACTTAATCCTGGGTCTTTGTTGGGATTTATCTATTAGAGGGATTCTGTGACAGAGGCTGGGTTGGCCCCAATGTGTAGGGCACAGGTGGGACAGGGGGTCTGTCCCCTGGGCAAGAGGTGCCATCAGCTGGTTGTTCCTAGAAGAGCAGTTTTTAAAGAGAGAAAAGAGGGGGAAAGGCAGCCAGTAGGTGGCAGACTGATCCACACTCCTAATTCCAGAGGGATCCCACTACATTTAACAAGCAAATACCCCGATAAGGGAATTACTGAATATAATATAGAATACAAATAGGGATATTTCACCTTAACCATGAAAACTATGGTCTTACCTAATTTCTCCATGGTCATAGCACCCATTTTCTTAAAGTATACCACAACCAGCAGGGAAGGTTTAAACCAATGAGTTATAAGTTAAATTGTAATTTAGTCTTTGGCACTTTCAAATTATATTAACAAAGTGGGACTCCACTGTCCTTAACACCAGTTAAAGTCATACGGCCTAATGTAAACTAAACAGGGCCTTGAAGGATTGAAAACCACTGTACACCGTTTTAGTGAAGAAGTGATTATCCCCTCTGCTTTACCTATGAGCAGCTAAATTTCTCCTTTTTTTTTAAATAGACAGTTTGAATTTAACTTAATAGAATAAATTCCTAAATGAGCTTAACATGCTTGAAGATCCTTCATTGACTGATGGAAGAGCAGTCTTTAATTGCATTGATTATAATAACTGGATAGTTTATAACTTTCTATTAAAATCATAAATAGTTATATGATTTCACTATGGTTGGCAAAGGTGAATTTTTACTTGGCTTGTTCTTCAAGAAAGAATGACTCCTCACAGTGGATTACTGCAACCTTGAGGCTGTGGTCGAACCAAATAAGCCCTTATTTTCCATCCCCAACATCATAGAAATTACTGCCTCTATCCACTCAGCAACTGGTAAATATCCTGTCATCACAGATTTGACTGTTTGTTCTGCTCAGTACCTATGTCAGCAGCCTCTCAGCTGCAGTTGCCCTTCACCTCTGAAGGGACATGATACACCTTTACCTGGTTACCCTCAGGGAACCTCAGCACCTTTGTCAGCACCCACAGTCTCCGCAGCAGGATCTGAACTGTTTTCACTTGCTCCAAGAGCACAGGTATGACACTACACCAATGACATCCTCCTCTGAGAGCATTCAGGACATAAAAATAGTGGCAAAAAGAGCTCATAAAAAGGCGAGAGGCCATTGCCACATAAATGAGGTGAGTGCCTTGTTTAAATTCCCAGAAAGTACCTGGTAACCTGGATACAGTGAAGAAATTGCTATTACCTCTCTTAGCACCCACAACATTGTCTAGATTCTTTTGGTGCTCTGGAGGCAACATAGTCTTTGTTTACACATTTTACTTGAATCTCTTTATGTTATTACTTGCAAGCCGGCCCACCTGGAATAGGTACCCCTAAAAAAAAAAAAGGCTCTGGATTTGGTCAAATTGCCATACAACAGGCACTCCCTTAGCGCCGTCAGACACTGTTTCCCAACAGAGGCTTCAGTGACTTCCTGTCATGCCTCCTAGAATTACCCATGATGGCTCCAAACTGTATGCCTTTAGAACTACAGTTGTCACTGCTTTTACAGAGCTATCCTAAAAATAACCCTGAAAATATCACCTCTTGGGAAGCTACCCATTATGCCCTGGGACCTGTAAACATCACCTCAAGAACTCAGTTCCACTGTAGAGACTCCTTCAGACAAGATATTGTTAAACCTATGCCGTTTGGCCCAGCTGGCATGCCTCGGTGGTTGAGCATCAACCTATGAACCAGGAGGTCACTGTTTGATTCCCAGTCAGGGCATAGTCCCCAGGTTGCAGGCTCCATCCCAGTGTGGGGTATGCAGAAGGCAGCTGATCAGTGATTCTCTCTTATCATTAGTATTTATATCTCTCCCTCTCCTTCTCTGAAATCAATAAGAAAATATTTTTAAAAAATAATAAACCTGTGCTCTTTGGCATATCCTACCAGCAGGATGGGGTGGCCTCTCCTCTCCTCAGTTCCTTGCCAGATGCCATGGAGCTGAAGGAGGTCACCCCTTTCTAAGACCTCCAGACTTACTGGGGAGCTTCTCAGGATTCCCTGAGTTAAAAGCAATGGGAGTTTACAGACTTCTGGGATGACATCACCTCATTCCTACATGATGGAGCTCAGGCAGACTTACTACTGTTATCCCTTAATTGGAACATCCTTTTAAAGGATGGGACTCAAGGGTCAACATGACTGACCAAACATCAGGCAATCATCTTAGCACTGACCAGCAACTGGCTTTGCAGGCCATGTTTACAGACTCTTGGATGATTGCCTACAAGTTGCCCTTTTGTGGTAAACAAATTCTATGATTCTTCTTGCTTGCCACAGTATAAATCAAGGTAACACCTGTCTCCACATTTACTAAGGCCATAACATGAGATCTTCCCAAGACACTCCTCCTCCAGGTGGGAGTTCTAGACACTAGGACTGGTAACAAAGGAACTCATTTCGCTTCTCAGAATATAGGGTAGTAGGCTCTTGAAAAAGGCTTCAGTGGAAGTTTCTCTTCTCTTCCAAGTCTCAGGGTGCAGTCCTCATAGAACACTGTAATGGCTTATTGAAATAACTTCAAATCAGTTGAATAAAAGATGGCTTCTTTCAGCCATCAGTCATCATTATTAATGTATGTCTTGTCTTTTTTTTTTCTTCTTCTTAGTGGACTTGGCTTTTCTTTACAGCAATTCTAGGTTTGCAAAAAACTTGATCAGAAAGCAAAGAGGTCCCACATAACCCCTCTGCCTCCACATAGTTTGCCTTATTTTTTAAATCTTACTAGAGGCCCGGTGCACGACATTCGTGCACTGCGGAGGGGGTCCCTCAGCCCGGCCTGTGCCCTCTCATGGTCCAGGACCCCTCGGGGGATGTCCACCTGCCGGCGGGGAGCAGGCCTAAGCCAGCAAGCAGACATCCCCCAAAGGGTCCTTAGCGCTGCCATGGAGGCGAGAAAGGCTCCCGCCACCACTGCTATGCTCACCAGCCTTGAGCCTGGCTTCTGGCTAAGTGGCGTTCCCCCTGTGGGAGCGCACTGACCACCAGGGGGCAGCTCCTGCATTGAATGTCTGCCGCTCCCCTCCCACCCCCCCCCCCCCCCCCCCCCCGTGGTCAGTGTGCGTCATAGCAACCAGTCATTCCCCCATTCGATATGCATATTAGGGTTTTATTATATAGGATATTACTGTGGTACATTTGATATCAGTGCATTAAAGTCCACGGTTTATATTAGTGTTGAGTGTTGTACAGTCTCTGGGCTTTGGCTAATGTAAAATGATGTGTGTCCATCTTTTCTGCATCATGTAGAAAACTTTCATTGCCCTAAAAATCCCGTGCTCCACCTATTCATTCATTTCTCCCTCCCACCCCCAAATCCCTGGCAACCAAAGATCTTTCACTGTCTCATAGTTTTGTACTTTCCAGAAGTATGCTTGGAATCATATGTGTGTTGCCATGTCATATTGGCTGCTTTCACTTAGTAATATGGTTTTAAGGTTTTTCCATGTCTTTTTGGCTTGATACCTCATTTCCTTTTTTTTAAAATATATTTTATTGATTTTTTACAGAGAGGAAGGGAGAGGGATAGATAATTAGAAACATTGATGAGAGAGAAACATCAATCAGCTGCCTCCTGCACACTCCCCACTGGGTATGTGCCCACAACCAAGGTACATGCCCTTGACCGGAATCGAACCTGTGACCCTTGAGTCCGCAGGCCGACACTCTATCCATTGAGCCAAACCGGTTAGGGCGATACCTCATTTCCTTTTATCACTGAATATTTCATTGTATGGATGTTCCAGTGATTAATTTTTAAGTATATTTTTATTGATTTCAGAGAGAGGAAGGGAGAAGGGAGAGAGAGAAACATCAATGATGAGAGAGAATCATCAATCGTCTGCCTCCCACATGCCCCCCACCAGGGATCGAGTCTGCACCCGGGCATGTGCCCTGGCCGGTAATCGAACCATGACCTCCTGATTCATGGGTGGACACTCAACCACTGAGCCACACCGGCTGGGCCAGTGATTATTTTTCCATTCACCTATTGGAAGATATCTTTGTTACCTGTAAGTCTTAGTGAATAAAGCTCTTATAAACATTCAGGATTTTTTATAAACATAAGTTTTCAACTTATTTGGGGAAATAAGGAGTATGATTGCTTGCTTGTATGATAAGAATAGGTTTAGTTTGCCCTAGCTGGTTTGGCTTAGTGGATAAAGTGTCAGCCTTCGGACTGAAAGGTCCCGGGTTTAATTCCAGTCAAGGGCACATGCCTATGTTGCGGGCTCAACCCCAGTAGGGGGCGTGCAGGAGGCAGCGGATAAATGATTCTCTCTCATCATCGATGTTTCTCTCTCTCCCTCTCTCTCTTCCTCTCTGAAATCAACAAAAATATATATATATTTTTAAAAGAATAGGTTTAGTTTAAGAAATTGCCTATCTTCAAAAGTAGGCATACTGTCTTCCATTCCCCCAGCAATGTATGAAGGTTCCCATTGCTCCACATCTTTGCCATTATTCAGTGTTGGCTCTCAATGTTTTGAATTTTAGTCATTGTAATAAGTGCCTAGTAATATCTCATTCTTCTTTTATTTGCAATTCCTAAAGATATATGATGTTGAGCATTTTTTCCTATGCTTATTTACCATTTGTGTGTCTTTTTTGGTTAAGTGGATGTTCAGATCTTTTGTCCATTTGTGTTGCTTGTCTTATTGTTGGATACCAATCCTTTATCAGATAAGTGTTTTTGGAAAGATTTTTCTCCCAGTATGTGGTTTGTGTTTTCAAACTCTTAACACTGTTTCGCAGAGCAGGTTTTATTTTAATGAAGTCAAACTTATTTTTTCTCTCATCAATCTTGCTTTTGGTGTTGTATCTAAAAAGTCATCACAAACCTTGGGTCACCTAGATTTTCTCCTATGTTATCTTCTAGGAGTTTCATAGTTTTGCACTTTACATAAGATCTATTATCTGTTTTGAGTTAGTTTTTGTGAAAAGTGTAAGATATGTGTCTAAATTGATTGATTGGATTGATTTTTGCATGTGGATATCTAGTTTTCCTGACACTCTGTGTTGAAAAGGCTATGTTTTCTCCATTGACTTGTCTTCGATCCTTTGTTGAAGATCAGTTGATCAGCCCTGGCCAATAGCTCAGTTAGTTGGGGCATTATTCCATACACCAAAAGGTTCTGGATTCAGTTCCAGGTCAGGGCACATACCGAGGTTGCCAGTTCAATCCCTGGTTGGGGCGCGTACCAGAGGCAACTGATTGATGTTTCTTTCTCTCTCTCTCTCTCCCTCTCTCCCTTCCTCTCCCCCTTTATCTCTCTCACTAAAAAAAATAAGAACATATCCTCAGTTAAGAATATTTTTAAAAGATCAGTTGATTATATTTGTTTAGATCTACAGGAAAAAATTGACTTCTGTGTATTAACCATTTAATTTTTCAGTCTTACTCTGTTCTCTTATTAGTTCAAGGGGTTTTCTTTGTTGTCTTCTTTGAGATTTTCTCCATAAATAATCATGTCATATGTGACAAAGACAACTTTAATTCCTTACTTCTCATTCTGTATACCTTTTATTTCTTTTTCTTATTTTACTGTATTAGCTTAGACTTTACAGTGTCGACTAGTACTGATGTGAGGGGACATCATTGCCTTCTTGATCTTACCAGGAAAGCATCCAGTTTCTCACCATTAAGTAGGTTAAATGCAAGTTTCTTATAGAGGGTGTTTCCTAGTTTGTTACCATAAATTGATTTGAATGTTGTCAAATGCTTTTTTTTTTTTTTTTACATTTCCACAGCCCCTTCCTCATTTTTTTTAAATATCTTTTTATTGATTTCAGAGAGGAAGGAAGAGAGAGAGAAACATCAATGATGAGAGCGAATCATTGATTGGCCACCTCCTGCATGCCCCCTACTGGGGATTGAGACTGCAACCCAGGCATGTGCCCTTGACCGGAGTCGAACCTGGGACCCTTCAGTCCGCAGGCCGACACTCTGTCCACTCAGCCAAACCAGCTAGGGCTCATTCTTGATATTAATAATTTGTCTTTTCTCCTTTTTTCTTGGCTTGTATAGGTGTTGCTCAATTTTATTAATATTTTCAAAGAACCAGCTTTTGGTTGTGTAGATTTTTCATGATTTCCCTATAATTTCATTGATTCCTTTGGTTTTTATTTCTACTCTTGTGCTTACTTTAGGTTTAATTTGCTCTTCTTTTTCTCGATTTGTAAGGTAGAGGCTTAAGTAATTGATTACAGATCTCTTTTTTCAATTGTATACCTTCAATACTATAAATTTCCCTCCAGGTACTGTTTTTTGGAAATTGTATTTTCATTTTCATTTAGTTCAAAGGTTTTCATTGCTTTTGAGACTTCTTCTTTGATCCATGAGTTATTTAGAAGTGTGTTGTTTAATCTCCCAAGTATTTGAGGGTTTTCCAATCTTTCTGTTAATGGTTTCTAGATTAATGCCTTTGTGGTCTGAGAGCATATTTTGTATTACTTCTTTTCTTTCAAATATGTTAAGGTGTATTTTATGTTAGAATGTGTTCTATCTTTATTAATTTTCCATGTGAACTTGAGAAGAATGTGTATTCTGCTGTTGCTTGATGATAAAGTATTCCACAGTTTTTAGTAAATCCAGTTGTTTGATGGCACTGATCAATTCAGCTGTGGCTTTTCTGATTTTCTTCTTGCTGGTCCTGGTAATTGCTTTTTTTAAATTTACCTCTTCTTAATTTTTTAAAATTTTGTTTTTATTGATTTCAGAGAGGAAGGGAGAAGGAGAGATAGAAACATCGATGATGGGAGAGAGTCATTGATTGGCTGCTTCCTACACACCCCCGACTGGGGAAAGAGCCCAAAATCCCAGCTTGTGCTCTGGCCAGGTATCAAAAATGTGACCTCCTGGCTCATGGGTTGATGCTGGTGAATTTTACCACTGTATTGTTATGCACAGGAGCACTAAGGAGTGCTGTGTCTCCTTAAAGACTTGACCACTTCATCATACTGTAAAGCCTCTCTTTTCCCTGTGCTTTGTCTGAAAATATAGACATGCCAACTTTCTCTTAATGTTAACATATATCTTTTTCCATCCCTCAATTTCAATCTACCTGTCTTTATTGTTAATGTGACTTTAGTATTATAGACAACATATAATTGGAAGTTGTTATTTCTTATTCACTATGACAGTATCTTTCAATTGTTTTTTTATATATAACATTGACTTTTAAAATGATTGTTGATATAGTTGGATTAATATCTACCATAATGTTTGGTGTTTTCTATTTGTTGCCCTTGTTCTTTGTTTCTCTTTCGCCTTTCACTTTTTTTTTTTTTTCCCTTCTCTGGCTTTGAGCATTTTACCTGATTTTATTTTTTCTTCTTTCTTGGCATATTTATACTTCTTTTTTAACTTTCTTGTTAGTTGCCCTTAAATTTGCTGTATATAGTTACAGTTAACCCAAGTCCTCTTTCAAGCAATGCTAAACCATTTCACTGGTTGTATACATTTCTCATAACAGAGTATTCCCAATTCCTCTCTCTCTGCACCTTATAACATTGTTACTGTTCATTTCACTTATCCATAAGATATAATTACTGAATACTTTGTTGCTAGTATTATCTGAACAGTGCTATCTTACAAATTGAGAATGTTTAAGGTAATGTTATTTTACCTTCATTTATTCCTTCTCAGTGCTCTCCCTTTCTTCATCATTTTCCTTCCCTATTTTTTTAATTTCAGAGATGATGGAGAGGGAGAGAGAGATGGAAACATCAATGATGAGAGACATTCATTGATCGGCTGCCTCCTATATGCCCCACACTGGGGCTTGAGCCACAACCCGAGCATGTGCCCTAACTGGCAATTGAACCATGACCTCCTGGTTCATAGGTCAACTACTGAGCCATGCAGGCTGGGCTCATTTTCCTTCCTTTTGAATAATTTCCTTTAATACTTTTTGCAAGGCAAAGCAGATGTACTGGTGAAAAATTCTCTCAATATTTGTCTCAGAAATTTCTCTCACTTTTGAAGGATAATTTCACTCAACACAGTTTTTCCATCAACACTTTAAATATTTCATTCCAGTCTCTTCTTGCTTGCATTATTTGAGACCCAAAAAAAAGTATGACTTAATTCTTGCTGTTGTTTATTCATACCTAAAATGTGTTTTCCCCCCTGGCTTCTTTCAAGATTAAGTCTTTTAGTGTGCTATGTGATTTTGGTGTTGTTGGAACCCAGACATGATGTACTGTGAAGAAGGAATCCTGGTAAATAGGCCTTTAGTGTGAGGTTTTTAAGTTTATCTAGCAAGGGTTTAACCTGTGTTTACTATTTGTATACCTGTAAGTATCAGGCTACATCTGGTGTCCTTCCTTTTCTCTCTCCTGTCATCTTTGGGATTCTCTAGAAGCTTCTTAAATAAGGCCTGAAATGTGGTTCTTTCTGTGAATTCCACTAGAGCTGAACCTAAACACTGGTCTCTGTATACCCACCAAGAAGTGGGGATTTCCTATTCTGTTCTTTAACTGAATGGGTAAATTATACCATCATAATTACTGTGGAAAGCATTTTCTCTATCCCATGCATGTAGATGTTAATGATCTTTTTCAGAGACCAGTGTTTAGGGAAATTATGTGCCTGAAAGATTGAAGATGCTATTTTTTATTGTTCAGATTATTACAGTTGTTCCTCATTCCCCCCCCCCCCATAGCTCCCCTCCACCCGGTTCCCACCGCACCCCATGCCCTTACCAACCCCCACTGTCCTCATCCATAGGTATATGATTTTTGTCCAGTCTCTTCCCGCACCCCCCACACCCTTTTCTCCCCCAAGGATTGTCAGTCCACTCCCTTTCTATGCCCCTGATTCTGTTATATTCACCAGATTATTCTGTTCATCAGATTTTTTATTCACTTGATTTTTAGATTCACTTGTTGATAGATATGTGTTGTTCATAATTTTTATCTTCACCTTTTTCTTCTTCTTCCTCTTCTTAAAGAATACTCTTCAGCATTTCATATAATTCTGGTTTGGCGGTGATGAACTCCTTTAGCTTTTTCTTATCTGTGAAGCTCTTTATCTGACCTTAAATTCTGAATGATAGCTTTGCTGGGTAAAGTAATCTTGGTTGTAGGTTCTTGCTATTCATCACTTTGAATATTTCTTGCCACTCCCATCTGGCCTGCATAGTTTCTGTTGAGAAATCAGCTGACAATCGTATGGGTGCTCACTTGTAGGTAACTAACTGTTTTTCTCTTGCTGGTTGTAAGATTCTCTCTTTGTCTTTTGCTCTTGGCATTTTAATTATGATGTGTCTTGGTGTGGTCCTCTTTCGATTCCTTTTGTTTGGGGTTCTGTGCGCTTCCTGGACTTGTAAGTCTATTTCTTTCACCAGGTGGGGGAAGTCTTCTGTCATTATTTCTTCAAATAGGTTTTCAATATCTTGCTCTCTCTCTTCTTCTGGCACCCCCATAATTTGGATGTTCGTACGCTTGAAGTTGTCCCAGGGGCTCCTTTCACTATCTTCATATTTTTGGATTCTTTTTTCTTTTTGCTTTTCTGATTGGGTGTTTTTTGCTTCTTTGTATTTCAAATCTTTGACTTGATTCTTGCGATCCTCTACTCTGCTGTTGGATCTCTGTATATTATTCTTTATTTCAGTCTGTGTATGCTTAATTTCTAGTTGGTCCTTTTTCATATCCTCGAGGCTCTCACTAAATTTATCGGCCTTTTCTAGAAAATTCATGAAAAACCTTATAACCGTGGTTTTGAACTCTATATCCAGTAGTTTGCTTTCCTCCATTTCTTTCATTTGTAACCTGTTTCTTTGTCTCCACATTTTGGCTGCTTCCCTGTGTTGCTAGAGTGGCTTTGTGTGCTAGGTGTCCTATAGAGCCCAGTGGCTCAGCCTCCCCAGATACCTGAGGTGGACACTCTTGGTGCACCCCTTTGTGGGCTGTGTGCACAGTCTTGCTGTAGTTAAGCCTTGATTGTTGTTGGTATCACTGGGAGGAATTGACCTCCAGGCCAATTGGCTGTGAGGATCAGCTGTGTCTACACTGGGAGAACTTCTGTGCTGGAGTATGGGAGCCCCTTTCACATCCCGCGTGATTCAGGGTTCCAGTTCAGGGTTCGGGTTCTGGAGAAGGGCTGCACGCAAATGAAAAGAGACTAAAAGAAATTTAATTTGGCGATATGGGGGGCCAGGCGGTAGTCCAACTCTAGTGGGAGAACTACTGCTAGGCTCTGGCCTTGCTATCCCTTTTATTGAGACTATGGGATACACCCATTACCCTTAAGCAGGTTTGGGATACACCCATAGCCCTTAGGCAGGTAATAAGCAGATTATCCTATCAGTAAGGATTTACATGATTACAAGATGGGGAAGTTGCCTCAGTTACCATTGATAGGGAGTGGTTGGCTCTGACCTTTCAGAGCTTCAAGGTTGACCAGCCTTTTACATCTTTTCTATTAGTGAGACAATGGTTGGTTTCCAGCACTGGAGACACCCTTATGAGGCAAGACTTGCTTCAGTGGGGCTTTGGTGCTCACTGAGTCTGCCCCCTGAGTGTGTCCCTTATGCATCTGAGGAGTTGTAATCTGGATGGTCCCACTCTGACCACTGGGTACACTGACTCTTGGATCTGCAAGGAGGTGCTAATTTAGCCATTATTTCTTCAAACACCTTTTCTATTCCTTTCTCCCTTTCTGCCTCTTCTGGCATACCACTATTCTAAATTGTTACGTTTCACATTGTCCCACAGCTCCCTTAAGCTGTCCTCCTGTTTTTTAATTGTTTTTTTCTTTTTGGTTCTCTAATTGAATGATATTTTCAACTCTGTCTTCTAATTCACTGGTTCGATCCTCAGCTCCCCCTAATCTGCTGTGTATTCCTTCCAATGTTTTCTTTGTGTTATGTCATTCTTTGTCTCAGACTGTTCTTTTTTCATAGTTACTATATCTTTTTTCATACTGTTGAGCATTTTTAACATCATTACTCTGAACTCAGTTTCAGATAAATTTCTTATCTCTGCTTCATTTATCTCTTCTCCTGGAGAATTTGCTAGTTCTTTCATTTGGGGGTTGTTTTGTTGTTTCCTCATTTTGGTTGTCTGTTTGGGTTTGTGACTATGCTTTAGGTAGATCCTCTATACCTCTCAATCCCTAGTGCAGGACAATGTTAAAGGCTCTTTCTGACTAATTCGATCAGGCAAAGATTCAAAGCCTCCAGAGACCACCTCTGTGTACAGACTAATAAGATTCTGACTTGAATTGCCCCCAAGCAATCGTCCTCAGGTGTGGTGAGTTTTTTCAACAGGGTGGGGCAGTTGCTTCTGCCTGGAGGCTAATTGTTACTTTCAGTCTCTTAAGTGGCCTCAGGGCAAGATGTTTGTCAATAGGGTGTGTCCACTGTCTTCCCCTCAGGCAAGGCAGATGTCTATATGGGAAAGATGTCCTCTGCTTTGTGAGGGAATGACTCAGCCCAGGAAACTTGGGCTGTCTGCCTTCTGAGCTCTATCTCCTGAGTCCCCAGTCCTGGTTTCTACTCTCACAGCTCCAGTCCATTTCTCCCTCCTTCTGCCAGAGCACAAGGTGGATGGCTCCACTGGGAATTTTTGTGCATTAGCCCTTTAAGAGGGTGCCCAAACTTTCAGCTGCCACTCCCTGGCAGACACTTTTCACAGCTAGATGTTATGTGGGTACCCTCCTCAGTTTGGTGCTCTCTGCTGGGGAGCCCAGCTTTGGGATTAGATCCCAGAGTTCTCAGTGGCACCCCCACACACACAACTGAGATAATCTCTCCAGGACTTCAGTTGCCATCTGTGGGTGCCCAGCCAGTCGTTTTGTGCCTCTGCCCTTCCTACCAGTCTCTATGTGGTCTCCACCTTTGGTCCTTGGGTATCAGGGTTCTCTCCTGTGAGTTTTCCATTGATTATTCAGGAAGCCTTTCCATATTTCAGTTGTAATTCCAGCTTGTTCTTGGGAGCATGTCCATATAGCATCTTCCTACTCTGCCGCCATTTTTCTAGAATATTTTGGTATCACAACATATGTGAACTTCTTATCAATACATATGTGGGATGCTTTAGGATTCAGTGGCCTTTGAAGATGTGGCTGTAAACTTTACCCTGGAAGAGTGGGCTCTGCTGGATCCTTCACAGAAGAAACTCTACAGAGATGTGATGCGGGAAACCTTGAAGAACCTAGCCTCAATAGGTAAGGGTGTCAACATTCCTTCATTCAGCAACTTAGAGAACAGATGTTTCTTGTCTATTAGCATTGTTCTCTGATTTGGAATGGGGAAGAGAACACTTTTGTAAACAAACCAGGCATAGTCAGAGCTCATCAAAGACCTGCAATGTAATAATTCTTCTGTAACTTTTTTAATTTTATGGGTCTGCATTTCAGGAAGAAAATTGGAAGACCATAACACTGACGATCAGTACAAAAATCAGGAAAGAAATCTAAGGTAAGTTATATTCACAATAGAAATCAGTGTCCCACAAGGGGATCTTCGTATGTCATGAAAATTTAAAAACAAGCAGACATACTCCTCAAAAAATTAAAAAATGGAATTGCCTTATGACCCAGTGACTCCACTTCTGAGTATATATCTTAGGAAACCCAAAACATTAATTCAAAATACTATATGCACTCCCATGCTCACTGCAGCACTCTTTACAATAGCCAAGATATGGAAGCAACCCAAGTGCTCATCAGTGGACAAGTGGATAAAAATATTGTACATATATACAGTGCCATACTACCGTATTTTCCAGCGTATAAGACAACTTTTTAACCCAGGAAAATCTTCTATTCGCCCAGTCGTCTTATACGCCGGAAAATACGGTACTCAGACATAAAAAAAAGAATGAAATCTTATCACTAGCAAAAGATGGCCCTAGAGGGTATTATGCTAATGGAAATAAGTCACACAGAGAAAGACAAATACAATATGATTTCACTTATATGTGGAATCTAAAGAACAAAATAAATGAAATAGAAACACACTCATAGATACAGAGAACAGACTGGTGGTTGTCAGATCAGAGTGGGGTTGGGGGCTGGGTGAAAAGGTGAAGGGATTAAGAAGTACAAATTGGCCCTAACCAGTTTGGCTCAGTGGATAGAGCGTCGGCCTGCGGACTCAAGGGTCCCAGGTTCGATTCCGGTCAAGGGCAAGTACCTTGGTTGCAAGCACATCCTCAGTAGGGGGTGTGCAGGAGGCAGCTGATTGATGTTTCTCTCTCATCGATGTTTCTAACTCTCTCTCCTCTCCCTTCTTCTCTGTAAAAAATCAATAAAATATGTATTTTTAAAAAAAAAAAGAAGTACAAATTGGTAGTTACAAAATAGTCATAAGGATGTAAGGTATAACATAGGAAATGTGGCCAATAATTTTGTAATAGCTATGTATGAGATATCAAGGGGACAACCACTATGCTGTACACATGACACCAATACAAAATAATAATATATGTAAATGTAACTGAAATAATAAATGATAAAAACAGACACAGCTTTAAATTTATTTAATTTTAGAAAAATTTTACCAAAAATGTTTTCTAAATGGTGACATAAGATGTTCAGTGTTTCCAAAATAGTTTACTTGGAAACAGTATTCAAAAACCCCATATATGAATAGTACTATTTTAATAATAGCTATGGTCAAACCTTCCTTAAGAGCATTGATTGTATTCAGTTTCAAACAATTCAGACAGGGCAGAAAACCTACTCTTTCCCTATGAATTGTAAAAACATAATTCTAATGTTTGTGAATAAATGTAACTTAATAAATAAATCACTAATCATGTACTCCTGTTTTTTTTATAGACATTATATGGTAGAGAGACTCTGTGAAAGTAAAGAAGGTAGTCAATGTGGAGAAAACTTCAACCATATTTCAAATCTTAATCTGAACAAGAAAACTTCTGAAGTAAAACCATGGGAGTGCAGTGTGTGTGGAAAAGTTTTCATGAGTCGTTCATCCCTTAATAGGCACATGAGATCTCATACTGCACCCAAACCATGCAAGTATCAGGAATACGGAAAGAAGCCTTACAAATGTAAGATATGTGGGAAAGCCTTCAGTTATCTTCAACCTTTTCAAAAACATGAAAGAAATCACAGTGTAGAGAAATCATATAAATGTAAGGAATGTGGGAAATCCTTTAGGTATCGTCAATCTGTTCGCAAACATGAACGAACTCACACGGGAGAGAAACCCTACCAATGTAAACAATGTGGGAAAGCCTTTAGATATCATCAGACCTTCCAAACACATGAAAGAACTCACACAGGAGAGAAACCCTATGAATGTAAGCAATGTGGTAAAGCCCTCAGTTGTTCCAGTTCCTTTCGAAGTCATGAAAGAACTCACACTGGAGAAAAACCCTATGAATGTAAAAAGTGTAGTAAAGCCTTCAGTTGTCCCAGTTCTCTTCGAAAACATGAAAGAACTCATACTGGAGAGAAACCCTATGACTGTAAGGAATGTGGGAAAGCCTTTATTTCTCTCGGAAGCTTTCAAAGACACATGATAACACATACTGGAGATGGACGTTATAAATGTAAGGACTGTGGGAAAGCATTCAATTGTCCCAGTTCATATCGAATACATGAACGATCTCACACTGGAGAAAAACCCTACAAATGTAAACAATGTGATAGAGCCTTCAGTTGTTCCAGTTCCTTTCGAACACATGAAAGAACTCACACTGGAGAGAAACCCTATCAATGTAAGGAGTGTGGAAAAGCTTTTCACTGGCTTACGACTTTTCAAGTCCATGTGAGAACTCACACTGGAGAGAAACCCTATATATGTAAGCTATGTGGTAAAGCCCTTAGTTGTTCCACTTCCTTTCGAAGACATGAAAGAACTCACAGTGCCGAGAAACCCTATGAATGTAAACAGTGTAGGAAAACCTTCAGTTCTGCTCTAGGTTTGCAAATACATGAAAGAACTCACACTGGAGAGAAACCCTATAAATGTGAGGAATGTGGGAAAGCATTTGTGTCTCTCACAAGCTTTCGAAGACACATGATGACGCACACTGGAGATGGCCCTTATAAATGTAAGGATTGTGGGAAAGCATTCAACTGTCCCAGTTCATTTCGAATACATGAAAGAACTCACACTGGAGAGAAACCTTATGAATGTAAAATATGTGGTAAAGCCTTCAGTTGTTCAAGTTATGTTCAAGTACATGAAAGAACTCACACTGGAGAGAAACCCTATGAATGTAAAGAATGTGGGAAAGCTTTCATTTATCGCACAACCTTCCGAGGTCACATGAGAGTGCACACTGGAGAAAAACCGTATAAATGCGAAGAATGTGGGAAAGCCTTTAGTCGACCCAGTTCATTTAGAAGCCATGAAAGAATTCACACTGGAGAGAAACTTCTTCAGTGTAAGCATTGTGGGAAAGCTTTCAATTGGCCCACATCCTTACATAAACATGTCATGAGAATGCACACTGGATAAATTATAACTGATAAATGCAGGAAGGTTTTCACTCTTTACAAATACACTCAAAATTATGTGAAAACTCCACTGGAGAGAAATAGCTATAAATGTAAGTTATGTGGGAAGGCCTGATGCAAATTAATTCACATATAATACTCCAGTGACATGAAAGAAATGTTTCAAAGCTAAAAATATATTTTCTTTATCAGAGACTCATCCTGAAATTCAGTCTCTGGGTGTGTTACTTTTGAAAATGAGCAATTAGTACAGACAATTCTGTAAGTACTCTTTAAGCAACAGTATAAGCTTTTAGTAGGTAGGTTTTCTTAAATCAGCTTATAAGATTTTTGTTTTTCCATTTTAAAGTTTGTTGGATCCATGGGTGAGTTGAAATATAATTGTACTACATACTAGTAGGATTAATTTTTATACAAAAACCTAACTCTGTAAGTTAAGGGGAATAGTGACATGTTGGTATTTGTTAGGGTTTTCCTATTGGCTTATGTGGCAAGTACTGGATATTTCTTAACCATGATAAATATTCCTCTTTTCTTAGGAGAAAAACTTAACTTTTCTTTCATCAAAAGAGCCTTACTAATTTTCCTTACTAAAGGATAATGGGCATAAATTTGTAAATAAGCAAAGTTTATTATAGAGTATAATATCATTTGAATTACTATTTACATCTTTCCCTGCACTCTGTCATTCCCTCTGACTGTGATTTGGAAAGCAGACTTGACATTAAGAAGAGCTTCCTGGCTGTAGCCAATTTGGCTCAGTGAATGAGCATTGGCCTGTGGACCAAAGGGTCCCAGGTTCGATTCCAGTCAAGGGCATGTACCTTGGTTGCAGGCTCCTCCCAGGCCCAGGCCCTGGTCGCCTTGTGCAGGAGGCAACCAATCAATGTGTTTCTCTCACATCAATGTTTTTCTCTGTCTTTCCCTCTCTCTTCCACTCTCCCTAAAAATCAGTGGAAAAAATATCCTTGGGTGAGGATTAACAAAAAAAAAAAAAAAAAAAGAAGAGCTACCTGTATTAACATCACCATCAATCTTACAGAATAATCTTAAGATGTTTACAAGTATAATTATTTTATATTTAAATTCACAGCTACAATATATTTGCACCTAAGCTACATTTTCTCCTCCAATAAATCCTCCTATGATACTCTGATGTCACTATTTAAGGTTTTGTTTACCCATAATACAATTAGAATGATTATTTGCTATCATTCAAGTCAACCAGTGGCATCTCCATCCCTCTATTCATATTGAGTACCTACTATGTGCCTGAGCTGGACACTATAAATACAACAGTGAACATAACTAAAGTGGTTACTGCTCGCAGTGTTTCAAGTCTGTGAGATTAAAATTACATTTCTAGCTACTTTCCTATGTATTTTTAACACTTAAACTCTGATTCATTTTTCATAATAACTACCTTAGGTAGACCAATAAGCTTTTCTATTTTCCACACACACAAAAAAAGATACCTGTGACAGGACAATAAAATGTAGAATTGGAGATGGCTCTCCTGAAATCTGTTATGTCAACATGAGTAAGGTTGTGCCCTACATTTTCTAGAACATTTCCTGTTCTTTTTATGCTTTCATGTTAAAATTCACTAATAACCTCATTTGCATGAGATTCGGAAGGCCTGTTTTTGAACCATAGAGCACAGAGAGGAAGATGCATAGACGTTTCATATATACCTGCTTCCAACCCATTGTCATTATTTGTCCTGCCAGTCAAGCGTGTCCTCAATGCCACCAGCAACTACATGACTTCCAGTTTCTCAGAACTGTAGGTTTCCACAGATGCCTCCACAAGATCCATAGCAAAGATCTGTCCTTTTGGCTTTTTCTACAAGCTCTCAAGTGTCCACCAAACAACAAACTCAGACTGTTTGATAATGTTCTCTGAAACGCTGACTTCTCTAGACTGTACTGTATAAGGTCTAAATTGCAAAGTAAACAACTCATTCTGTTAATATTGCTAGTGACTATGTGTTCCTGATTACACCAAGACAGCTACAGAGGTGCTGTCAAAAAGAACTACATGGAGCCCTAACTGGTTTGGCTCAGTGGATAGAGTGTCGGCCTGCGGACTGAAAGGTCCCGGGTTTGATTCCAGTCAAGGGCATGTACCTTGGTTTCGGGCACATCCCCTATGGGAGGTGTGCAGGAGGCAGCTGATCGATGTTTCTCTATCCCTCTCCCTTTCTCTGTAAAAAATCAATAAAATATATTTTTAAAAAAAAGAACTGCATGGAGTCTGTTCCCCTGCTGCAGTGTGCAGTGACTGCTCTGACTTGGTCCTTCCATGTGAGAACTAGCACCTTTCTCACATCAGGCAGATTGTGGATATTTCCAGTTACTCACAGCTGAACATAAGTCCTTAGGACATTTTCAATTATGTTTGTATATGATTTAAAACAGTGTTGTTTTTTCTCAAATGCTTCTATAGATGTTTCTTAGAAATGTTTTCAATTGTTTCAAACAGCTTATGTACTAACATATATGTTACACTTCCTGACAAGATATATTAATAAAACATCCCATTGCAATTGTGGATTTTTAGATCAATTTTGTGATTTTTGTCAAGTTAATCATACATTTTAAATCAGTGTTATCATGTATTTTTTCCTCAGGCGAGTTTTTTTTATTTTCCTATAGTTAAAAATGTTTGTGATTAACCTCTCATTAATTCTTCAATAAAACCTTACATCGTGGTTTTGTTGGTGCCTTCTTGTCAAAAACTGTAGGATCACATCTATACTAAAGAAAGCGGTGCAATGAATTGTGATAAGGATGACCACAAACCATAAACAATAATGGGCGGCATCAGTGAGAAATCTTACGCAGTTTGGGTTTGTGGTAAGTGATGGGATAGGTATTCCAGAAAGGGAAATGTTCCTCTGTATTGGATACTGTGAGGAAGAAAACTAAATTCTGTCTTTGATCATCATATTAGTTCTTACCTAAACATGGGACTATTCCCTATGGTATATGGGACACTGTTTCATATAAAGTACCTCAGTTAAAATGTATAAAGTTGCTTGCTCTTTAGCAAACTTTATAATATCAACTGACCCTTTGGATTCAGATAAATTGTCAGAACACAAACCTAGCAAGAGAGAAAGATAAGGTCCCTATTCCATTTGAGCCTTTTTTGCTCAGAAACTATGGTCTTGATGCAGTTTTTTAATGTTCCTCTCCTGTCAGGCACTAGACTCAAAATACCCACCATTTTTTGTACAGCCACTATGGAAAACGGTATAGATTCCTCCAAAAACTAAAATGAAACTATCATATGATCCAGCAATCCCACTTCTGCATATATGAAGAAAATGAAAACACTCAAAAAATATATATATGGACCCTATGTTCATTGCAGCATTATCCTATATAATAAAAGGGTAATATGCAAATAGACCAAATGGCAGAACAATCAAAGCATAATATTCTAATTATATGCTAAGGCTGCTCAACCACTCGCTATGATGTGCACTGACCACCAGGGGCAGATGCTCCAACTGGTAGGTTAGCTTGCTGCTGGGGTCCAGCAGATTGGGACTGAGCAAGATGGGCCAAACATTGCCGAAACCGGTTTGGCTCAGTGGATAGAGCGTCAGCCTTCGGACTGAAAGGTCCCAGGTTCGATTCCGGTCAAGGGCATGTACCTTGGTTGCGGGCACATCCCCAGTGGGGGTTGTGCAGGAGGCAGCTGATTGATGTTCCTCTGTCATCAATGGTTCTAACTCTCTATCCCACTCCCTTCCTCTCTGTAAAAAATCAATAAAATATATTTTTTAAAAAAAAGATGGGCCAAACATGACCTGTAGCCCCCCGACAGCCCCTCCCCAGCCTGGTCATGCACCGGTGGGGTCCCCTCAGCCTGGCCTGTGCCCTCTCTCAATCTGGGACCCCTCAGGGGATGTCAAAGAGCCGGTTTCAGTCCAATCCCGCAGGCCACTCCCCTTGGGAGGGCGCCAGACACAGGGCTCATGGCTGGCAAGAGCTTCTGCAGCAGCACGAGCCTCTCCTGATGGGGACTGATTGGGCGCGAGCCCATGGCAGGCGCAGTGGGGCCAGGATGAACGAGAGCAGCAGGTAGGAGCTGCAGGCAGTGTTGGACTGCGGGTTTCAGCCCAATCCCTGCAGGCCACCCAGAGGGACCCCACCTGTGCATGAATTCGTGCACTGGGCCTCTAGTTTATAATAGTCAAGACATGGAAACAAACTAAGTGTCCATTTGATAAATGGATAAAGAAGTGGTGCATATATACAATGGAATATTACCAATGAAAATGAATGAAATCTTGCCATTTGCAACAACAATGGACCTAGAGGGTATTATGCTAAGTGATATAAATCCAAGAAAGATAAATATCATATGGATTCACTTACATGTTGAATCTAAAAAAAAAAAATGATTAAACTGATGTTTGATAGGAGAGAAGTGGGAGAATGGGTGAAAAGATAAGGGAAATATAATTAATATGATAAATTTGCATGGTGATAAATGATTATTAGGCTTAGTGTGGTGATCACATTGTAAGCTATATAAATATTGTACACCTGAAACTAATAGAGCATTGCATGCCAACACTTTGGGTATATAAGAAGGAAATAAAGGCTTTGAAGAAAAGTAAACAGTATCTTGTGAGGTCATAGATGGCTGGATATGTGTGTGTCTCTTCTCTATGAAGGGTCAGGGCCTCAGTGGATGAGGATGTCCTTGTTGATCATTTTTACTTCCACCATCTAATTCATTTTAAACACTGAGGAGGAATTACTCCGGTGCAGATATCAACATGGGGAGCAATACAGGCAATACAGCTGTGATTAACAGTAATGGTTCCAATAAAGGTATAGATGTGGTTAAAAGTTTTATTGCATGCCCAGCCAGAATGGCTCAGGGGTTGAGCATCAACCTATGAACCAGGAGATCATAGTTCGATTCCCAGTCAGGGCACATGCCCAGGTTGCATTGTGGAGCATGCAGGAAGCAGCCGATCAATGATTCTCTCTCATCATTGATGTTTCTATCTCTCTCCCTTGCCCTTCCTCTCTGAAATCAATTTTTTTTAATTAATAAAAGTTTTATTGCACATAATAGTAATCACAAGTTTAGACATGGGTAATCTGAGACAAGACTTCATATTGCTTTGGGCCACAGGTATTTGCCTTTTTTGTTTCCATTATCATTTTGCTGCTACACAGACTGAGCGAGTGGTCATCCGCACAGTTGTAACCCATCATGGGTTTTCCTGTGAGTTGAGTGATACTCAAGTCCAATGTAATTTTCTGGTTAAAACGCCAAAAAGGTCTACAGAAGTTTAGAGGGCAGTCATCCAAGGAATGGTTGAGGTAAGCTGCAGACAGTGAGTGCATAATCTTGAGTAATACCTTATTTAATGGAAAAGAGGTATGTTTGACAACCTCAAAATGAGAGTTTTTTCATGTTTTCATAAGAGGAGACCTGGAAGCTTTTTGTTTCAATGGCCCACGAAGTTGCAAAGTCCATTTTGCTGTTCACAGAACTCATTTCCATATTCTTAGACTTCCAGCACTTATTATGGAAGGGGGATGGTGGATATTGCCAGCTTTGTGTTTTATTAAAGAACAAAGGAAATCCAAACTTCACCCACTTTTCCAGTGATGTTTGCTTTGCATGGTATAGATTATGTGATTTCATAATTATTTGTCTCAGTTGTTTTGCCTCCTTCCAATCATTCATCTCGTCTTACAAATGAAAGTTAAATGCAGGCCATACCAAACTCATATAGCTTAGAATAATGCCATCTCTGTTTTAAAGGCCTGCAACCACCTCTACTGGGTACTGTCAAAAATTTTAGGGATTCCAAGATGGTGGTGGAATAGGTGGAAGCTACACTGACCTACCTTCTCCCAGAACCCAACTGGAATTACAACTAAAATCTAGAAAAATCATCCTGAATAACCAATTGAAGACTAGCTGGAAAGAAGCCTTATAACCAAGTACTTAAAGAGAAGGCCACATTGAGACTGGTAGGAACAGCGGAAGTACGAGAGGGCTGGCCAGGCTCCCACAGACAGCACCTGAAGTTCCAGAGGGACCCCACCTGTGCACAAATTCCCTCAGCTGTGGAGGGGTCCCCTAGGGAGTCTGGGGTCTAAACTCTAAGCTGAGCACCCCAGCTCAGACCACCAGAACTGGGAAAGTTGGCCACATAACATCTGGCTGTAAATAGCAGAGGGGTTTCTGTCTGCCAGTGAGAGATGGCTAGAAACGCATGCACCCTCTCAAAGGGCCAACACACAAAGTTTCATTTGCAGCCACTCACCTGGGGTTCTGGTAGAGTGAGGGCAGAGTGGACCACAGCTGTGTGAGGAGAGTCTGGAATTGGTGGCTCTAGGAAGAGAGCTGAGGGACAGCCAAATCCCTGTGCTGAGTCATTGCCCCATACTATAGAAGCCATCTTTCTCAGAGCTTTCCCATCTGCAGTATTAGCCTGGGGGAAGCAATAGTCCCACCCATTGGGATCTCTCTTGCCCCACCCTATTGAGTTTATGCCCTGCTGAGGACTACAGCCAGAGACTCAATAAGTGACTGAGACTAACAGACAGCGAGGATCAATAGTCACTTTACTAGGAAATGTAAATGGCTAAGAAAACAAAACCCACGTATATACTGTCTTCAAGAGACTGACCTCAGAACGAACGATACAAACAGACTAAAAGTAAAGGGATGGAAAAGATATTTCATGCAAATGGAAAGGAAAAAAAGCTGGAGTAGCAATATGTATATCTGAAAAAAATAGACTTTAAAACCAAGGCTATAGTGTATTTATCTGTAATAATAAAAGTGTAATACGCTAATTAGACCAGATGTCCTTCCGGACGACCTTCCAGACAAAGCCGGAGCTGCCTGGGTCCCAGGTGCCTGCAGGGGATGGAGGGAAGCCCAGGTCCCAGGTGCCAGAGGGAAGACGGTGCCGCAGCTAGAGGAAGGAAGACCTACTCTTGCATAAATTTCGTGCATCGGGCCTCTAGTCAGTACATAACAATAAAGGGATCAATCCAACAAGAGGATATGACCCTTGTAAACATTTATGCACCCAACATAGGAGCACCTAAATATGTAAAGCAAATCTTGATGAACATAAAGGGAGAGACTGACAGTAATACAGTTCTAGTAGATTTTAACACCCCATTGACATCAATGTATATACACTGAGTGGCCAGATTATTATGATCTCTGACCGCATAATAATCTGGCCACTCAGTGTACTTATGTATAAGGGAAAGCTTGCAAATCTTGATATGTCAAGGGACCAGGAGATAGTGGCCCCCATCCTCTTGCTAGTAAGTCCTCTGCTTCTTTCTAACTACCCACAATGCAGTTCTTATACATGGAAAAACCTTATTTTAAAATCCCAATTCTGTGGTCAGTCTACACTGAGTGGCCAGATTATTATGCGTTCAGAGATCGTAATAATCTGGCCACTCAGTGTATCTTCCAAACAGAAAAATCAACAAGGAGATGGTGGCCTTAAATTACACACGGGATCAAATGGATTTAATTGATATCTTCAGAGCATTCCACCCCAAAGCAGAAGACTATGCATTCTTTTCAAATGCACATGGAATTTTTTCTAGGATAGACCACATGTTAGGACACAAAGCAAGTCTCAGTAAATTGAAAATTGAAATCATATCAAGCATCTTTCTCGGACGATAATGCTATGAAACTTGAAATCAATCACAAGAAGAAAACTGAAAAGCACAAAGACATGGACACTGAACAATATGTTACTAAACAATGAATGGGTTAACAAGGAGATCAAGGAAGAAATAAAAAAATACCTTGAAACCAATGAACACAACAACCTAAAATTTGTTGGACAGAGGGGAAGCAGTCCTAAGAGGAAACTTCATAGCCTTCCAGGCCTACCTCAAGAAACAAGAAAAAGCTCAAATAAACAATGTAGTTTTATACTTAAAGGAACTTGAAAAAGAACAAAGCCCACAGTGCGTAGAAGGAAGGAAATAATAAAGATCAGAACAGAAATAAATGAAATATAGTCTAAAAAGCAACACAAAAGATCAATGAAACCAAGAGCTGGTTCTTTGAAAAGATAAAACAAGATTGGCAAACCTTTAATCAAACTCATCAAGAAAAAAAGAGAGAGGCCCCAAATAAAATCAGATATGAAAGAGGAGTAACAACTGACACCAAAGAAATACAAAGGATTGTAAGAAAATATTGTGAACAACCAAACACCAACAAATTGGACAATCTGGAAGAGACGGATAAATTCCACCCTAGACAGTTTGGCTCAGTGGATAGAGTATTGACCTGCAGAACAAAGGGTCCCAGGTTCGATTCTAGTCAAGGGCACATACTTTGGTTGCAGGCTCCTCCCCAGCCCAGGGCCCTGGTCAGGATGAGTGCAGGAGGCAACCAATCAATGTGTTTCTCTCATATCAATGTTTCTGTCTTTCCCTCTCTCTTCCACTCTCTCTAAAAATCAATGGGAAAATATCTTCAGTGGTTGAACATAGGCCTATGAACCAGGAGTTCACCATTCAATTCCTGGTCAGGGCACATGCCCAGTTGCAGGCTCCATCCCATGTGGGGCATGTAGGAGGCAGCCAATCAATGATTCTCTCTCATCATTGATGTTTCTATCTCTCTCTCTCCTTCATCTCTGAAATCAATAAAAATGTATCTTACCTAATAATAGACAAACATATAAATTGACCATACCTCCACTATGCCCACCAGCCAATCAGGGGGAATATGCAAATTAGGACAAAGATGGTGGCAGCCCAGATGCTCCAGGCGAGGAGTGGCCAGGCAGGGCAGGATGCCTGCTATGAGAGGGAGGGCGAGGGGCAAGGGGATCTACAGGAGCGGCACTCCGGCCCCACAACGAAGACAAGACTGCAGACTCCAGAGTCTGCAGCGAAGACGAAGATGGCAGACTCCAGCTGGAGTCTGCAGCAAAGATGAATACGGCAGACTCTGGCCAGAGTCTGCAGCGAAGCAGTGAAGACGAAGATGGCAGACTACAGCCTGAGTCTGCAGCGAAGATGAAGAAGGCAGACTCTGGTCGGAGTCTGCAGCAAAGTCAGCAGACTCCAACAGGAGCAAAGGCCTGGGTCCTGGGTGTCGGAGGAAAACTGGTGCTGGAAGCCAAGGGAAGGAAGGCCTATTGCACGAATCTCTTTGTGCAATGGGCCTCTAGTTTTTTAATAAAAGACATACACCATAATCAAGTGGGATTTATTATAGGGGTGCAAGGTTGGCAGAATGTCCACAAAACATAAATGTGACATATACACATACACAAATTAAAGGATAAAAGCCACATGCTTTTTTTTAAATATATTTTTATTGATTTCAGAGAGGAAGAGAAATAGAAACACCAATGATGAGAGAGAATCATTGATCAGCTGCCTCCTGCACACTCCCTACTGGGGATCAAGCCCACAACCCAGGTATGTGCCCTTGACCGGAATCGAACCTGGAACCCTTCAGTCTGCAGGCCAACACTCTATCCACTGAGCCAAACCGGCTAGGGCCACATGACCTTAATTGCTATAATTTCATCATAAATTCTTTTTTTTTTTAAATATATCTTTATTGACTTCAGAGAGGAAGAGAGAGGGAAAGAGAGACAGAAACATCAATGATGAGAGAGAATCATTGATTGGCTGCCTCCTGCACGTCCCTTAATGGGGATCAAGCCTGAAACCCAGGCACATGCCCTTGACTGGAATCAAACCTGGGACCCTTCAGTCCACAGGCTGACGCTCTATCCACTGAGCCAAACCAGCTAGGGCTCATCATAAATTCTGATATATACAGGACATGTTTCCTCTCCTAGCTTCTTTAGATATATCCTGATTATTGTTGGCCCCTCACATTTCCATAAAAATTTAAGAATCAGCCTTGTTCAAAGTCTGATTATGTAAGAGATCAACCAAAGGACTTGTATGCATGCATATGAGCATAACCAATGGACACAGACAGTGTGTGGGGGGGTGCATGTGCTGGTGGGGGCGGCCGGCAAGAGGTCAATGGGGGAAAAAGGAGACTTATGTAATACTTTAAACAATAATTTAAATTTTTTAAAAAAACAACACATGATCATATCAAGAGATGCAGAACAAGCATTTGATAAAGTCCAGCAGCTATCCTATATAATAAGAGAGGAATATGCTAATTATCCATTACACCCTGAGGTGTAACGACCAACCGGAGAACCACCTGATCACGGATCTGCAGGAGGGTAGGGCAGCGAACTACAAGTGGGCTGCAGAGAGCTACAGGAGTGGCAGGGCAGCAAGCTATGAGGGAAGAGAGGAGAGGGGAGAGGGGGGCAGGGGGAGCTACAGGAGGGTGGGGCAGCGGGTGGAGAGCTACAGGAGTGGCAGGGCAGCAAGCTATGAGAGGGGGCCGGGGGGGAGCTACAGGAGGGTGGAGCAGCGGGCGGAGAGCTACAGGAAGGTGGCAGTGACCTCCTGGCTCACGGATTTGTGTGCGGGGCTACTAGTTTATGATAAAAACTCTCAGCAAAGTGGGAATTGAGGGAACACACTGCCCAAATGTTCCTAGCTGGCCTAGGCCCATGCCTATCCTCTCCAACCCCCCAATCCTGCCCCAAAGAGGCCTCAGAAATACTTTCTGAAGGCAAATCCAACTTGGGGAGAGGGTGCAATGCTGGTCTCTCATGGGCTGCAGGTGGAACCCGCCCCCACCTGACACCGCCTTTTCCCGGGCTCCAGCCCCACCTCCTTATTGGTTCAGCCCTCCCCTTCCCAGCTGAGCTCAGACCTTCCCCAATTAAACTCTGCCCTCTTGACCAGGGTTAAGCCACACCCCTCCGTGGCCTCAATGAGCCTTCAAGGGGCCTGCACACCAAAGTCACTTCATTTTTACTCTAAACCTCCTATTTCATCACAAGGTCTCCTTCCAAAATTGACCCCAGAGCACACCAGAACGAGGGCAAGCCAGACTCTGCCTCTGCCTCCTGGGAGGTCTGCAACTCCACTATCCACCTGTCCCAGTCCCCACTTTGGGACCTACTTCTGAATCCACTTCCTCCTCCAGGACCTGCCAGATTCCTCGCCTCAGGGCCAGGCCTAGGAGGCCCCAGGTGTGTCTGGTTCACTGAGCGTGTGGTGTGGTGGACGATGAGGCGGGGGGCGGGGCAGGGGGGGGGGGAAGGGTGAACAGTATAAGACTGGTGTAAGGATCCAGGCAGTGACCTCTCTGCAAGGCCTCGGGTCAAGGGTCAGCTCAAGTCTGGAGACCTTTCTGGGTCATAAATTCTATCACCCTCAAAAAAAAAATGTCAGTCACACCTTGACCCAGGCTTGGTAGTGGCATTTTAATGGCTTTCACTGGTGTAACAGCAGCAAGAAGAGAAGAGAAAGGTGGCCTGACCCCTGCAGGAGGGGGCTCAGCTGGAAAGGGGGCAGCCTGCCCCCAGCAGGTCTAGCTCTCCTCTTCCCATTGGACGGAGGCCAGGAATGTGCGGATTTCCATGGGCTGCAGTGTGATGCTGGCAGGGTCCAGCCGGGGGTGAGAGGGCTTGCGTGTGGGGCCTGGGGAGGTGCAGGGGAAGAGTGAGGGGCGCAGACTTACTCTGCCTCACTTCCCCACCCCTGTGCTCCCTCTCCTGAGCCTGGACACAGCCATATACCCTCAAATCTGCCGCCAGGGCCTCACTACCAGACTCTTCAATTGCTTCCCAGGGCCTGGATACCACCCCCAGGTCCCCAAATCCCTCCCAATGCCTGGCCACTGCCCTCACACCCTCAAGTCCCACCTCAGGGATTGTCAAGCAAACCCCAAGGTTGATGAAAAGCCCCACCCCACTCCCAAACTAGACACTGACAGAGACTCAGATCTTGTTCTTGGGACTGCACTCCAACCTCAAACACCGAAGATCCACCACTAGTTTGCTGTACTTATTTAAGACCCTTATACCCCCAGCTGGATCTGAACACCACCACAGACCCTGGAGCTGCACTGGGTCTTGGCCAACACTCCCACACCTCCCACACGGCCCCCAGCTCCCAACCAGGGGCAAGCCCTCACCCGTGTTCGGTGTCCACTGGAGCCTGGAGGCCCTGGCCCGGAGCTGGTTGGCAGCCAGCGTGGTCTCCTTAAGGTCGGTGATGGTGAAGGCAGAGAACAGGTCCTGCAGGCAGCGGGTGGGCGGGGCTGAGCGGGGGAAGGTCCACGCCAGGTTTCCCCTCTCCCTTCTCTGGCGTCTCTCCCGTTTCCTTCCCACCTCTGCCCTCCTCACCCTCAAGTCCAAGGTAACTGGAGAGCTCAAGTTGCCGACCATGTCCTCCCCTAGGGCGAACTGGTGCTCCAAGCGCAGCAGCAGCATTTCCGGGCCCCAGCGGGCTAGTGTGAGCAGGTGCACATTGGGCGGCAGCTCGCGCCGCAATCCCGAGAACTGAGGGAGGGGAGAAAGGGGGCGGGGCGGGGCTGAGCGGGGGCGGGGCTGAGCGGGAGGGGCGGGGCTGAGCGGGGGCGGGGCTGAGCGGGAGGGCGGGGCTGAGCGGGGGTGGGGGCGGGGCTGAGCCGGAGGGGCGGGGCTGAGCCAAGCCAGAAGGCGAGGACCCGACGTGAGGGGCGGGATTTAGCGAGGGGAGGGGTTTAGCCGTGGTCATGGGGCGGGATTTAACGTGGGACGGACGGGGCCCAGCCAGAAACGGAAAGGCTGAGCTAATGAGCGGATGGGGCAGCGCTGGGCTGGGGGGCAGTCCGACTGATCGGGCCTGAGACCCAGAGAGGGCGGGGCTGAAGCACGGAGAGGCGGGGCTGGCCGAGGGGCGGGCGGAGCCTGGGGGAGGTAAGAAGGGCGAGCAGAGGTGCGGGAAGGGGCAGGAGCGGCGGGTGTGAACCCAGTCCACGAGGGGTGGGCCTGAGCTGCGACTGGACGCTAGCTAGATCACGGCCTCGCCGGGGAGACCTGGGGGCCAGCGACGTGGGTCCTGGCTGAGCCTAGAGAGATCCGCCCCCACCTCAGGCTTCATCCAGCTCCTCTCTTTCTGCTGGCCCCCAGCCCTCACCTGCTTGCGCGGGGAGACCTCCAAGTGGTAGGGGGTGCCGCCGCCCCTGGCCAGCACAAGCTGCGGGGCCAAGAGCTCCTTTTCCGCCTGCAACCGGTGCCCTACGGCCGCGGTCCGGGCCTTGTCCAGCAGCACGAGGTGCCGCCCTCGTACCCACAACCCCGTATTCTCTGTCTCTAGCAGGGGCTCCCCAACTCCGCGATCGTCGTCTCTCAGAAGCCTTCGGTGCACCTGCGGGAAAGTGGCCAAAAGAGGGTGAAGGCTCCTCTGGCCAATTTCAGGGCCAGAAATTGTGGGAACTTCCAGGTAAAGTGAACATTGGGGGGATCAGAGGAGAATGAAGGTATGGTATGGGGGACCCCAGCAGATGAGGGGATCCTACCTACCAGAAGAGAGGGAGGTAGAGACCTAAAGGAAGCCTGGGTAGAGCAGGTCAGGAATTGGAGGGGGCGCCTGAGTTAGGGTTAGCTCACCCTAACCCTAACCCTCAATCTCACCCTCAAAAAAAAAAACATGAGTAAAGTTCTTACATAGGAATGGAGGTCTCAGCTTGGTGGGACCCCAAACAGAAGGGTGCAACTAGCAGAGAACTGGAAGAGAACCTGGCTTCAAGGCCCAGCAGGGGCCGGGGCCGGAGGGGGTGGGGGTCACTGGTGGGAGAAGCCTGGCTTAGATGGGGCTGGGACCACTCACCATGAGCTCTATGGAGCCATCGCTCAGGCTGCTGCCCCCCTGGGAGCGGTCAGTCAGCACTGTCAGCTGCATGTTCCCATCCTGGGGGCAAGAGGTGAGAGTGAGGAAGCACACTGCCAGCCAGCCCGGGCCCCAGGCAGGCAGCACAGGGCATGGTGGACACGGCCAACGGCAGCTGGGAGATGTAAGAATGAGGGGTGACACCACTGGGTAGAAGTGTCTGGAAAAGGTGGGGAGCAGGACAGGGGAGGGTACCGTAATGTAAATGCGGCTGTTGACTGGATAGTAATTTCCTGCCACTGGCTCAGTCTGGTTCAGCTTCCAGGTGGGACGATAATCCCGCCTGGGGAGGGGGTGGGGGAGGGGGAGGGTTTGGTCAGACCTGGGTTCTGGCTCCCCTTCCCCACCTCCCTTTCCCAGGCTCACCCACTCCTCACTCCCCCTTCATACTCTCCCACCCACACCCATAGGATCGGCAGGTGCCCCCATCACCGATGGGCCCCAACACACCGCAGTCCACTCCTGGGTGCCCCCAGTCACCCCACCTCCTCTCCAGGATCTCCCGGCCATTGCTGTCGGTGAAGAAGAGTCCCTTTGTCTTCAGCGTAGTGTCAAAACGACTGATGACTTCCTTCCCCCAGCCATCACTAGACCCAACGGAATAGCAAAATTGTGAGCCAGGCCTACCATCACTCTGCCCTGGCCCCTACCCCCGAGGCCCAGGCTGTGCCACTCACCCCACGGGTATTGGTCCCACCGTCCACTCCAGCTCCAGGTGCCGCTGTCCCGGGTACAGGCGAACCACCTGGGAACACCAGGCTGAGAAGTTCTGGTGCACCTCCTGCACCAAGGCCGTCTGCAGGCACATTGGGCAAGTGTGAGCTTGCACCTGAGCGGAGGGGAACCCTACAAATGCCCACCCCTGCCGTGAACCTCACAAACGCCTACATCAGGGTCAACCCCACTAAGAGCATGAGAACACAACCTACCTGCCTCATCTGCCTAGGTGTGAGGCCCATACTTCCCGCCACAGTCAATGCCACATAATTCTTGCTTGCTACCCCATCCTCCTCCTTAGAATGCGATTCTAGCTGGGCATGTGGCTACCTAAATAAAGACTGTATCATCCAGCCTTCCCTGAGGCCATCAGTAGCTGTGGTCTGCCCAACACAAAGTGATGAAAGTGGTGTGAACAACATTTCTTGCCCCTCCCGATAGCTCAAATGCAAATGTAATGGCTGGAGCTTGAGCAGCCATCTTGGGTTATGAGGTAGAAGCTGAAGGCAGAGGAAGGCAGAGCAATGAAACAGAAGGGGCCTGGATGACTACGGAACCACCCCATCCACCTCGGATGGTGCAGCCAGACTTCCTGTTCCATGGAAAGACCCTGTCTTGTTTTAGGCAGTTAATTTGGGTAATTCTGTTACAACAGTAAAACTATATCCTAACCTTCACGTCAAAGGTGAGTCTTACCATTATCTGCCCCATTCCCATCCTAACAGGAAATGTCCACAAGAAGCCCCGGGAAACCCCACACACATGAGCCCCTGTCCCCAACCAGATGCATGCTCAGCTACCCACCTAGTGAGACCCACCCAAGCCCTATCCAAGTGTGAACTCTCCAATATCCACCCCAAATAGAATCCTGTCCAAGCACAGATCCTTGGTGAACTCTTCAAGGTACTCTACCTATTTCTCCCCATTCACTCCACACCCAGCTTCAAAAGCTAAGTATTCTACTGTCCCCTGCAGCAGATGTGAATGCCTTTGTCTGCCACAACATAAAAGCTGATGAATACCAGCCCTGTGGAAGGATTTCCAATCTTCCCCTCCGTCTGAGCCCTCCCTCTCCCCCACTCCCACCCCGCACATTGCATACCACCCTCCCAGGCTGCACACACACACACACACACACATAACCCAAATGCCCACTCATCATTCCTGGCCCCGCACCTTCACCAGGCGGGTTTGAGCCCAACGGCTGATGAACAGTGGTTCCTGTCGGTTGGGTCTGAAGATGTAGGCACCTGAGGCCTGGGAGCTTAGTTTGTTTCCTGTACTGGCGTTGTACCTGGGGCCGGGAAAGGGAAGTGTCAGGTAAGAGACCCCAGCTCTCCTCCCAGCCCCTCCCTGGCCTAGTGGTCATCCCTCACCAGTAGAAGGCCTGGCGAACAGGCAGCAGGAGGTCCTGCTCCAGGTTCTTCATCTCCACCAAGAGCCCCGTGTCAGGGTCAAACCTGGCCGAGATGTACTGGGCAGAAGAGGGTGGACAGATGTTAATGACCATCCCTTCAGCCAAGGGCAATTTCCTCCTTCCTGGGACTCAGGAGAAAACCCTAGAGTCACTCTCCCCTCCTCTCTCTTGCTCACTCCTCACTCCTGACCCTACTGGCAAATCCTAATAGCTCCACCTTCTACCTCATCATCAGTCTGCCCTTTCTGACCACCTCCAAGGCATTCCTGGACTAGTGAGTGCTGCTGACCAATTCCTGGCCTCCCAGGTCTGTTCCCCCCCAGAGCTGCCAGAGGTCACTGCGACCCCTAAATCCAGTCTTTAGCTGGTCTGCTGGGGAACCAGGGCAGCTAGTGTAACTGACAAGAATCACAGTGCCACCGAAACCGGTTTGGCTCAGTGGATAGAGCATCGGCCTGCAGACTCAAGGGTCCCAGGTTCGATTCTGGTCAAGGGCATGTACCTTGGTTGTGGGCACATCCCCAGTAGGGGGTGTGCAGGAGGCAGCTGATCGATGTTTCTCTCTCATCGATGTTTCTAACTCTCTATCCCTCTCTCTTCCTCTCTGTAAAAAATCAATAAAATATATTAAAAAAAAAAAAAAAAAGAATCACAGTGCCAAGGTCCAGCAGACTTCAGAAGACCCATGAAGCCCTAGCCGATTTGGCTCAGTGGCTAGAGTACTGGCCCTCGGACTGAAGGGTCATGGGTTTGATTCCGGTCAAGGGCACATACATCAGTTGCAGGCGGGATCCCTGGGCCTGGGCGCATGGGGGAGATAACCATCAATGTGTCTCTCTCACATCAATGATTCTCTCTAGCTCTCCCCCTCCCTTCCACTCTCTCTAAAATCAATAGAAAAAAATATCTTCAGGTGAGGATTACCAGACACAAAAAGAAAATTTATATATTTTAATTTATTTTAGTGCCTTTGTCTGCCTGGATTCCTCTTCCCCCAAAATGTCCTCCAAGTGGCCACATGGCTTCCTCCCTCAGGTCTCTGACACACCTTCACTTAATTTGCAGGCCCCTACCACCATCAGCTTTGATGTATCTGTCAAGTGCCACCCATAATCACACCAGTCCCTCAAAACAGCCCCGGTAGAGAACATTGAAACTCAAAGGAAGGCAGTCACTCACTCAAGGGCACACAATGGAGGGGGGCGGGGGAAGGGGGTGACATTAGACCATGAACCCAAGACCTGCTGACCCAGAGTCAATGCAGCTCACTATGACATCTCAAACTTGTCGCTGGGGCAGAGTAGGGGATCTGAATGGGTTCTCACCTCATTTTGGATGGTCAAGTCACGGGACGAGGGCTTGACATGTAATGAGGACTTGACGTGAGAAGAGGACTTGATCCAAGACAAGGACTTCCGGAATCTGGGCTCAGGGGGGCGAGCCCGTGGGCTCCAGTCAGGTACCTGGGTTACTGAGTAGATGCTGAAGCCGAGGGCAGGCACTGAGGCTGAGAAAAGCAGCTCCTGTACATTTGAGCTGGGCATCGTCACCACCTCAGGACAGGGAGAAGGGAGTCTGAGTCAAGAGGCTGTGGGTACACATACAGAGGCGTATAACAGGGAGGGGTCACGCTCCAGAAGGGGAAGGAGTCCCAGGACAGGGAGAAGAAATGTAGGTGTGGGGCAGGATAATGAGGGGGGGAGAGGAATTCTGAGTTCAAGATTGCAGAGAAGCCCTAGCTGGTTTGGCTCAATGGATAGAGCGTCAGCCTGTGGACTGAAAGGTCCCAGGTTCGATTCCAGTCAAGGGCACATGCCCGGGTTGTGGGCTCGATCCCCAGCGGGGGACTTGCAGGAGGCAGCCGATCCATGATTCTCTCTCATAATGGATGTTTCTATCTCTCCCTCTTCCTTCCTCTCTGAAATCAATAAAAATAAAAAGATTGCAGAGAAGATTTAGTAGATAGAAAACAACCCACAGGGAGGGCAGAGAGACTGTAGGAGGGGGGAGAAGTGAGGAAGTAAGTGGGGGAAGGGATCTTTGAGGCAGAGGACTGAGGGAAAAACAAGATTCCTGGGGGAGGAAGAGGTTCGTGGGAAGAGGCCTTCCAGGATGAGAGGAATATCCATAAATAGAAAAATATTTCAGCCCCAGCCAGTTTGGCTCAGTGGATAGAGCGTCAGCCTGCAGACCGAAGGGTCCGGGGTTCCATTCCAGTCAAGGGCACAGGCCTGGGTTGCAGGCTGGATCCCTAGTAGGAGGCATGCAGGAGGAAGCCAATCAATGATTCTCTCTCATCATTGATGTTTCTCTCTCTCCCTTCCCTTCTGAAATCAATAAAAACATACTTTTTTAAAAAGAAAAATATCTCATGAGGAGATATTAAAAAGAGGGAGCTACAGGGGAGGAATGTTCCCAGGAGATTTGATATTAAGAGGCAGAGGGGGCAGATTCAGAGGAGGAAGAGAAAGTACTGGGCGGGAGGTACTCATGGAAGGGCAGGTATCCATGAAGACAGGTATCCAAGAGAGGAGGTGTCCATGGGGGGAAGGGAGAAATGGCCATGAGGGGAGGCAGTCATTGGAGGAGGGTGTTCATGGGAGGAACATTCATTAAATGAGCTCACATCGCTGGGCACAACTGCACCACTGGGATCCTTCACAAGGAAAACGTGTTTGCTGACTGGAAGCCGCACCATCCAATTTACTTTCCGCCCCAAAGGGTTATAAACGATCACCTGGAACTGGAGTGGGAGGATCAGAGTGCGCATGAGTCACAGCCGGCCTTTCCCAAACCCATCCCCATGCACCGCAACGACCCTGGGCGATCCAAGGCCCTCTGTGGTCTCCATCCAGCCCCGGCTACACTGTGGCCCACGTGATCTGGCCCAGAGGGATCCTTCAGAACAATGTGGCTACCAGTCCCACCTCATCTTCTCCCAGTCCCGGATTTGCAGCTCTCATCCCACCCATTAGACCTGCCTTCCGGCTCCGCCCCCCACCCCACCCCACCCTAGCCCACCCATCCCAAGCGTGGCTCACGCTCTTTGAAGTCTGGCTGAGCGGACACAGGCTGGTGTTGAGATTGTGGCAGAAAGAGAACACCTCCTTGGAGCCGCTGAGCCGCGCTAGCGCGTTGCCCAGGAGAACCTGGGGAGGAACGTAAAGGCATGGGTCCACTCTGCAAGCCCACGGGGAGCTTCCTCGCCCCACCCAGGCCCCGCCCTACAAGACCTTAGGGGCCCTGCCCCATTTCTGTCTCCGCACTCCCACCCCACCTCCCCCCGCCCCCACTAGTAGCCCTTCCAGGCCTCGCCCCATTCTAGACCCCTCATTCCAGGCCCCGCCCCACTAGCTCTTACAGGCTCCGCCCTGCTGCCTTGTCCTGCCCCATTCTTATCTATGCCCCTCCTGCCGCAAGCCCCGCCCCACAAGCCCTTCTAGACTCCACCCCACTGCTTTGACCACGCCCTTCCTGTCTCCGCCCTTATGCCCCAGACCCCGCCCCATGCACCTCACAGGGTTTCCAGCCAGCTGCCAGCTGGCGAGCGTAGTCATCGGCCACATGTTGCTTGGAGGTCCCACTGACTGCATCGTGGTGCTGGAGCACAGCCATTGCCTCATCTGCAGGCAGATGGTGGTGAGCGAGTGGGGAGCTGGGTGGGGTCTGTGCAGGACTCTGAGCCCTGATCTCAGAGAGCTGCGAATGGTCACATGCAGGGCGCCAGGATTCTTAGGGGCTTTCAGAAGGGACTCAAGGATGTGGCCATGGTCTGGTGTCCAGCTTGGGCCCCGCCCCCACCTCCTCACCAAACCATACACCTACTGAGGGGTGCACTGTCTCCAGCGCCATAGGGTCCCATGTTGGCCGCTGGACCTGCCAGTGCCTCCAGCTGGTTGCAGACCTAGGAGGCAGGGAGTATGTTGAGGCATGGGGCCAGCTAGGACCCCGGGGCTGCCCCCTTGAGTCTAGCACCCACTCACCTGCAGGAAGTTATAGCTGAGGCGCTCGTAGCGTTTGAGGGCCGGCCGGCTGGTAAAGTAGCCAGTCCAGAACATGTGGGGGCCATCGGCATAGGGGAAGAAGTCATCCTGTTTCACCGACCTGCAGCGGCAGAGGCATTGCGGGCAGAGTCACTACCCACAGGGCATGCAAACCCCCCTTGGGCTCCCCAGGCCCCCCGAATACCAGGTGAGCTTGGCCTTGTTCAGCTCCCAGAGGTAGCAGGCCGGAGTGGAGTAGAGAACGTTGACACGGCTCCCATTGGCCTGCTGCTGGGGGAAGGTGTTGCATGTGTGAGCCCTCTGGAGTCTGCAACTTCCTGAGGGGGTGGGCCCACAGGTAGGCAACACATACACACATTTATGCATCCAGTGGGTGCAGATTCTCTTAATACACATTTTGAATGCAAACCAATAACCAAGCGTGAAAATGTATTTTGGCCAAACCTAAATATTACCAGCCTGGAAAGAATGTCAGTGATGCAAGAATAAATCTGAAATATTACTAAACTTTTAAATAATTTCAATTGTATTATTAAAAACTTTCAATGAAAAATTAAATCTGACATATAGGGCAGGAATAATCATTTCTCAGCACTGTCAGGTTATTGCTAAATGACACAATTGTCATAATGAATAGAGGCTCACTTTCAACTGAGGGAGGTAGAGGAACAAGCTCGGTTGGTTAGCGTGTCGTCCCAATATGCCAAGGTTGTGGGTTCGATCCCCGGTCAGGGCACATACAAGAATCAACTAATGAATGCATCAATAAGTGGAACAACAAATCAATGTTCCCCCACCCCTCTTTCTCTCTCTCTCTCTTCCTCTTAAATCAATCAATAAAAACTTTTTTTTTTTAAAGAAGGTGACATCTTCCATGAGGAAAGGATGTTTGTACCAGTACCTGGTACAAGTAGATGCTCATTCACTCACTTGAAGGGAAGTGCATGAGACCACAGGCCTTTATGTGCGGACACACATCTACACTTCTTCAGCACAGTCATATACAGCGTTATATACACAGACCCACATACACACTGTATTCACTCAGCAATCACTCCATTCTTCAACTCGATGCTCAGGAAGGCTGATGCAATCTAGAACCACAGGCCAGCCCCGCTCTCGTGGGATTCACAGCCAAGTGCAGGAGAGAGACTGGACAGATAGTCAGTTGGTTACAGTCAGCCTGGACGTGACAGGTATTTGTGAAGACTGGTGCGAGTTCAGAGGAAGAGCAAGAGCTCTGCCTGGGGTTTGTAAAGGCTTCCTGGAGTAGGACACATTGGTATCTTAAAGGAGAAGCAGAATGTTTTCAGCCTCAAATAATAATAATAAACAAAAACCATAATACTTGTTACTTACCTAGCACTGTTCTAACTGATCTGTGTAAATGAAGTCATTAAGCTCTCATCCACAGCCTTCTCGGGTAAGAACCACTACTATGCCCTTTTTCTAGGTAAGAATGCGGGGAGGCACTGTGGGCTAAAAGTTTCTGAAAGTCACAGAGCCAGTAAGTGGCAGAGCCAGGATTTGAACTGAGAGATTCCCACTTCCAGTAGAAAGGAGTGGTCAAAGAAGCCGTCAGTGGCGGGAGAAGAACCAAGGAAGTGTGATGTCCTGACAGCCCAGGAACATGGTATTTGCAGAAGGAAGTGATCAGGTTGTTCAAGCCTCCTCGGGGACATGGGGAAAACTGAGAAATGTCTTTTGGAAGGTCCTTGGTGATGGTCCTGAGAGCTGTTTTGGTGAAACAGCTGTGCAGGGAGCAAGTGGAAGTTGAAGACATGGGGATTGTGCCGGTAGACAACTCTGAGGATAAAAGTGATGGGAAGGGACATCTTAGATGGAAGAAGGGAGACAGGTTCTGTGCGATGGGAGAGTGACTGCCTGCCCACACAGCCACAAGCCACACGCCAATTACAAGAGCCACACCAATACATCTGAATAATGGCCACCCAAAAATGTCCATGTCCTAATACCTGTGACATGGCAGACAGGAATTAAGTTTGCATGTGGAATTAAGTTGTTAATCAGATGAACTTAAAACAGATATTATCCTAGATTATCTGGATGACCCCAATGTAATCACAAGGGTCTTTAAAAGTGGAAGAGGGAAGTGAAAGAAGTAAGAGTGAGAGAAAGAGATGTGGCAGTGGAAGCAGGATCAGACTTTAAGATGGAGGGAGGGTGCCATGAGCCAAGGAATGTGGGTGGCCTCCAGAAGATGAACAAGGCAAGGAAACGTTCCCCTAGAGCAGTGATGGGCAACCTTTTGAGCTTGGTGTGTCAAACTTCGCCAAAAAACTGAGCATAACTCGGGTAGTGTGTCACTTTGAGGAAAAAACATTATTTCGCAAATGTTTCATCCTCAGGAGCAGCAAATGTTTCATCCTCGGCATCAGAAATGGCTACGCGTGTCAGTGCTGACACGCGTGTCATAGGTTCGCCATCACTGCCCTAGAGCTTCCAGAAGGAACGCAGCCCTGATGACATGTTGATTTTAGCCCCGAGACCAGTGTTGAACTTCTGACCTGTAGAACTATAAAATAATACATTTCTGTTGTTTGGAGCTGCTACATTTCTGGTGATTAGCTCTTTATAGGAGCAAAAGAAAACTAAGAGAGCCCTGACCGGTGTGGCTCAGTGGATAGAGCGTCGGCCTGCGGACTGAAAGGTCCCAGGTTCGATTCCGGTCAAGGGCATGTACCTTGGTTGCGGGCTCATCCCCGGTTGGAGGTGTGCAGGAGGCAGCTGATCGATGTTTCTCTCTCATCCATGTTTCTAACTCTGTCCCTCTCCCTTCCTCTCTGTAAAAAATAAAAATTAAAAAAAATAAAACTGGGTGGGGGGAGGGGGAGAGTTCAACCAAAGGACTTGTGTGCATGCATATGAGCCTATCCAACGGTTAAGTTCAACAGGGGGTTGGGGCATGCGTGGGGGGGGGGGGATGGGAATTGGGGGATGAGGACAAATATGTGACACCTTAATCAATAAAGAAATTTAAAAAAATAAAAAATAAAAAAATAATAAAACTAAGAGAGCACCCATAGCTACTCCTCTTGACCCAAGGCCCAGGGATATAAGCACGCATGTGCACACAGGGTGGACACACTCACCTGGGCATTGACCAGCTGGATGAGCTTGTCAAGGTTCTTGAACCACATGTTGGCATTCTCATATTGGAAGTCCGAACCCATGGTCATCACAGTGTGGTTGGTGCGGTAGAACTGGCCCTACAGACAGAGTGCGGGTGTCCTCAGGCCAGAGTGTCCTGGCCACCCCTTGCACAGCTGTGTCTTGGTATATATGTGGTCAATTGTGAATGCACAGTAGCATGGGGAGAGGGGTGTGCAGAAGTATGTCACATGGGAACACAGGGACATGAACAGAAATAGCCACAAGTTGTTGAGTGCATTCTCTTGGGCCTGCCATGCTGTTTCATGACCACGGTGAGTGTGTGTGGTGGGGAGGGGCTCCACGGGCTTCTAATCAGGAGCACGCAAACCCAGAAGGAGGACATGGTGAGGTGAAGAGACTATCACCTTCCTCGGAGGGTATGAGGAGGTGTCAGGGAATCAATCCCTGGGCGTGAGAAGGGCCTGATGAATTATGCTCCCCTGTTTTCCAGGTTCTGGACACTGGGGTTACCTGGTCTTTGGCTAACTTTAGGAAGTAATCAACCAGCTCTTTGGCGTTGTACTCAGGGCTGCGGCGGTCATCCACGATGGGTTTGTCAGCACACAGGACGTCCCAGCACAGGTTCTCCGGTGGGTTGTACATGTTGGGGAGCACACCTGTGACCACACTTGACTCAGGGGGTAGCCCAGCACCCCGGACCTGCCCTGGAGTCATAGTCTGCCATGCCCCACCCAAGTCGGACTTCAGAATTTGCAGGGGCCCAGCGCAAAGTGCTGAGCCCTTGGTGGTAAATTATTAAAAACTTCAAGATGATGACAGCAGAGTGTAAAGCCATGCCTTTGGAGGCGGCCCCGCCCCCACCTATCCACCCCCTTACTGGTGAAGAGGTCGGCGGTCGGGGGCTTCAGGCTGGCACTGGCCCGCCACACCTGCTCCATCTCAAGGTTCATCTTCCGCACCAATTTATCTTGGTAATCCAGGCGCCCGAAGAAGAAGCCGTCAAAGCCCATCTGGGAGTGGTGGGGGATGAGGACAGGAATGGAGGGCAGGATGACTAAGTGCGAGGCCTTCTCACCACCACCCTCCAGCCCCCTCCGCATGAAAGGGGGGGTCAGAGCACAGAAAAAGGCAGGCCTATCCCTCTTTCCCTCTCCCTTCCTCTCTCTGACATTCTCTCTAGGCTGAGGATGGAAGCGGTCATGGCACTGGTCACGAAGCCTCTAGCAAAACAGGGCAGGCCTCCACCTGCCACCTGGCTTGGGGAGGAGCCAGGATCCTAGCAAATGGGGCAGGACCAGGAGAGGGGGAGTCGGCAGCTAGAGGGGGGTGGTCAGCCTGGGCTGGGGCAGAGTCTCAAGAAGTTAGAGGGACAGGTCCCAAGGATGGGCGGGGATTGAGTGGTCGAAGGAGGAGTCAAAGCAACGGAGGGGAAGGTCCAAGGGAGGCAGGTAAAGTACCTGCGCAAACAGTGAGGCCTGCTCCCGAGAATGGCCAAACGGGTCAATGTGCCAGGCCACACGGGGGCGCCCGTCGTTGCCAAACGTGTCCTCAAGGAAGCGGAGCCCTAGTGTCATCTGGTCTATGATGGCTCCGTAGTGGGTGGCCGCCTCGTCATTCATCACCCAGCCACCGTTGGCAAACTCCAGGCGCCCTGTGCCAGTAGGGGCAAAATCCAGGTAGGCGGTCAGGGCCAGGAGTGTGGCTGGGGTCGGCAATGCAGGGGATGAGAAGACCTGCCTGCATGCCCAGGCCTGGAAGATGAGAGGTCTCTCCCAGGCCAGTCTAGCCAGATATGGAACAGAGGGCCTCCTGCATGGCAGGCTTCCCAGAGGATCTTGGAGATGGGGCCTTGCAGGATGCATAAGAATTCTACAAAGAAAGGGAAATTCCAAGCAGGCAGATCACATGCATGTAGCATGATGAAATCTCAGAAGGCAGGGTGGCAAAAACAGAAGCTAGGCTGGGCTTCCTCTTTTCACTTCCTTGGGGCAGCTCACCCTGGCGCACCAGGTCCCGCACAACATCCTGTGTTGCATTTGTCTGTTGATGCCACCAACGGGAGAAGAAGGCCATCTCCACATAGACGAAGCGACGGGTGGGCTCCGCCAGCAGGGAAGCGATGACAGAGTCTAGGATGTACTGAACACCTGCATGTTGGATTCTATTGTGGACTGTGGACACAGGGGTCAAGCAATCAGGGACCAGCAAGCAAAGGGGACAGTCCTAGACACAGGACCCCAAGCTGGGCATTGCCCCCTCCCTAACATCCAGGACCCAGAGAGCTCAGAGGGGTCATGGGAGTCCCAGGCGTCAGTCCCCACCTCTACTCACTGCCGTAAAAGTACTGGTCCACTGTCTTGAGCCAGCCCACGTCATCATGTGTGTGGGCCACCAGGTGCACATTGAGCATGTTCGGCTTCACCGTGGGGCATGTCTGCACAGGGACCCCAAATGCACACTCACACACCCTGTCACCTACCCCAAAGTCAAGAGGCGGGTTGGGGTGGGAGTAGGCGTGGGGGGCACGAGGGAAGTCTTGATCTAGAAGTGAGTAACTCAGAGAGGTCGGGACAGGCACTCCCAGGGAGGACACACACATAGTTGCGCTGACAGATACAACTCCCTAGTGGCACACTCCTCAGGGCAGCTCTCATTCACACCCTGGGAAAACAATAGTAGTAGCTAATATTTATTAAGCATTTATAAATGCCAAGCAGCCACCATGCGGGACAGGGACACTATTATCTCCAGTTTTCAGATGGGAGCGCTGAGATCAGAGAAGTGTAGTGACAGTCACGCAGACAGGAAGTGGAAGAGCCAGGCTGGAACTCCAGGCCGGCTGACTCGAGTTCCAGTTCTCAACCAGCACCCGCCCCCCAACCCCCACACGCACACGCCCAATCACACGGTTCAATGCATGCAAAGTCCAGGCAAACTGACCCACAGAAGCAGGACAGCAGGTACCGGCAGCCCCATTCTCAGACGCGCAGAGCCAGACCCCACGGACACAAAGCACGCAATCCGACCACACAGTCACATTAGCAGCCATAAACTAGGCAACCCCAGAACAGACCCACCCACCCCTCCAGACCCTACTCGGGGCTTCCCTCTGGCTGGTGGACATTTCCGCCCGCGGACTCCCGCTCACCTCGTATCCCGCGGCCCGAACGCTGGGCGCAGCCAAGAACAAAAAAAGGAAGGAAAGAAGTGGGAGCGGTGGGCACGGTGCACCGGAGCTCGTCCAGGGCCACGCTGCGCCCCGGCCGCCGGCGGCGCGCTCCCCCAAAGGCCGCGCGTCGGCTCCCATGGCTGCTCCGCCGCCGCCGCCTCGCCGCCACCACTGCCTAAAGCCACTTCCCGGCTCGCACAGGCCCAGCAAAGGCCCCGCCCCCATATTGCATCCTAGCCAATGGGAGTTTGTAGAGGCGGGGCTAGGGCGCAACTCGGCCTGTTATTGGATTGAGGCCGTGGTTCTGGATACCCTAGAGGCACTGGCCCGTCCCACCCTCGGTTTGGCAGAAGAGCCTTGAACGTTTCGCCGCCTTCGTGTGGACTTGGGGACCCCCTTTGTCCCTGTGAGTGCAGAGGTCTCAGGTTTTCTTACCAGTGCCGGGTTGCCTAGGAGGTGGAAAGTGTGCCTGGGGTCCTCCGGCGTTACATTAAGAGGGTTTGATGGGGTCCTATTCTGTCCAATGGGAATTGAGACGTTGGGTAAAGGAACTGTCCTGGGAGCGCTGGGAATGGGAGACATCCAGCAGACCCAGGAAAAAGCCCCAAGGCTGAAAATCTATCTCCATAAGCAGAGGGCAGGGAAAAACCAAAGAACGAGTCTTCCCACTAGTCTAATAATTAATGGAGCTTATTAAGGGAAACTTACCTAAGAGGAAATGGGTCCCTGTGCCGTTTGACAGGTGCCAACGAATTCTATAGGGTAAGGGGAGGGAGGTGAACAGTCATAGGTACTAGTACACGAATGCTACCAGGTATGGAAATTATTTCACATGCTTAAAGGGTCAGAACAATAACCTGTTCCCGGAACCAGCGCATAGCAGGGGGCAAGGGGAGATACTGGTTTATGTCAGAATGAACATCAAATACAGTCAGACAGTGTCTAAGGGAGGTTTGCAGTAAGCAATCTCCCCCTTCTGGCTCGGGTCCAGCAGTGGTAACTTCATGGAACAGTCTCTCCTCCACACTCTACCCCTCATGACCAGCTCTTACAATCTCACATGACCCCCTTCCCCAAGGTGCCCTGAGTGGTCGGCAAGGGGCTTCAGTAGCAGGGAAGTAGCTCTCTTAGTTGCCAATTGACCTCATTGGAGACATAGTCAGCAGCAACAGTACAGACACATACAAGAAAAGAGACAGTTAAAAGAAGCAGTCCGAGTATTAGTAACTTTTTCTTTTTTTAACATTTTTATTGATTTCAGAGAGGAAGGGAGAAGGAGAAAGAGATAGAAACATCAATGATGAGAATCATTGATCGGCTGCCTCCTGCACGCCCCCTACTGGGGATCAAGCCCGCAACCCAGGCATGTGCCCTGGACTGGAATCGAACCTGGGACTCTTCAGTCCGCAGGCCGTCGCTCTATCCACTGAGCCAAACCGGCCATGGCTATTAGTAACTTTTTCCATCATGCTTCCCCTCTGTCAGGACCTAAACCGGTGGGTTAGTAAGTCACCTACGTTTGGGCTGGGTCATTTAAGACATTTAAGAAATTTCTTCTTTCTAACAAAGAAGAAATATTAGCAGATTCATCTGGTATAAGAACACAACATTCAGCTTGGATAATGGCACAGGTCCCCTCACCCCCAAACCCCAACACACACATACACAGGCCTGTAACTGATTGCTACAGGAACAGCAGGAAGTCTAAGGTCAGAAAGACAAATATTTAGCCCTACCTGGTTTGGCTCAGTGGATAGAGCATCGGCCTGCAGACTGAAGGTTCCCAGGTTTGATTCCAGTCAAGGGCACTTACCTCAGTTGCAGGCTCCTCCCCAGCCTGGGCCCTGGTCAGGCTCATGCAGGGGGCAACCAATCGATGTGTTTCTCTCACAGCCACATCAATATTTCTGTCTTTCCCTCGCTCTTCCACTCTCTCTAAAAAAAAAAAAAAAAATCGCCCTAGCCGCCTTGGCTTAGTGGATAAAGCGTCAGCTTGCGAACTGAAGGGTCCCGGGTTCGATTCTAGCCAAGGGCACATGCCTGGGTTGTGGGCTCGATCCCCAGTAGGGGGCGTGCAGGAGGCAGCCAATCAATGATTCTCTCTCATCATTGATGTTTCTATTTCTCTCTCCTTCTCCCTTCCTCTCTGAAATCAATAAAGAAATATATTTAATAAAATAAAAATAAAAATAAATCAATGGAAAAATATCCTCAGGTGAAGATTTAAAAGGAAGACAAATATTTAGTAGGGACTTGAATTGGGAGATCTGTGAGAATTATACTTGCAGTCTGATCTTTAGATGTTAATGTAGCCGCAGTGTTTGGAACCTGGCCAGGCTGTGTAAACCATATTTGTTGGTCAGGAAGAGCACCTGACCAACAGATAAGGTGGTGAATAGGGGGAGGACTATATTAGATCAGGACCCCTACCTTCTCCCCTCTTTCAATGGTGCATGTACCAGTCTGAGTATAGCCTGTCTCCATGGCTCCTGACTGCATGAGGATAACAGGGTCCTATGGGAGACTGAGCAGTTCCTCTCCCCCAGGTGCATGAAGTAACCAACCCATCGCAGGGCAGTATCTCATTGCAGATTCCAGTAAATGTTCCAGGGACAATAAGACCCGGTGCCTTCAATATCATGGCCCACTGGTCCATGACAAGTATCAAGACTATTACTGTGTTCTTTGTTTCTCACACCTTAACCATCTTGGGTGCCTCGTTTGAGCTCCCAGCCTGGCATATAGAACAATAGGCCCCACTGCTGGTCATTTAAGAGTATTTACACTTGGGAAAACACCTTTGTATACTGGCTAAAATTGGTTTTCCAGTTAGTAAGTTAATCTGTTAAGGACCCAATTTTTAAAAATATGTATTTTTTTATTGATTTCAGAGAGGAAGAGAGGAGAGAGAGATAGAAGCATCAATGATGAGAGAGAATCATTGATCAGCTGCCTCCTGCATGCCCCACACTAGGGATCAAGCTCAAAACCCGGATATGTGCCCTGACCAGGAATCAAACAATGACCACCTGGTTCATAGGTTGATGCTCACCCACTGAGCCACGATGTCCAGGCAAGGACCCCATTTTTCCCATTCTAACAAACACAGTTGCCTGTGGGTTATTTAGGAAATGGAATCTGCATTCAATAACTGAATTGAGCCCTAGCCAGTTTGGTTCAGTGGATACAGTGTCAGCCTTCGGACTGAAGAGTCCCAGGTTCAATTCTGGTCAAGGGCACATGCCCAGGTTGTGGACTCAATTCCCTAGTAGGGGGCATGCCAGGAGGCAGCTGATCAATTATTCTCGCTCATCATTGATGTTTCTATCTTTCTCTCCCTTCCTCTCTGAAATCAATTATATATATATATATCTATATAATAAAAGCCTATGTGGTCATCACGCCCTCACGCTGTGACGCCCTCACGCTGTAAGGAACGATCACCAGGAGGCTGCATGCGCAGCAGGTGTGCGCGGGTGGGCGGGGGCTTGACACTACATGCGCAGAGGCAGGACCCTCAGCTCCGGCCTCTTTGGGGCAATCCACCGAGGAGCCCTGGATGGGTGGGTGGGGCCTACCTCTTTGGGGTGATCGATCAAGGGGCTCCTGCACTGTGAGAGGGCACAGGCCAGGCTGGGGGACCCCCCCTCCACCGAGTGCATGAATTTCATGCACTGGGCCTCTAGTGTGTGTGTGTGTGTGTGTGTGTGTGTGTGTGTGTGTGTGTGTGTGTGTGTGTGTGTATATATATATATATATATGTATATATATATATATATATATATATAATTCTTACTCTAGTGAAAAAAAAATAACTGCATTGACCAGGTCACTGAATGTTAAAGGCAGCCCTGCTTCCTTGGCTATGCACCATCCTATTTGGGCACTACCGGGCCCACTCTTCCAGCGCACCCAATCTGCAGTATCAACTAACGGGTCAGTTGCTAAGGCATGTATTTTTGCCAAGGAATCTGCTTCCTGAGTACCTGGAGCTGTCTTATGGGCAGGGACATGGACGATACAAAGATCTTCCGTGGGCTCTTGTGAACCCAGATATCTTTTCACACCTCTTTGTCCCCAAAAAGGTTTGTTCATAATCATCCACTCCTCCATTTCCATTATCCAAGAAATAAAATCAGTCCCTTTAAAATGTGTGATACCAACCACACAGCTTTTAATTCAGCCCACTGACTATTGTGGCTTGTTCCTGTTTCCACCCAGAGTGTCAATGGGAAATTGAATGCAACTGCAGTCAAAGCAGGTGAATTTCCCTCCCTAGAGTTATTAGTATACCAAGTGCCAGCAAGAAGTTAGTTCCCCTAGTCCTTCTTCCCAGCTTGCAGGGTCCAATCCAGGGAGGGGAGAAGGAGCATTTGGAGGCTCAACATATTTAACAGAACCTAAGAGTTGCTGCATCTCTAGAGACAATGGACTATTTGACAAAGCACCCCTCTGCTGTAGGTAGGCATGCCACTAAGTCAGCGTTGGAGTCCGAACCATAGCAGGGGAAAGTTGGTGGGTCATGTTATCTATCCACCCCTTGATGAAGGGCTGTATACACTGACAATCATTATTGTTCTATCAAAGTTTATCTGATTTCTGCCCCCTTCCACAATTGGGACCAAAATCCATGGGGCACTTGCTTCTTTTGCTGATTTTGCACATGCCTTCTGGGGTAATTGAAATATCTGATTCAAATGGTACCCTGGCCTGGGAGATTCCGAGAGCTTTAATCTGTTGGACCAGTATTTTTGTTTTCTCGAAGGCAGCTTGTTGTTTGGCTCCCCAGTCCCATGTATGTCCCTTCTTAACTAGACGATATAATGGGCAAAGGATATGTGCTAAATGGAGTATAAGTGTTCCCCAGTACCCCAAAATGCTCACAAAAGGCTGCACCTCTTTCACATTTTTTGGTATTGGGTAGGCTTGCACCTCGTCTATGACAGCCTCAGGGACAATGCGGGTCTTATCCAACCATATGACTCCAAACGATTTTGCTGCAGTGCCCAGGCCTAGAACTGTCTATGTATTCACTCCCATCCTCTCTGTTGCAGATGGTCCAGTAAATCCTGCAAGGTTTCCTGCAGCAGAGGCAAATCTGCACAGGATAGCATTATGTCATCAATACGGTTCCATTTCATAGAGATCAGGAAGGAAAACGGTGAACCACCATCGCATGGCATATAGTGGGGCTATGTACATAGCCTTGAAGAAGCACTTGGAACATATATACCCCAAGTGCAAAACACATTTTCTTATAGTTCGTTACTGTGAGGGCATCAGCCTTGTGGCAGGGAAGACTTCAACCCATCCAGAAAATATACCTACAACAAGAACATATTGATAACCCATACTAAGTGGCACTTACATAAAAGTCCAGCTTAAATGCCCTATGGTGCATGGAGGAATGCAATAACAAAAAATGGGGCTTGGCCGAAACCGGTTTGGCTCAATGGATAGAGCGTCGGCCTGCGGACTGAGAGGTCCTGGGTTCGATTCCGGTCAAGGGCATGTACCTCGGTTGCAGGCATATCCCCAGTAGGAGGTGTGCAGGAGGCAGCTGGTCGATGTTTCTCTCTCATCAATGTTTCTAACTCTCTATCCCTCTCCCTTCCTCTCTGTAAAAAAAGCAATAAAATATATATATTTTTTAAAATGGGGCTTTAAAAAAAAAATGGTGCTTACCAGGGAGCCAGGAAGAACCCAGCAACTGTCTTGGGTTTCCCTTAATCCCACTGTTTATTTAATTCACAATCATTGTTTACCCTTTGTTTTGTTTTTTCAAATTATAAGGGAGTTTAGAAAGTTTTGGAGGTAGTATAAGTGAGCCAGCTGGGCTGAATAGACTCAAGAAACAAGAACAGAAGCAAAAGAAGGGCCCTTGAAACTTAGTTGAGAGAAAAGCAGAGGGACTGATCCTAGGAGAAGAGGGAGGAGGGAAAGGTATGGGTGCATCCCAGAGGGAAACTGCCCATTGTTTACCCTTTTTAAAAAATATCTTTTTATTGATTTCAGAGAGAGGAAGGGAGAAGAGAGAGATAGAAACACCAATGATGAGAGAGAATCATTGATCAGCTGCCTCCTGCTCGCCTCCCACTGAGGATCGAGCCCACAACCTGGGCATGTGCCTTTGAATGGAATCGAACTCGGGACTCTTTGGTCCACAGGCCAATGCTCTATCCATTGAGCCAAACCAGCCATGGCTGTTTACCCATCTTAATTTTCTGACTGAGAAGCTGATAATTGCCACATTACAAGAACATCAAGATGGCAAAAGTATAGCACTAATGGGTCATTTTTGCAAAAGTAGAATGGGCTTCATCTACATATGCCACAATATTTATACATTTACTAGAGGCCCGGTGCACGAAATTCGTGCACAGGTAGGGTCCCTAGGACTGGCTGGCAATCAGGCCCGATTGGAGCCTTCCGGCTGCCCGCCAGGGCCTCCCTTCCCTGGCTGCTGGCCGGGGTCTTCTTTCGTTCCAGGATGGTTCCTGGAGCAATTGGTCTCCCAGTCAAACTCCCGAAGGGACAATTTGCATATTAGGCTTTTATATAGAGAGAGATTTGTTTGTTTGTTTTGTGGCTGAGTTTTCATGAAGTCAGCTAGGGCATTTCAAATACAGAAGGTTAGCTTTTACATTGAAAAGATTCCATTTTCTTAAGTAATCAAAGACATGGTAAAACAACATAAAACACAGAAAATTATTTTGATAAAACTAGAATCTGTGCATTCAAAACAGAAAACTTATTACAAGGTCAGGAGCAAACCCACAGTCCAAGAAAAGTTTGTCCATTTAACAGAGAGAAAGAGACCCAAACTCTATTACTTTTGATGCTTAACCCTTTGCACTCGATTGCTTTTTTCTCGATTCCTTTATTCTACTCGGGATTTAATTTTTTAAATATCCCAGATTTTACAAAGCGCGGCAGTAGAATTAAAAACTGGAGTTTCTTTTCATACAAACTTATTTATTTGGATTTTTTTATATTTCAAATTATTGATACATTCAATACAATTCGACATACGAGCTGCTACCGATGCTAACCGTGTCGAGTGCAAAAGGTTAAATCCACTTAATTAAATCTATACCAATCTTAGCTTGACCACATATTAAAATTTTTTTTCAAAAAATATTTTCACAAACCTTCTACAATTACTGCTAAAGGTCTCACCTAAAAAACTTTTATTCTACTTCATCTATTTAATTTTTAGTTAACAATTATGTTTAGGTTACCCACAAAAATTTCATGAGACTTTAGATACAATCAGTCCCCTTTTTTTTATTCAGCCCATATTCTAAGTTATTACTTTTTTGTCATTGTTGGTAATCCCCACCCAAGGATATTTTTCCATTAATTTTTTTTTTTTAGATTACAGAGAGTTGAAGAGAGAGGGAAAGACAGAGAAACATCAATGTGAGAAGAACACATTGATTGGTTGCCTCCTGCATAGCCCCACCCAGGTCCCAGGCCGGGAAGGAGTCAGCAACCAAGGTACGTGCCCTTGACGGGAATTGAACCTGGGACCCTTTGATATGCAGGCCAACACTCTATCCACTGAGTCAAACCGGCTAGGGATAAGTTATTACTTTTGCTGACAAATGTATAAGCCTAGGTAAAATAAAGGTATCATACTTAATTCTGATAACTCTAAAGACATATCTGTTTGACTTTTTGGTTTTTTATTTCTTAAAATATATTTTTATTGATTTCAGACAGGAAGGGAGAGGGAGAGATAGAAACATCAATGATGAGGGAGAATCATTGATTGGCTGCCTCCTGCACACCCCATACTAGGGATCGAGCCCGCAACCCGGGTATGTGCCCTTGGCCAGAATCGAACCTGGGACTCTTCAGTCCTCAGGCTGATGCTCTATCCACTGAGCCAAACTGGCTAGGGTTCTGTTTGATTTTTTAAAAATATTTTTATTACTAATAGAAAAAACAGAGGGGCAACTTGTATGGCATTAAGATTGTGATTTTAGGAGATTAAAAATGGCGGCAGAGTAAGTGGATGATGCATGGACATGCTCCCAGGAACAAACTGGAATTACAACTAAAATATAGAAAAACTGCCCTAACTGGTTTGGCTCAGTGGATAGAGCATCGGCCTGCGGACTCAAGGGTCCCAGGTTCAATTCCAGTCAAGGGCATGTACCTTGGTTGTGGGCACCTCCCCAGTGGGGAGTGTGCAGGAGGCAGCTGATCGATGCTTCTCTCTCACCAATGTTTCTAACTCTCTATCCCTCTCCCTTCCTCTCTGTAAAAAAATCAATAAAATATATTTTAAAAAATAAATAAAATAAAATATAGAAAAACTTCCTGAATAATCAACGGAAAATTTGCAGGAGAGAACCCTGATATCCAAAGACCGAAAGTGGAGACCACATAGAGACTAGAAGGAGAGGGGGAGGCACGAAAGGGAAGCACCCACAGACAGCAACTGAAGGTCCTGAGAGATATCTCAGCTGTGGGGGGTTGTCACTGAGAACTCTGGAGTCTAATCCATAAGCTGGGTCCCCTAATAGAGCACCAAAACTGAGGAGGATACCCACATAACATCTAGCTGTGAAAAGCAGCAGGGTGCTGTCTGCCAGGGAGTAACAGCTGAAAATTCAGGCACCTTCTTAAAGGGCCAATGCACAAAATTCCGTGTGGAGCCACCCAACTTGTGCTCCAGCAGAGGGAGGGTGAAGTGCACTGGAGCTGTGAGAGCAGAACCCAGGACTGAGGACTTGGGGTATAGAGCTGAGAAGGCAGACACCCCAAGTTTCCTGGGCTGAGTCATTCCCTCACACAGAGGAGGACATCTTTCCCACATAGACATTTGCCTTGCCTGTGGGGGAAGACAGTTGACACACCCTATTGGAAAACACCTTGCCCTGAGGCCACTTAAGAGATTAAAAATAACAGCCTCCAGACAGAAGCAACTGCTCCTGCCTGTTGGAAAAAAAACTCTTGCCACACCTGAGGACCATTGCCTGGGAGGCAATTCAAGTGGAATCCTATCAGTCTGGAGGCTTTGAGTCTTTGCCTGATCCAATTAGTCAGAAACAGCCTTTAACACTGTCCTGCGCTAGAGATTGAGAGGTCTAGAGGATCTCCCTAATATATAGTCACAAACCCAAACAGACAGCCAAAATGAGGATACAAAGAAACAACCCCCAAATGAAAGAACAGAGAATTCTCCAGAAGAGGAGATAAATGAAGGAGAGATAAGAAATTTATCTGAGCCCTAGCTGATTTGGCTCAATGGATAGAGGGTCAGCTCCCAGGTTCGATTCCAGCCAAGAGCACATGCCTGGGTTGCAGGCTCGAGCCCCAGTAGGGGGCGTGCAAGAGGCAGCCAATCAATGATTCTCTCTCATCATTGATATTTCTATCTATCTCTCCCTCTCCCTTCCTCTCTAAAATCAATAAAATATGTTTTTAAAAAAGAAACTTATCTGAGCCCTACCCGGTTTGCCTCAGTGGATAGAGCATCAGCCTGCAGATTGAAGGGTCCCAGCCAAGGGCACATGCCCTAGTTGCAGGTTCAATCCCCAACAGGGGGAGTGCAGAAGGCAATTCCAGTCAAGGGCACATGCCCTAGTTGCAGGTTCAATCCCCAATAGGGGGGGTGCAGAAGGCAATCAATGAATGATTCTCTCTCATCTACCTCTCGCTCCCTCTCCTCCCTCTCTGAAATCAATAAAAATATATTTTTAAAACAGGAAGAAAAACCTACTAGACTTAATAAATGAATTCAGCAATGTAGCCAGGATACAAAATTAACACCCGGAAATCTATGGCTTTTTTATACACCAATAATGAACTCACAGAAAGAGAAACTAAAAAAAAATCCCATTTACCATTGCAACAAAAAAAAAGTAACACACCTAAGTATAAACTTAACTAAGGAGGTAAACTATAGGACAAAAAAACTGCAGGACGTTGAAAAAAGAGATAGAGGAAGACATAAACAAATGGAAGAATATACCGTGTTCATGGATTGGTAGAATCCACATCATTAAAATATCCATACTACTGAAAGCAATCTATAGATTCAATGCACTCCCTACTAAGATACCAACAGAATATTTCACAGACCTAGAACAAATTCTCCAAAAATTCATATGGGATAGAAAAGACACCAAATAGCTGCAGCAATCCTGAGAAAGAACAAAGTTGAGGGATCACAATACCAGATATCAAGCTATATTGCAAAGCCATTGTTCTCAAAACTGCCTGGTACTGGCACAAGAACAGACATATAGACCAATGGAACCAAACAGAGAACCCAGAAACCGACCCAAACCACTATGCTCAATTAATATTTGACAAAGGAGGCAAGAGCATACAATGGAGTCAAGACAGTCTCTTCAATAAATGGTGTTGGGAAAATTGGACAGATACATGCAAAAAAATGAAACTAGACCACCAACTTACACCATACACAAAAATAAACTCAAGATGGATAAAGGACTTAAATGTAAGACACGAAACCATAAAAATCTTAGAGGAATCCACAGGCAGCAAAATATCAGACATATGTCATAGCAATATAACTCCTAGGGCAATGGAAACTAAAGAGAAAATAAACAAATGGGACTACATCAAAATAAAAAGCTGCTGCACAGTGCTCGCTTTGGCAGCACATATACTAAAATTGGAATGATACAGAGAATATTAGCATGGCCCCTGCGCAAGGATGACATGCAAATTTGTGAAGCGCTCCATTAAAAAAAAAAAAAAAAAGATTCTGCACAACAAAAGAAACCATCAACAAAACAACAAGAAAGCCCACCGCATGGGAGAACATATTTGCCAATGTAATCTCCGATAAGGGTTTAATATCCAAAATTTACAGGGAACTCATACAACTTAACAAAAGGAAGATAAACGATTCAATCAAAAAATGGTCAAATAATCTAAATAGACACTTTTGAAAGAGGACATACAGAAAGCCAAAAGACATATGAATACATACTCAAAGTCACTAATCATCCGAGAGATGCAAATCAAAACAACAATGAGATACCATCGCACACCTGTCAGAATGGCTATCCTCAACAAATCAACAAACGACAAGTGCTGGTGAGGATGTGGAGAAAAAGGAACCCTCCTGCACTGCTGGTGGGAATGCAGACTGGTGCAGCCACTGTGGAAGACAGTATGAAGTTTTCTCAAAAAATTAAAAATGGAACTGCCATTTGACCCAGTGATCCCACTCCTAGGACTATATCCCAAGAAACCAGAAACACCAATCAGAAAGGATATATGCACCCCTATGTTCATAGCAGCACAATTTACAATAGCTAAGATTTGGAAACAGCCTAAGTGCCCATCAGCAGATGTATGAATTAAAAAAATTGTGGTACATCTACACAGTGGAATACTACACTGCTATAAAAAAGAAGGAACTCTTACCATTTGCAACAGCATGGATGGACCTGGAAAGCATTATGCTAAGTGAAATAAGCCAGTCAGAGAAAGATAAATATCACATGACTGCACTCATTTGTGGAATATAATCCTATATAATAAAAGGCTAATATGCAAATTGTCCCCTGACCTGGAATTCCACAGGGGGTTCAACCAGGAGTTTGACCAGGGGGTGGGGCCAGCCAGCCAACTGACCACATCCCCTCCCCCAGCCGACCAGCCCAATCAGCCCCATGGGGTAGGTGAGCAGGCCAGACCTCCCACCCCCACCCCTACCGCCACATGAATTCATGCACTGGGCCTCTAGTGAACAACATAAACTGATGAACAAAAATAGAGCCAGTGAAAAAAAAATTTTTACAAGTAATCCTATTATTTGCAGATTTTTAATATCTCCTACAACTTTTGTGATATTATACTGTTAGTACAGTTTTGGTAACATTATTATATTTGAAATCATTTTTCTTGAAATATTAATGTTTATTGCATGTAAATGGCTAATTATTTTTATCTATAACCTGGTAATAGATTTATTTTGAATATTGAAAAATAAATAAATAAATAAATAAAAAAATATTTTTATTGATTTAAAAGAAGAAGGGAGAGATAGAAACATCAATGATGAGAATCTTCTGCACATCCTCTACTGGGGATCAAGCCCACAATCCCCCCGCCCTGACCGGGAATTGAACCATGATCTCCTGGTTCATAGGTCAATGCTCAACCACTGAGCCACACCAGCCAGGCATGACATATCTGTTTTAATTAAACTAACACACTTAAACTAGCTTTAATGACAAATATTTTCCCAGATCATGTGATTCTGAGAAAGCATTTGGGTTAATTTCTGTATTTCTGAGAATTTTAGAATACCCAATACTTAATTTATAGAAGCACTTAATTCCATTAAACCAATTAAACATAGCTGTTTTACAAGTTGGCAACACCATTCCAAGGTAGAAACTACTACACCAAAATAACACATATATAGACACACATGAATATATGGCTTCTAAAAAAGAGGTGGGATCTGTTCCAAGGAGCTTCTGCCCGCCCACCCGCCTTTATCTGCCAGCCCCTATGCTAACAGAGGTGTAGACATTCTAACATCTTTTTCTAGTTTCAGTTCTTCCTTTCTAACCCTGTCTTTTGCCTCTAGGTGGGCATCTGTGACCAGCCTACAGTTGCAGCCATAAATGTCCTGCCTTGCCACAGTGCAGTTCCTTAAACAGGTATGAGACCAGCCAGCATTTTCAGAGTGGCCCCCATACTCATGCACAGTCCACTTGTGTCTAGCATACAGCTCATCCCTCCCCACACAGAGGTCAATGGCCAGGTCGACCCCCTTTACCAAAGCCCATTTCTTTGGTCTCCTGGCTGGCTTGCCAATGGTTAGTACACACACACCCAGGAAAAAGCCCCAAGACTGAAAACCTACCTCCATAAGCAGAGGGTGGGGAAAGACCAAAGAAAGCTGCCACTCCTCTCTAATAATGGTTTTTAAAGGGAAACTGACATAGAGGTGTGTCTTGAGTGGCTGCAAGTTGAAATTGATCCCCATGCTGCTTGGCAGGTGCCAAAGAATTGTACAGGGTAAAGGGAGGAATTGTCATATATACTAACTAGAGGCCTGGTGCATGAATTCCTGCACCAATGGGGTCCCTTGGCCTGGCCTGCGGGATCGGGCCAAAACCAGCTCTCTGACATCCCCTGAGGGATCCCAGGTTGTGAGAGGGCGCAGGCCAAGCCGAGGGACCCCACCAGCGGGAGGTTGGCCAGCGGGGAGGGGCCGTGGGAGGGCTCCAGGGCATGTCCAGCCCATCTCGCTCAGTCCTGATTGGCCGGACCCCAGCAGCAAGCTAACTTACCAGAGCATCTGCCCCCTGGTGGTCAGTGCACACATCATAGCGAGCAGTTGAGCAGCCTTAGCACATCATTAGCATATTACACTTCAATTGGTTGAAAGGCCAACCGGACAAGCGGACACTTCGCATATTAGGCTTTTATTATATAGGATATGTGAATGCTGCTAGGTATGGGAAAATACTTCACATACTTGAACATGTCAGGACAATCTGTTCCAGGAACTGGCACATAGCAGGAGGCAAAAGAGGGGTGATTTGTGTCAGAATGAACATCAAGTACAATCAGAAAGGTTTTTTTCGGGGGGTGGGGGAGGTTTACTAAGCAATCTCCCCGTTCTAGTCCAGGTTGGCTCTCAGGTCCCTCTGGGGAAAGACAGTCTTTCATGCCTTTCTAATTCCCTATCAGTCCATCTAGTTCAATGACATTATCTCACTCCTTTGATAAGAAAATCAAAGCCCTGCCCTAACTGGTTTGGCTCAGTGGATGGAGCATTGGCCTGTGGACTGAGGGGGCCCAGTTTCGATTCCGGTCAAGGGCATGTACCTCGGTTGCAGGCTTGTCCCCCATCTCACACTGATGTTTCTCTCACTGTGTCTCTCCTTCTCCCTTCCACTCTCTCAAAAGATCAATGGAAAAATATCCTAGGGTGAGGATTAATAAGAACAAAAAGAAAATCAAAGCCCAGATTCCTCAAGTCAGCAGGGCTACCTGCTGAGTTGCCAGAGGTGAGGGTCACTGTCCTGTCTCCGGCAGCTGACTTAAGGCATGAAGGTTGTGAATAAGCAAGTGAAGCAGAAGGCTCCAGACCGGCCTCACCCCAGGCCTGAGTAAGTGGAGGAACTGGAGCCCTTCTAGGAGAGCACCCACAATGCACAGAGGAGAGGTCTCAGAGAACAGCCAGAATGCAAATCTTTATTACGAACTGGTTTCAACAAGAAAATGAGTGTTTATACCTAGAAACATGGGCAGCTCTCCCCCAGCAGCACCCAGGGTGGGGAAGGAAGGCAGGAGTATATCTAGGGTTTTCCCCTCCCTGCCCCAGGAGAAGTGGGACCCCACGGAAAGGTCCAAGTTCCTTCCATCCAGCTGGAGGCCCTGCGACTACCTCACCCAGGACAGCCAGCAGCTGCGGGCAGGAGGCTGAGCAGCTAAGGACCAGCCCTGGAGGGAGGTGTATAGAGAGGTCCAGGATGCGACCCCTCTAGGCTGACATCAATCACCAAGGGGGTGTCATGGGCTGAGGGTTCTGAAGATATGACATCACCACGGCAGAGATGGACAGCCTGAGACCGGAGAAAGGTGTCAGTCAAGATGGGAAGGCTTGGGTCCTCCCTCCCCTTACATAGGAGTCCCTCCTTCTCTAGGCCCAGCCTCACATGAAGCTACTCATCATTTGCTTAGTGTCTTCAGAGCTCCGGGAATTGGCGAAGCTGATGAAGGAGCAGTAGACAGCAACCCAAGCGCACCACTTCAGCTGGGGAAAGGTAGGTAGATGGGTGGGTTAGGTCAGTGGAAGGCAAGGGGCATTCCCAGGCACTGGTTCCAACCCACTGATTTCAACTGGGGCAGCTTAAACCTTGTCCCCCTAACCCCCAGGAGTCCCTCTGTCTCATCCACCCATAGCCTACTCCAGGTACAGAGTTTCTGGCCCTACCCCCGGGCCAGTGCCTCTGACCCCACCCTCAGACCTAAAAAGACTAGACTTCGACATAGCCCATCATGCTAATGACCCCTCTCTTTCTCCATCCCCTCCAAGTTGCTTTAGAGTCTGGCCCCACCCTCACACCAACCTCCCACAGACCCACCCTGACCCGGATTCCTGACTTCCCCCAAGGCTTTGGCTTCCTCCGTCCAGCGTCACCCCAGCCCCGCCCCCTCAGCGCCGGCCCCGCTTCATTCCGAATCCGCCCCTGGCCTCGTAGTCCAGCGGAGACACGCAGCCCTGCCCACCTTAAGCATGAGGCCGCACATGCTGAAGATCATGCCGAGCAGGTTCATGTAGTCCGGCGTCGGGTCGTCCAAGGCCGGGTTACACTCGCTCGGCGGAGGCTTGTACCTGCGGCGGGATTGAGGGTCAGGGGCACTCACGTGCCGCCCCCGGATGGACGAGCGCTTCCCTACGCCCCGACCCACAGTCCGAGCCTCGTTCCCATGACGCTGGGGTCCTTACCTCAGCACTTTGTTGGGCCTCCGTGGGTCCGACATATTGTTCGTGGACATAGCGAGTCGGAGAACGCCCCTGTTCCGCTGCCGGAGTTGCCCCTTCCGGCGTGGAAACCGAGGGTGCTTTTTACAGTCACACCCGCAGCCCTCGCGCTTCCGTACCTAGCGGCGGGGGGCCAGGTGGTGGCGGGAGAAACCTGGAACCTGGAGGGAGCCTGCAGTAATGGTATTTCCCAACATTACCTCCAAAAAGCCGAAACTTTGAGTCCGGAAGTGGGAAACCGGAAGTAGACCGTAGGGACAATAATAGGGTTGCACCAAGCGAGAGAAGCTCGCAAACTTCTGTCCAGACCGAAGTGAGGCGGCGAGGAAGGCTTCCCGGAGCCATGTCTTTCCCTGAGCCAAAGCCGCGTGGCCCGGTGCTGCCGCAGAAACGGCTGAAGACGCTAGACTGCGGGCAGGGAGCCGTGCGAGCCGTGCGATTTAATGGTGAGCGCCCTCATCTTCATTCCGAGTCGGCCTGTGGCCTCTCGAGGTCAGCAGCCCGGTAACCCCCGCCTGGTCTTCCCAAGTGGATGGCAATTACTGCCTGACGTGCGGCAGCGACAAGACCCTGAAGCTGTGGAACCCGCTAAGGGGGACGCTGCTGCGGACGTACAGCGGCCACGGCTACGAGGTGCTGGACGCGGCCGGGTGAGCCGGGGCCTGGCCGGGAAAGGGGCATTGAGGCGGGGACCCCAGGTCGATGCTGACCTTCCCTCCCCTGCCCGCTAGGTCCTTTGACAACAGCAATCTCTGCTCCGGCGGCGGGGACAAGGCGGTGGTGCTGTGGGATGTGGCGTCTGGGCAGGTCGTACGTAAATTCCGGGGTCACGCAGGGGTGAGTACGAGCAGAAAGAAGCCTCATTAGAGCGGGGATAGCGGAGGGGACCCGCATTATTGTGCAGGGGTGACAGGTACCCTCTCACACACACATATTACAGCGCATTCACCAGGCCCCTTCCTTGCAGTACCCTCAAAACCTTTCACCTCCTCTACCCCTAGTTTTTGTCCTCACTTTAATCTGCACTGGGAACCCTGTCTTTATCCCAATCCCTCAAAGACCAGCCACCTCTGAGTGGTAGTTCCTGTTTCGCAGAAGGTGAATACGGTGCAGTTTAATGAAGAGGCCACAGTCATCCTGTCAGGTGAGTATGTGACCTAGGCAGGCAGGGGAGCCCCTGCCCCCAAAACCTGACCTCACCTTCATGCTGGCCTCACAGGCTCTATCGATTCCACTATCCGCTGCTGGGACTGCCGCTCTCGGAGGCCCGACCCAGTGCAGAAGCTGGACGAAGCCAAGGATGGTGTGTCCAGTGTGAAGGTGTCAGACCATGAGGTCCTGGCAGGGTGAGTGGAGCTAGATCATTGCCCCTCCCCCTGCGTATCATAGCTGCCTCTGTGCTTAAAGTCCACTCTCCTCACCGTGCCTCCCAAGACCCTGACCTCTCAGCTTTTAGGCATTCCCAGCCTCATTTCAGGTAAATATGCCAAGCATGCTTTGCAACTGCTCTTCCTCTGCCTGGACTGCCTTTCTACTACTTATTGCAAGTGTTTTTGAGCACCTCCCACAGGCCACTTTTTAGGCAATGAGCATGTAGCTGTGACTAAGACAGGGAAATGAGGAAAAAATTTCCTGCCCACAGAGAGTTGCTATTTAAAAAATAAAAAATTCCCATGCAGCCAAAACCGGTTTGGCTCAGTGGATAGAGCGTCGGTCTGCGGACTGAAAGGTCCCGGGTTCGATTCCGGTCAAGGGCATGTACATTGGTTGCGGGGATGGGCACATCCCCGGTACCGGGTGTGCAGGAGGCAGCTGGTCGAGGTTTCTAGCTTTCTATCCCTCTCCTTTCTCTCTGTAAAAAAATCAATAAAATATATTTAAAAAAAAAAAAAAAATTCCCATGCAGAGCTGCTCAAGTGTTGCCACAGCCCAAGAGAGTGCCATTCCCACCGTGGGGGGAGTTTGGACTGTCCAGCCTGTTGACTGGCTGTTCCCACGCATCTTCCCACAAGGTGGCTCTTTTTCGTTCTTCAAGTCCCAGTTCAGATGTCACCTTGGGAAGGACTTCCTATATTACCCTCAGTCAGTGAGGCGCCAGAAATTTCTCCTGGCTTGGTCGAAGCTGTGTCCCAAGCCATCCCTTCCTGCTATAGAATCTGGCCCAGAGAGGATGCTCGGTGCCTATCAGAAACGAATTGGGTAGTTCCTGATTGGTCCGTGGGTCTGGATCTCAAAGCCAGTGCCTCAGAATTCCATTCACGAATTCACTTCAGTGTATGTTTTCTTTTTTTGTTAATCCTCACCCAAGGATATTTTTTCCGTTGATTTTTAGAGAGGGTGGAAGGGAAGAGAGACAGAGAGAAAAACATCGATGTGGGAGAGACACATCGACTGGTTACCTCCTGAACTCACCCCTACAGGGGCGGGGGAACTACAACTGAGGAATGAGCCCTTGATCCAGAATTGAACCCTCGACCAGGGTGCACTGGCCCCAGCTGAAACTTTAATTGGATCCACCCTCTCTTGTAGCTCCGTGGATGGCCGGGTCAGGCGCTATGACCTGAGGATGGGACAACTCTTCTCAGACTACGTGGGCAGTGAGTGTGGCCAGGCTGTGGGCCAGGCAGGGGAGGCAGAGGCAGAGGCAGCCAAAGGGGCCCCAGCCCACCTGCCTATCCACCTCTCCCCTCCCCCCAGGCCCCATCACTTGCACCTGCTTCAGCCGGGATGGCCAGTGCACCCTGGTGTCCAGCCTGGACTCCACGTTGAGGCTTCTAGACAAGGACACAGGGGAGCTGCTAGGGGAGTGAGTCCCTGGGGTTGTGGGGCCCCTCCCCCCACCTCTGCCCCTGGTAAGGCCCAAGCCCCACCGATCCCATCCACCCCCAGGTACACAGGCCATAAGAACCAAGAGTACAAGCTGGACTGCTGCCTGAGTGAGCGTGACACGCATGTAGTCAGCTGCTCCGAGGATGGGAAGGTGTTCTTTTGGGACCTTGTGGAGGTGAGCCTCTCCACCCCCACACTGCACTCTGTCCCCACTTTGTCTTTCCCTCAGTCATTCTCAGACCTGAAAAAGGGAGTGCTATTAGAACAGTGGCTAGAAGGAGTGAGGGCAGGAAAGGCATTCCAGCAAAGGAAACAGTATGTGCTAAGGCTTGAAAGTGTGGCACGCATTGGTCAGGAAATAGCAGCACTTCAGGATGGCAGTGGCAGTGGCAGCAGCAGGAGCCACGTCAGGCAGGGCCACCAATGCCAGGCTGAGCCACTGGGACCGACTCTGAGGGTGGGGGAACCAATGGCGACATCTAACCCTGGGGGAGATTAGGCTGTAGTTGTTCAGGAAACCTGAGCTACTTCTGAGCATCCCTGTGGTTTCTAGCTCACAGCCGTGAGCCCTATCCTGATGTGTCCCAGGCTGAGAACAGACAGGCTGGACTTAGGGGTTCTAGGGCTAGAGAGTCTCATGGAAGAAGATGTGGGTGCTGGGGCTTGGCCAGGGGAAACAAGTCCCTTAAGAGGATGGAGGGAACTGGGGGACGCTGGGAACTTGAGGTGCCAGCTCTCACTCGGGGGACTGAGAAAGAGCCAATATTCTGCCTACTTCTTGAGGATCTGATAGAGCAGAGGTCACACTGGAGGAAGGGGACATTTCAATGTAAAGAGGAACCGTGGCCTACTTGAGAAACTGTATGGGGAGCTGCTGTGTCTGGGTTGAGGAAGGAAGTGCAAGCACTGATGCTGCCAAGTAGACCTATAGCGCCTCCATGGCGGCAGGGGGAGGGCAGCTGAAAGCCGGACATAACTGGCTCAGAGCGGGGTGGTGGCCTCTGAATATAGTCTAAAGCAGCGGTCGCCAACCTTTCGGACCTCACAGTTGGCGACCACTGGTCTAAAGGCAGAACCAAAAGGATTTACAGATAAAGAGGTGTGAAAAAGACTTCCCAAGGTTTTGGCTTGAACACCTGGAAGGACAGAGCCACTGAGGGGCTCATTTTTGGGCAGACTAGTTTTGCAGTGAATGGAACGCCATTAGAACAGTGGTTCTCAACCTTTCTAATGCCGCGACCCTTTAATACAGTTCCTCATGTTGTGGTAACCCCCCAACCATAAAATTATTTTCGTTGCTACTTCATAACTGTAATTTTGCTACTGTTATGAATCGTAATGTAAATATCTATGTTTTCCGATGGTCTTAGGCGACCCCTGTGAAAGGGGTCGCGACCCACAGGTTGAGAACCGCTGTCAGGCGTCGCCTAAAACCATTGGAAAACACAGATATTTACATTACGATTCATAACAGTAGCAAAATTACAGTTATGAAGTAGCAACGAAAATAATTTTATGGTCGGGGGTCACCACAACATGAGGAACTGTACTAAAGGGTCGCGGCATTAGGAAGGTTGAGAACCACTGCATTAGAAGCAGATGGCTGAAGGTCAGGGGATGGGAGGTTCACTGATAACTGCTCCCCTCCTTCTTGTTCCACAGGGTGTCCTGGCGCTGGCCCTGCAGGTGGGTTCTGGTGTGGTGCAGTCACTGGCCTATCACCCAACAGAGCCCTGCCTGCTGACTGCCATGGGGGGCAGCATCCATTGCTGGCGGGAAGAGGCCTACGAGACTGAGGGTGGCACTGGTTGAGGCCAGGGGACCCACCACCACTAAGGACACAGATACAGATTCTGGACCACTGAGACCATTTATTCCAGATGTGCTACTGACCAAGGAATGGGGGAGGGGCCGGGTCTGAAAACAAATAAATAGGGGGCGGGCCACAGCTGTCAGTCTTTGTTCTTCTCAGGTGTGAAGGCATTTACCTTCTGGGCAAATGTTTCAGCCACAAGCAAGGGGAAGACCAGGGAGGCATCAGCATAGACCTGTGGAGGGGACCCAGGTAACCATGGAACCCAAAGCTACAGCTTGGGAGACCCTACACCCCAGCAGGCTGGCTGGCCCTCACCTTGACAGGCTCTGCATCCATCTTGATCTTGCCCCAAGAGACAGCTTCGTCCGGCCGAGCACCAGAGTCCGAGCCATCAAACTCCTGGGCCGTGTTGATGTAGACAGCATAGTCAGCCCCATTCCGCTGGGGGGACAGGGGGGACAGAGTCAGCCAGTCACAGGAGACAGACACACACATACATACAGAGGCAGGGCACTGCGGCTAGAGAGGCTGAGCCATGTGTCCTAGATAAAGGAGGGCCCCTCCCTACATCAGTGCTGGGCAGTTAGGGGTTGGGGAGTTACTAGGAAAAGGATAGGTATAACCCTGTCACATATGCCACCAACTCTATCTTCAGAAGACCTCTGAACCCCATCACTTCCCTGCCTTGGTTCCTACACTGGTCCTGGCCCTAGCTGTTCCCCCTGCGGCAGCCAGAGGGCACCCGTGAGCACCTGAGTCACAGCCCTCAAGGCCCTGCAAGTCTTGCCTCTCACCATCCCACCTCACCTCCCTCTCTCCCCTTCACAGGCCTCCTAGCTGTTCCTTAACTTATTTCAGCCACCTCAGAGCCTTTCCACTGCTGTTCCCTCTGCAGGGACCTCTTCCTCAAGGCAACCACATGGCTTAAGGGAGCATCTACTAAATTTGCTCTACTCACAGGTCACATTTCCCAGAAAGGATTCCCTTTTTGGAACAGTGTACCTTTTTATTACCATCTTGTCACCCCTCCTTTTTCTCCTGGCAATGACTGCCACCTAACTTACTGTCTGTCTCCCCCCACTAAAACATCACTCTCAGGAAGGCAGGGATCCTGGCCTGTCCATGGCTGTGTCTCCAGCACGGGGCCTAGGCCTAGCACACAGACATCTCTACATGGCAGACCCAAATGCCACCCCCATACTAGGGACCAGGTGCTCCATCCCCACTCACCATGAGGTTGGCATTTGCGATGTGGTGCTTGACCAAACCCCCACCCAGGATAATCATGCCAGAGCGCTTGGCAAAGATGGCCTGTGTGTTGATGAGCCTCAGATCTGGGGAAGAGCACTGTGATCAGGCCCCGAGCCCAGCCAGTCCTCCCCCTCCCCTCCCCCCCCTCCCACTACTCTGGCCCCAGCACCTCACCCTCCACGATGTCCAAGACCAGGCCCGGGTTCTTGTAGGAATGGAAAAAGATCATGTCGCCCAGCGAGCCATCTGTGAGTGCCGGGCTCAATACGGGGATGTGGTTCTGGGGGAGTGCAGGACAGGACAGCCTCAGGAGTCAGATCCTGGTGGGGATAGGCGGGTCCCCATTCTGGCAGCATTCCCTCTCTGCCTGATTCTGGGCATGGTGTTTAACTTTTCTGGGCCTCAGTTTCCATGACTGTAAAATGACAGTAACAACAGTACCTCCCTCACAGATGAGGAAGCAGTTATAAGAAAACCCACCCGAGCACACAAAGAATAGCAGGCTGTGTTATTTTTCCCATTGCTGGACTTGATAGCCTCTGAGGGGCAGTGGGCCCTAAGACAGGCCCCGGGGGGGTTGCTAAGCACTGCCCAACTGCTCCCAGGTGGTGTAGGAGTAGAGCCAGGAAATGAGGACCACACTCAATAGCTGTGTGACCTCAGAAAAGCTGCTTCGCCTGTGTCTGAAATTCCTCATCTAAGAGTGCAGGTGATGAGAACAGCACTGACTCCCTAGGTGACTCTGAAGGTGAAACAAGTCCAGCTCCTCACCTTCTGGGCCCAGTAATACACTGACTCTGGGTTGTTGATCTCCTTGCCGAGGCGGGCAATCATCTTGGAAGGCGTCCACTTCACACCCTGGGAGGGGACATCAGCTCCAGTCAATGGTGCCTTCCCTTACTGCCACCAGGCTAGCCCCCCAGGTTGTTCCAGCCCCACCTCTGTGTTCTGCTCCAGCACCATCTGGTCCAGAATGGGCATTAGCCAGTCCTCAAACTTGCAGTAATTGTCATTGGGCACCAGCAGGTTCCCAATCCTGGAGACAGGAGGCAGATAGGCATCAGGCCCCAGGACCCTCAGTCCAGCTCCCCTGCCCAACACCACTTAGGCCCCCCACCTGTTAATCCCGTTCTCACGTAGCTCCTTCCCTCTGAGGCTGAACTCGCCCAGGTATGTGGGTGCCAGGCACTTGATGAGATCCTCCTCCACGCCCCCAGCCGTAGTAACCAAGACATCCACCTGCAGCCACATGCAATGAGGTTGGCCCAGATAGGAGGACCCTGCCCACATTCTGGGCAGGGCTCCAAACTCCCAACCCTCATCTAGTAACTTTACAGGAATGTCTGCTGCAAAACAAAACTCAACCCTGTCCCTCTGCTTAAAACTGACCCATATCTCCCGATCTTACTAAAATGACCAGTAATCTTATTGCCCATTGAGAGCCAGAGAGGTCAAGGCCACAGCCCAGCCCATCAGCTCCTCACCATGTTGTGCTGCACGAGATAACGGATGGTCTCACGGATGCCTGAACTGATGAGGTTGGACGTGTAGCCCAGGAAAATGGTGCAGCCAGTGAGTGGGCGGCGGCTCTGGGTCAGGTCTTCGTGCTGGTCTTCATCCTCCGGCAGAGGCTCCAGCTTCTTCTCTATCTGTGTGTAAGAGGGGTCAAATTAACCTCTGAACCCAAACTCCAGCCCAAGGACCCCAGTGGTTTTCAGAATTACACTCTGCTCCCAAGCCCTGCCCACTCAGAGAAAGAGGACCACTTATACCAGGAACCAGGGGAGGGAGTGCAACTCCGCCCCTTTCACAGGTTGGCTCTGGGGCACATACACACTCACGCTTTGCCTCACTCGGGAATCAGCATCTTTTAGGATTCAGCCGCCTTTCCCCTGGGAGGAGCAAATCCAAGGCCCTACCCTGACTTAGGCTCTTCCAATTCCTCCTTCCAGGGCACGGTCTAGCCCTAGGCTCCTTCCTTTTCAGAACACACACAAAGACCATAAACCGCCCTCTACCTAGAATCAGTCCCCGCCCCCTTATTGAAGTTAGGATGTCGCTGCTGGGGGGGCAATTTCCCATCCTAACACAGAAACTCCAACCCCCGGTAAGGCCCACCTCTCCAACTATTGGGCCGCCCCAACGGAGGACACGCCTCTTTCTCAGATAAGCCCCGCCCTCTCCAGGAACTGCACTGCGTTGGTGCTACTAGAGGCCACGCCCCCTAAGCTCTGGAAGTCCCGCCCAGCCTCACCATGGCATTGATTTGATGCACCGCGCGCCCGAAGTTGGTAGCCTGAAAACCAGTGGTGCCGAAGGCTTCCAGCATCGCGTGGTAGTCCACGCCACGGTTGAAATCGTAACCCCGGACCTGGGCGCTCTCGGACGGCAGCGCCGAGCTGTGCTTCAGCACAGCGGCCAGCGCCGCCGCCGGCGCCTCCCCTTCCGGGGGGCCCTCCATGCTCCTGCCGCCGCGCTCCGATCAGAGCAGTCCCAAGCCAGGCCTTCAGTGGCCGCAAACGCTGTGCCGGGCACGCGCTTCTCTGCGAGAGCACAGGAAACAGGGCTCGGAAAAAAACTGGAGCGATAGACCGGAAGATGTTTAGTCACATGACCGTCTTCGAGGCCTCTAGTCCGGGGCGTGGCCAGTTGCGAAATACGGAAGCCGCTTAGAGCCGTTATTCCTTTCGCGACGCGCCTCACAGGAAGGACTACTTTCATCGCCGCCTACTGGAGACCCACAGCGTTGCGGGGCGCTTGTCCTTTTCGTTTCTGTCCCCTGGAGTGAGAGAATGGCTTCTTCAACGTCCCCTTGGACAGAATTCAAGTCATCGGGAACTGTCAGACAGTTCCTGCCACTGAGCTTCTCTTATCAAATAGGATGTTCATCCTTGTCCGTACCTCACAAGTCTCCAGAGCCTCCACATGCTTCATAGCCCTCTAGTCTTCCCCAGGCAGCCCCAGCTGTCATCTCCTCTGGGAAGCCTGCCCTGACCTTCCTCTGGGTAAGGGATCTCCTCTGGGATCCCGGGCTGACATCTCTTTCCCTCCAGCAAGACTGAGACCCTCAAGGGTGGGGACTGTATCTCATGGGTCCTTCTAACTGTGCACAGGGTCTGGTCCACAAGGTACCACTTTAATCACTCACTCTACATTTATGGAGTCTGTGTTGGTGCAGATTAAGCAGTGAATAAGGTGCAGACCCTGCCCTTCTAGAGCCCACAGTTTGTTTGGTGAGACAGAAAGTTAACAATAGTGCTACGTGCTATTCAGGATTTCAACAGGATGATGCAAGAGCCTTTAGCATGGGGTGGATGAAGGGTTTGGTGCCCTTGGAGGGACAGGTGATTGAGGAAGGACACCAAGGAGGTGACTTTAAAAAAAAAAAAAAAGGATTTCAGAGAGGAAGGGAGAGAGAGAGAGAGAGAGAGAGAGAAAACATCAATGATGAGAGAGAATCGTTGATCAGCTGCCTCCTGCACGCCCCCTACAGGGAATCGAGCCCACAACCCAGGCATGTGCCCTTGACTGGAATCAAACCTGGGACCCTTCAGTCCACAGGCCAACAAGGCAGGAGGTAACATTTGAGCCAAAGGCAAAAGGCCAAGAAAGGCCCCATATGTGAACTTATGGGGGGAGGCCATTCTCCCACTGCCCCCCATTGGGAGAGAACAGCCAGTGTAAAGGCCCTGGGGCTGGAAATGAGCCTACTCAATTGGAAGAACAAACATCCTCCTGGACATTCTTAAAATTCCCTGCTTGGATCTCATATTCACCACCTCACTTCCTCCAGGATGCCTGCCCTAATTACCCAGTCTTGCCCCTACCTTACTTGTGTTGTCTTTCTTTTCTTTTTTTAATATATTTTATTGATTTTTTACAGAGAGGAAGGGAGAGGGAGAGAGAGTTGGAAACATTAATCAGCTGCCTCCTGCACACCCCCTACTGGGGATGTGTCCGCAACCCAGCTACATGCCCTTGACCAGAATCGAACCTGTGACCCTTCAGTCCGCAGGCCAACGCTCTATCCACTGAGCCAAACCGGTCAGGCTCTTGTGTTGTCTTTCATAGCACTTACAACATTGTGTTTGCTGTTGCCTGTCTGACTAGAACAACAGCTCCATGAATGCAGAATTTTGTCTGGTTTCACTACTGATCTCCTTACCCTAAGCAGTGCTGGACTCATATTGGGATCTCAGCAAAGATAATGAATGAATGCATGAATGAATGAATGAATGAATGGATGAATGAACGAACGAACGAATTCAAGGGCATCAGTGTGATCCATGAAGAATGAAGGAGGGAGCCGAAACCAGTTTGGCTCAGTGGATAGAGTGTCGGCCTGCGGACTGAAGGGTCCCAGGTTTGATTCCGGTCAAGGGCATGTACATTGGTTGGGGGCACATCCCCGGTGGGGGGTGTGCAGGAGGCAGCTGGTCGATGTTTCTCTCTCATCGATGTTTCTAGCTCTCTGTCCCTCTCCTTTCCTCTCTGTAAAAAATCAATAAAATATGTTTTTTTTTTAAAAAAAAAGAATGAAGGAGGGAGAAGTTGATAAGTGAATTCAGAGTGGGCAGGAGGTGCCAGACCAGGCAGGACCCTATGGACTGGAGTAAGAAGGGTGGGTTTTATTCCTAGAGGCTGAGAAACCACTGGAGAGTTTTAAAAAGGAAGTGAGGGCCCTAGCCAATGTGGCAGTTGGTTGCATGTCATCCCGTTCACCACAAGGTTGCCGGTTCAATTCCTGGTCAAGGCACATGCCCAGGTTTCCAGGCTCTATCCCCAGTAGGAGGCATGCAGGAGGCAGTCAATTGATGTTTCACTCTTACATCATGTGTTTCCCTCTCCCTCTCCTTTCCTCTCTCTCCCAAAATCAATTTAAAATCTTTTTTAAAAAAGGAAGTGAGAGACTAAAAATAAGATTCACCATCTTAACCATTTTTAGTGTATAGGTCAGCAGCATTAAGCACATCACATGGTTATGCAAACAGTTGCAAGCACTATCCATCTTCAGAACTTTTTTATCTTCCCAAACTCTGCCCAGCTCCCCATTCCCTTACCCCAGCCCCTAGTACCTACCATTTTACATTCTGTCTCTATAAATTTGATTCCTCTAGGGACCTCATATGAATGGAATCATGTGTCGGTTTGTGACTGGCTGATTTCACTCAGCATAATGCCCTCAAGGTTGGTTCACCCATGTTACTCTGATTTATTTTTTAACATTTCCCACTGGCTGCCTTGAGAACAGTGGCGGGGGTGGGGGTGGGGGTGGGGGTGGACCAGGGTGGACTGGTCCAAGTGAGCAAGGATGGAGATGGGACCCATGTGGTGGTGGAGAGAAGAGTCCAGGTTCAGGACCTAATTTGAAGGTTCATTGGCTGGCACTTGAGAAAGGATTAGAAGTGGGGATACTGGAAAGAGAGGAATAAAGGAGTCTGAGATTGGGCCAGGGCAGTTTGGCGGATGGTGGTGAATCTGTGGGCAGAAGGTCTGTGGAGAAGGCAATCCAGAATCCAGCATTGGCCTAGGTAGGTGAGAGACACCAGAGAGATGGGTGGGATGGACCAAGGAGGCTGGAGGGTCCCCAGGTGGACCGAGGTCAGGGAAGGGCTGGGTTGGGGCAAAGGAAGCCATCAGCATAAGCCAGTGGACTGAGTCATCCATGTTGTGGATCCCGGGACAGTGAGTGTAGATGGAGAGGAGAGGCAGGGATGCACCTGAGCCTGGGGACACTGCACATTGGGGTACAGAGGCTGGTACAGGGGCCAGTTAGCAGGGAATTAAGCAGGTCAGTGAAAGACCAGGGCCATACACTCCCTCCACCGAGGTAACACAGACCACAGGGTGCCCACCAGGCCTCCTGGGCACGGAGCCCCTGGCCTGAGGCAGCTGCTGCTGCTGTCACTGGTGACATTTCACTCCATGAGTGTCCTGGCTTCAAAGTCTCTGCGGGGATCAGGGAGGAGGGGACTGGAGAGGCCAGGTGGGGAGGGAGGGAGGGGGGGAGAGGGAGAGAGGCAGAGCAGGGCCACCGGAGACCTGAGCAGCCAGGAGTCGGCCAGAGTCCTCAGCTGAGGTAAGTGGTTCTGATGGGTGCGGAGCATCCACCCCTATCCCAGTTCTCAGGGGACACCAGAAGAGGTGCAGGGACCCTCGGGTGGCCCTAGGACTCCAGGTCTGGGGTTCAGCCTGCTGCCTATGGCCCTTCTCCCCCTCCCGCAGATGTCCAGCAGGGAAGCCATTGGCTGCGACATCGGGCAGGCCCGCCAGGCAGTGGAGCAGCTGAGGATGGAGGCTGGCATCGATCGCATAAAGGTGAGGCTGAGGCCAGATGGGCACGTCTGGGCGAGGGGACGGAGGGACAGCCACGGTCTGGCTGACTGAGCTGGCCTGCAGGTGTCCAAGGCAGCCGCGGACCTGCTGCAGTTCTGCATGGAGCAGGCCAAGAGCGACCCGTTCCTGGTGGGCATCCCAGCTGCCACCAACCCCTTCAAGGAGAAGAAGCCTTGCGCCATCCTATGATACTGGCCCCGAGGGCCCCTCAATAAACATGAAGTAAAGGCTCCTCAGGGCGTGGTGAGCTGCAGTGGGGGGGAGTGGGGAGCTGCAGGCTTGTAGGGGCACCAGGCCCAGCCCCCTCCCCGGCCCACTCCGGGGTCACTGCCACGGGGGCACACCCCCTGGACTCTGGACGGAAGAGCACACGCCTTTCTCACCACTCCCTGCCCACACCTATGGGCTAGCCTTAGCACGTCCCCTCTCCCTCTGCACAAACACATTCAGGGGCAGCTCCTTTCTACACGCCACTGCACACTGATACATCCACGTCACACACACAAACACAGAGGTGTCATCACACAGACAGGTGCCCACATCCTCCAGAATCTCCCTCTTCCTCTCACACGTGCACACTCACGGGCATGCAGACAGTCACAGATAGGGTTACAGTGACATCACACACAGCCAGCTAACTCGCCTCCCTAGGGATGCACAGACACACATGATCCCAAGAATGCACTTGGGTGGACACAGGCGCGCCCGGACATACACAGCAGAGGCCAGGGTAGCTGGGTGGATGGTGATGAATTTGGGGGCATCCCCAGCATCCTAGCCCCAAGCAGGCACCACTCCAGGCCACAGCACCAGTACATCAGGTTTATTTCCCCTTCGCTCTCAAGGGAAAGCAGGCGTCCAATTGTAAACAGGACCTGAGGGTGGGCTGGAACATGGAGCACAGACCAGGGACCCTGCCCAACAGTGGCCTGGAGTCCTTGTACCCCAGGCCTGAGCCCAGGGCAGCACCAGAAAAGGGGAGGGCCACCCCCGAGAACAGAGGCCTTGACCCAGCCTGCCGGCCAGCAGATCCACATCCATATCCAGGTCTGCCTGCTCAGGACTGGAGCCTCCAGACTTCCAGCGACAGGCCCCCAGAGGCGGCCACCACCAGGTTGCCCTCAGCACAGATCTGGGCAGGGACATGAAGACTCAGGGGCGCTCTAGGCAGCCAGCAGGGCATGTGGGGCAGGGCACGTGGCATAGGGCCTTACCCCATTCAGCACGTTGTCGTGGCTTCGGGTGCAGATGGTCCTTGGTGGGTCTGTGGGCACGTGAACCTGGTGACGGGCAACAGACAAAGGTCAAGAGGTGTGCCCCCCCCCACCAGTGGGGGGTGGAGTGGGAGGGGGCTTGTCATGGGGCCTCACCCGGATGGTCTTATCAGTGGACGTGGTGTACAAGGCCCCCAGCGAGTGTTTGATCCCTGTGATCTGGGACCTGTGGCCCACATCGAAGGACTGCAGGAAGGAGGGACAGGTGACACTCAGGCAAGGCTCTCCTCAGGCTAGTCACCCATCGCCACGGGGGGTCTAGGGGTAGGGAGGAGGCTCAGGAGGGGGGGCGGGAAGGGGCAAAGGCCCTGGCAGACCCGGACAAGTTGGAAGCAGCCGTCCCGGTTGGCGAAGACGTGCAGCAGACCATGGTTGTCACCAGCCCAGAGCTGGGGCTCTTGGTAGGACATGCAGAGCAGGTAGGAGTCCAGCTGTGGGAGGGACACGGGACGAGCAGCTCAGGCTGGGCCATGCCGCAGCCCTGCTCCCTGGGGACGTTGGGGAGGGCTCACCTGAAGCCGCTGCAGGACGCTGTTGGCCCGGCGGTCGAACACAACGAGCGTGTGGTCCTCACTACCCGAGATGATGTGCCGGTCATCCGCCAGCAACGCCAGCACCGCGCTGGAGTGCAGTCGCCGGCTCTTCAGCAGCGCTGGGCCGACTTTGTGGGTGATGGGCCAGGGAGGAAGGTGACATCAGAGCCCCTCAGAGGCACCCCCAAGCCAACCCCAGGATCCAGGGCCTCTGTGGTCTATGGCAAAACCCTTGGTCAGCTTCCGGCCCCCACTCCCTATCCTACAAATGACCTGTCTTTCCTCTCCTCTCCTCTCCAGCTGAATCCATGCCTCCCAGGCTCCCAGGCCTGTGCCACCCCCATCTCCTGTCCCACATCTCTCCTCCTGTCCCATCTGCTCCCAGTACAGAGTAGACAGGCAAGTCCCAGCATAAAATGCCAACTAATGCCAGCAGATTCCCCGTCACCCCTACCCCCACTCAGCTCTGTCTGGATGAGGTGCACTGGCCCTTCAATTAAACAACGTAAGAATAAAAAAATAACAAAAAGGGCTTATGTGCCGGGCAATGTTTGTTCTAGGGATTTTATGAAACTAACAAGCCACCAATGTTCTTATTATCATCTCCTCCCATTAACCCTAAAGGGCGAGAGTTGTTATCTGATTTTACAGGTAGGAAAACTGAGGTTCAAGTTTGACTGGGGTCGTACAGCTAGGGAGTGGGAGAGCCAGGATTCTCGGGGGCCATCTGCCTCCCACCCCACGGGATTCCGGCTCAGAGGCCCTCCTCCAGGTACCCTCTATGTCCTTTACTCCACCCCCACCCAAAAGTCCCCTTTGCTGCCCGCAGCATAGCACAGGCCATTCTGAGGGGTTAACATCGGTGTACGTGCCTGTCACCCAGCCCGAGTGCCTCCTTCCCCAGCATGACCCTGGGGCCCCCAGGCAGCCCTGTTCTCCCCAGTCCAGGCCCCTGGCCCACCTCTGGGGTCGTAGACTGTCACCTTCTTGTCATAGGTGCCAGTCACCAGGATGTCAGGCTGGTAGGAAAGGCACAGCACAGCCGCCTTGCCCCTGGGGACACATAGAGCACGAGGCTGGGCTGTGGCCAGGCAGAGCCCTGCCCCGCTCCTGCCCCTCCTCAAGACCCCTCACACTTTATCTCGCCAAACTGCTGCCCGTCAGCTGCCATGTCCCAGAGCTTCACCGTGCTGTCCCAGGAACCGGAGCACACTCGGTGGTCCAGCGCTGCCAGCGACCACACCCAACCCTGTAGGACCAGATCCGTGTGACAGTCCTCATTTCACAGATGACCAGATGGAAGGCCAGAGGAGGAAGACAACCAACCCAAGAACCCAGAGCAACAGCAGAGATTAGAGCTGAAGTCTGCAGGTCTGTCCCTCTGCCGAGCTCAGGATACACATACCCCCTCACCCAACAATATTCCCAAATCAAGTTCTGCGGAGACTCAGAACCTGCGATGGTTTGAGGCCACATGACAATGAGATTAAATATAGGGCCTCCATGCCATGGCTTGGGTAAATGACGTCCCCTCCCTCAGTTTCCTCATTGGGAAAATGGGCATAAAAACAGTCCCTGTCTCAGGGGATGATCTACAGAGTGCTGGCTGATGACTGATTTATTCCTCACCAGACCCTCTGAGAATACTGTCAAGTGTCCCATTCTACAAATGAGAAAACTGAGGGCACAGAGAGGTTGAGTTCCTCGCCCAAGGTCACACAGCCAGGAAATAGCAGAATGAGAAATTGAACCCAGCAGCCTGGCTCGGAGACCAAGCTCTTGGCCACCAGCCTAGATCACCCCACTGACTGGTGAAGGTGCCTCTCCATGGCCACTTCACACAAGACGACAGTCATGCTCAGAGCAATCAGATCCCCAAGGGCAGCCTCCTAACACCCTGCCCTGGGCCTCTCAAGGCATACCTGACATCGACTGAGCACCTACTGTGTATCCAAGTCTGAGTGACGCTCTTAATGGCTGTTCATTTCATTCAACCTAACTGACCCTGGACAGAAGTAGAAACTGAGGCCCCGAGAAGTCATACATCACACCCAAAATCACACTAATAATAGCAGAGTAAGATAGTCATCTGTCAGGACTGGTGCTAAAACCCGAAGTCACAGCACCCTACCTAGGCCTCATGCTTCCTACAGCCTTACCTTGTGGGTGCTGTTCTGGGTGCCAAGGGCCTTGACCAGAACCCGGCTGGGTTCCACCCCAAGCTGCCGCAGGTCCCACAGGTTGACATTGCGATCCCGGGAGCCCGACAGACAGAATGTCCCACCCTGGGAGGGGAGTAAGGCGATATTGTTGGGGTCACCCTGGCCCACCCCTGCCTGGCCTCTCACCAAACCCCATCTCACCTGGAACAGCAGCACTGAGTCAATGGAAGCAAAGTGCCCATCAGCCAGGCAGAAGTACTCAGCCCAGCGCCCATCCTCCGCCCAGCGTGACAGGTGCTGCTCCAGCTCAATACAGGCCGCCGGCCAGTCAAAGTCCTCCTCTGTGGGGTACCACAAGTGGGGTCTCTGCTGGGCAGGAACTCTGCTACCCACACCAGTTATCCAAGCCTTCCCCTGGTTCCCAGGGAGCCCAACCAGCACCAGACTTGGAGAAACCCCCCATCTGGATCCCTTCCACCACTCCAAGGAGGCCCAGGCTCTAGCTTTGGGACCACTGCCTCACCCACCTTCGAAGCAGGACCCCAGTGTTCTCTCCCCTCCCGCAGGTCACCTCTGTTTCCAGAAACTGGGGGAGTGGAGTCTCAAGACCACCTTCTCGGGCCTCATTCACCAACCCATGTCTGGGAGATAGCAGCCTCAGGACATTAAGATCCTTCCTCACCCCTGACTGAGGTCTGACCTCAATCCTTCGGTCTGGGCACAGGAGCTAGGACTTTCTGCCTCAGCCATCCAAACCAGACCCAGGAGAGTGTTTCTTCTCAAACTATAAACCTGGGAGAGTTGTCAAGATGCAGAACCCAAGCCCTAGGTGCAGAGATTCAGTGATATGGATGGAGTCCAGGCATCTCTGTTTATCAAGCTACTCGGGAGAGTCCCATCACTTCAAGGCCACCAAGCTGTCTTATCCCCGAGGGACCAATGACCTTGGGGGAAGGGGTGATGACCACAAGACCCTACCTAAGATCCCAGGCTAGACCCTGGGCTTGAGGATCTGTGATTTTGGCATCAGAGATTCCTAACCCCCAAACCCTACCTTAGGCTCAAGAGTTGCAGGTTCAAGAGTCCCTGCCTCACCACCACCTAGGTCAGGGCTCTAGGGGTAAGGGAATCACTAGTTGCTGCATCTTGACCCAGAACCTGAAGATTCTTGGGTTTACCCTGAGCCCCAAGCAGATTCCTACAATCTGAGACTTTCAAGTCCCTGTGTCAACCCCCAGCCAGGGATCAGGGCCTTTGTACCACCACCAGAACCCAAGCCTGATGATCGCTGGATCCTGAGTTCACAGGACCCCACACCCCCAGACAGGTTTCTACAGCTTCAGGACACCAGATGTCTGCCTCATGGTCCACTCAGAATTCAGGGACTTCGGCACCACCAGTAACTACCTCAGCCTCCACAGGAGCTGCGACAGACAGGAAGTCTGCTCTAGGGGCTGCGCTCACAGCATCCCAGATACACCCTCCCTGGCCCTAAAGCTGACCTGGGCGGGCGACCCTGGCCCCCCGCGTGCGCACCTTCCACCACTGGATAGGGTGCGCGTACGCGGCGCTGCGCGCGTAGCCTCCAGGTGACATGGTCACGCACAAGGTCGCGCAGCGCGTGGCACACGCGCGGCAGGACATGGAGCACGAGGCGCGCGTCCAGGTAGGCGCAAATCTCGAGTAGCAGCTCCGGGGGAAGGCTCAGCAGGCCCGGGACCCCCACGGCTCGGGTCTTGGACGCGGTCCGCGGCTCCAGGGCGCCAGGGGACCGGGCGGACGCGGACAGCGGAGGGTCGCGCAGGGGTGTCAGTCCTAGTTTCGGTGGACTGAGCACGCGGGCCACGTAAGCCTCGGCCTGCGCGTCTGGGTCAGGCTCCGGCTCCGGGTCCGAGTCATCGTCCCAGGCGTTGGGATCGTCGCGCGGCCCTGGGGGCAGCTCCATGGCGACCGAGTGGGCGCGGCCGGTGGTGCCCTGTCAGCGGCAGGCCCCCGCGTCCTGTCTCCTAGGCAGCGCGAGGGCACTTCCGGCTCTGCCTGATGACGTCAAGGCGCCGACCGGAAGTGAGCGGTTCGCGTGAAACTGGCTGGATACTGTCAACCTCCTCGCTCCTGGGGTCTCGTTCTGGAGCTGCATAGGTCTGGAAAATGCAGATTTCTGGCTCCTGCGTTTTTAAAACAAGCACCTCCGGTGGTACCGAGGCAGGCCAGCCGACTCTGGTTTGAAAAACGCGGCCTCTGGAAGGCACCTTTCACAGGTGACACCAAGATTAGAAAAGCGAAGCCCCTTTTCCGGGTTGTCCGGGGCAGTGATTCGAACTCCTCTCTCTTTCCGTAGCTAGAAACGCGCTGTTACACTGCAGAGGCTTCGGTGGACCAGTACTCTGAATCATGCTGACAAACATAGCACCTGACTGACAGCCTTTGAGCCAGGCAGCGTTAACACATAACACTTGTGCCCTCCGCCAGACTCCTCATATGCACAAAGCTTTGTTCCAACATTATCTCCCCAGAGTCCCTACTGTAAGATTGCGACCGTCTTCCCCACTGTTCTCTCCCCTCCCGCTGTATTTTTCTCTATGGGACATGTCACTGTTTCCTTGTTTATATTCTATGTCCCCTCACTAAGATGTATACATTTGGGTTAATGTCGGATGTGTCAGCATTATCCCCAGGTTGATGCAGGTGATCCTTGGGCCATACTGAGGTTGCCACATTTTATTGTAAGGCTTGCCCATCTCTAGAGCGGAGCAGTTTCTCATTTGCCTTAGTAACTAACTATTTTACCTATCGCCCACAAGCCTGGTGCTGGGCTGAGCTTTCTACAAAAATGTCTCACTTGCCATATGGTAAATGGGAACATGGGCCCCTCCCCATGTTCCAACTCCCCCTGCCACCCTGTGGGAAATATAGTGAAGGCCATCTGTAAGAGGACTGTGAGACCTTGGGAACTTGGCCAGCAACTCAGGCTAACAGCCAAAGAGAAGCTGCTTTCAGATGTGAGCCTGAATTGTAAACAGCTAGTGCTTTGATCTCAGACATGTCCCCCTCGATTTTTTTGTACTCTATAAAGCACCAGCCAGCCCGCCCCTGGTGCTGCCCGTGCACAGGCCGATGGGACTCAGTTCATCTCCACTGGTTGGCCACCACAGGTACGCATGAAAGTCCTAATAAACCCATGTCTTTCACAGCCAGTCATCCGGGTTACTTCTTGGAATCTGTGAACATAACACTGAAGTTTTCTGGGCCCTTAGCACTTTGTATATAACACATGCCCAGCTAGCCAGTGTGGAAGTCGGCCAAAGACGACAGCCCTGCAAGGCTTTGCCGCTTGCCACTCAGTTCAGTCTAAGGCAGGTGGGGATCTTGAACCTAAGCTATATTAATGGTTCCCCTTTAGTGAGCTCAGGACATTTAGTGAGCTGTAATTACGGCTGAGAGAATGCATTCCCATGTATTTATTACATTTAATCTTTACCTTTTACGTTTAACCTAACCATTCTCCAGGAAGGAAAACTGAGGCTCCCAAGAAATATGCCTTGTGACTGCTTAGTTCCTTCCCCCCACTCCAATTGTTTCCTGAATCTTGTGCACCCCCATTTATAAAGCTTCCCAGTTCCCTTCAACATCTCTGCTGCCAAAGACAAGGACACAGGAGACCAGGTGGAGACCAAGGTTTCACAAGAAACTGATCTTTACTCAACAAAGGTCTACACAAGTGGAATCTCACGCCACCTCGGCGCCAATCCCCAGCACAGCACAGTAACAAATGGACAGACCCTGGAGCCCGCAGGAGGAAGAGGGTGAAGGGAAAGGAGGGACATGGGAGCAAGTGGGGCTGTGGATCGAGGCCAGTCAGGGTCCACAGCCCAGGGCATGGGAGAAGATTGAGAAGCTACAACTTCGTTGTGCAAAAATCAACCAAAAATAAATTAAAATTAAATAGTTAAAAAAAAAAATAAGACAATGAACCAGACTCCCACTTCCCTGAAGGCAACTGGAGACCCTCATCCTGGGTGGAGGAGTTTCCAAACCCATCAGCCAGCCAATCCACACACCCCAAGACCCAGCAGAGGATGCTCCAAAGAATTGGAATTGCCAGGAAATTAAATGGTATTAAATTTTTTTTCTTTTTTCTTTTTTACAAATGGCTTCCAGAGACCTGCTGGAGTTTCAAGGGGGGAGGCGGAACCAGCTGAGTTTATGGAATGTGCACCAAGTGCCCCTTGGAATAGAGGCAGGGCCTGACCTGTCTGAGAAGACAGGACTATGATGGGGGTAGGGTCCAAGAACCCAGTGGGATGGATGGAGCAGGCCCCAAAATGCAGGAATTATCAGACCCCCCCAAAGCCCCTAAAGGGGCCCCTAAAGTAAAAAACAGGGGAGGAGAAAAAAGAAAAATTAGGGGGCTGCAGGGCCCAGCTTTATTTCTAGGCCAACTCAGAATCACATTCCCTCTGGTCCTAGGGGATTCTCTCTCTCTGTGACCACATCCCTGGCCAATCCCAGGATTCCTAGAATCACTGCCCCAATCTGGTGGGCTTTTGGGGCCACTGATAACAGTGATGAACAGGAAGACTCAGGGCCTTACCACCCCTCCTCTAAGCCCTTGCTTTCCTTATTGCTGGCAAAGCATAAGCTTTTGTCTCATCAACAAAAATTAAATGCCCCAGCCCTTATTTTAAAAACTTGGGCCTGGAACTTGAGGAGGGCTCTCAGGAGCACAGAGAAATCGACTGCCCTTTAAATGGACATGCTTATGGAGAGACGCAGGGGTAGATGTCAGCAGCTCTGGCCACTGCAGCTCTCTTCCAGAAAAAGGCTCCAGCCCAGTGTCTTCATGTCACTGGAGCACAAGGGAGGGAGAAAGGGAGACCTCTGGCCAGCCCTAGGCCACTCCAGTGGTCCCCTCTCTTCTGGCTGGGATGAGACAAGGGGAGGGACATGGGGCTGCGGCTGCCATAGAGCTGGCAGGAAGTGTGCTGAGCAGGTCCAAAGTGTGTGTGTGCTGACAGGGCAGCCCCAAGGTGACCATCGTCTTATCCCGCCCTGGGTTCCCAGCAAAGGACCCCAACCCACCCAGCCCTCCCCAATCATCAATTCTGGTAAAACGGCTGAAGCGTCTTAAACTCTAGATGCAGGTTACACGGAAGGCCTCATGGGTTAACTCAGGGGTTCACTAATTCTACTGTCTCCATGCAGTCAGGGAAATGGTGGGGCAGCTGACCCAGCCTAGCTGGCTGCAGTGCCCACACATGCGTGTAGCCACGTGTGTACGTGTGTGTACGCATCTCTACAGGGACCCCCCCTCCCCGCCTGCTTTCCCCTTGCCTTATCCTAAGCTGGATTCAGTCGGCCGTATTGAGTCTTCCCTCCCACATGGCTGGCCCACGTGGGCTGCCTATGGTGACCTTACTTAGAGAAAGGGGCCCTTGTTGCCAAGAAGTCCCACCCCCCTCCCATTTGTAGGATGAGTGTGGAGGCCCCACCCACCTGCCCACCACTGGCCGGCCACACAGGCCAGGCATGGCAGGTAGATGGGCAGGGAAGGCATCTGGATTTGGGTCCCACTCACTCCTCCCTAACCCCCCTTGACCAGGGCACGGCAACTTCTGGACGCGGTGTGCTCCCCAGCCACCCCTCCGATGACGACGCAGACAGAAACCTGCAGGGAGAGGAAGAATCAGGGCCTGTGCTCCCTCGGCCCGGATGACAGCCCCAACCCCTACATGCAGCCTCCTCACCGGCAGTCTCAATGCTCCTCTAGACCCCGTAGAAGGCAGCCAACCTCTCCTTGAGCAGCGGCGGGAACTGCTCTGAGAACTGCTGCCAGTTTTCCTCCCCAACTTGGTCTTTGAAGCCATGGAGAATCTGCGGGTCGGGGGGGTTGGAGAGGGACACCCAGAAGAGAGCAGATGAACTCAGCCTCTCTCCCCAGAGAGCCTTCCCCTGCTGCCTCCTGGGACTCCATCAGGGCGAAGCAGGAGCCTCACCTTATAAAACATGTCCCGAAGGTCATCCTTAGGGCTCACCCAGGAGGCTACAGCATCGCAGAAGAAAATAAAGTCCTGAAATGTGACGGATCCTATGTGAGGGGCCGCCCGAGCCCAGCCCCAGTGCCTTCCCTCAGAGCCCAGCCGCCCCAACCTGCACGACGCCCCCGGGGTTGACGCCTATCATCATGCAGATGCCTCGGAAGGCTGAGTCCTTCTCCTCATTGTCCCTGATGTTCCTGAGGGATGTGCACCTGTGGGGAAGGTGAGCAGGGGGGAATCAGCCGGCAGGGGTGGGGCAGGAGGGGCATCCACAGGAGCAGTGGGTGGAGGGGCTGGGGTGGGTCATGTGTCTACGGGGCATGGAGGAAGCAGGGGGACAGAGGGTGATGGGGCTGGGACGTGCATCTGAGGGTGAGCAGGGCTGGGTGGGCACAGGCAAGGGAACGGACTGGGCCTGTCCCACCCACTCTGCCGCCCGGCCCACCCTACGGTAGGCCCCACACAGATGAGCACACACCAAGGCCGGATGAACTGCTGCAGCATGGGTGCCACCTCCTGAGGGCACACGTAGCCCAGTCGGCCGATGGTAATGGCTGGAATGGCAGAGGGACTCGTCAGGCGACCTGCAACCCCGAGTGGCCCCGGGACAGTACATGGGGGGGCCTCTGGCACCAGGCACCAAGCCCCGCCCCACGGGCCACAGGGGTATAGCTCCTGCCAGCCACCAGGGCCTGGAGCTCGGCCCAGCTTGGGTCTTTCCTGGAGGCCAGCATTATCTTTCCTGCCTCATCTCCCAGAACCCCTTCCAGGGCCTTCCAGATGCCTTCCCTGGTTCTTTCCCAAGGCCACTTAACTACACTCCCAGCCAAGAAGCCCACCTCCCGGATGTGAGCAAGGGGGCGGCAGCAGCCCAGACCTGGCACCCACCTGTATTTTCCAGCAGTGTCTTGGGTGTGTTGGGCCGGTTAATGATCTCCACCAGGTTGTTGAGGACCATCTGCACGTAGGGCTGCATCTCTGCCCCTGGGGGACCAGACAGTCAGAGCCACACACAGCCCACCCCACCCACTCCAACTGCATCTAGACACTGGCCAATCACATCCAGTGACCGAGCAAAAAAACTTTAGCTGGTTCCTGGGCCAGGACCCATAGCCAACCAGAGGTAGATCCACACCCTCTAAACACCAGAAGCTTCCCTGGAGTCACTGATGAACACCAAGGTGAGGCCAGATGGCCAGCTCCTTTGTGGGGAGAGGGGAAGCTGACAGTCTCCCTACCAATCCTAGCCAACGGCAGTTGGGGTGGGGAGGTGGCAAATCGTCCAATTAGAACAAGACTCCTGTCTTGCCTCTTTACAGAAGCCAATCACAGATGGCCTTTCAGCCATTCGGCCCATCTCTGATGAAAATGCTCAGAGGTACCCTCTTGCCCCTGGCCCCTGGGAGCCTTCCTCAAGGAGCACCAGCACCCTCTCAAGGGGACCTGTCACTCAGAGCCAGGCTCCAGGCCAGGAACAGGTCAATGGGGAGGGGCAGGGCCTGCCCACCTGCAGGGCACTCACCCATCTGCATGCAGATCTCGCCAATGGCCCAGGTGGCATTGTTGCAGACAGAGATGAACTCAGGGTTCAGGTTGGTGCCCAGGATGGGCATGAACTCAGCTGGTGGGGGAAAAGAGGGGTGCTGAGCAGGAGGACCTGCAGGGTGAGCTCCCGGACCTGGCTGGGCAGGCCCCATCAGACAGTACGAACACATCCTAGTTCGGTCACAGTCCTCCCTGGTCATTGTTCCATCACTTGAGGCCAGGGCTGGGGTTGTGAGGTGAGGATGAGATGGGTGTCATACCAATACAGGGCTTGACGTGGATGAAGCAGGCTTTGGTGAGGTCCCCCAGGAGGGCAAAGGAGCTCTGCCGAACTTCGGGCATCGAGTCCTGGAGGGTCAGAGCGGGGTCAGCATGGAGTGGCTCCCCTCCCCACAACCAGCTGGGGTCCCAACTAATCTCTCAGCTCAGGGCAGCTAGGGGAGCAGTCCCAGGAACACAGCCTAACCCTTCCACTTCCCAGCACCAAGGCTGCGGGCCCCCACATACACCAGGGCTCAGGGGCCATGTGAACCAGTGCCTTGCTCAGGGCACTGCTGCAGAAGGAAAGGCACATGTGACTGCTGACACATGGGCTGGGGGTGATGGTGAAGGGGCTGTGCTCTCACGTTTTCTATTTTCTACTTCTAAGTTTTCTACATTGTTGCCTTGAAAATGAGTTTTTACTCATGTCTTAATCAAATCCCTTTTTAAAAGAATTACAAGTTTTTTAATAGGCCCCTTTCCCTGATGTCCTTGGGGACCCCGACCCCCCAGGGTGGCCCACACGGGCTGCTCGGTGTCATCACTGTGCCCACCCACCTGCATGCACTGGAAGAGCAGTGTCATGATGTTGCTGCGGGCCACCAGCTGCTCCACGTGGCCACCCAGGCCCTCGGCCAGGCCGCTGAGCAGGTCTAGTGCCACGATCATAAAGTCCTTGTCGGGAGCCTCGTACTGCTCAGGATGCTGGGTGTACATCTGGGCACAGTGGGGTAGGCAGGAAGGTGAGGGCGGTAGGCCAGGGCTGGAGCAGCAGCAGAGGAGCGGGCAGGTGGGTGCTCACCATGGCCTGGGCCAGTGTCTTCTGCACTAGGGTGACGCAGCGCTGGTAGACAGGCTCGCAGTAGGGCAGGAAGCCACTCTGCAGGGCAGTGGCCACAGATGACAGACACTGGTGGAAGGAAGGCAGGAGAGGTGAACTTAGGTGGGGTGGGGCAGGACTGTGGGAGGGAGCCGGAAGCCCACCCACCTCCAGCAGAGGAAAGAGGTCCTTGTCTTCATCCTTGAGCTCGTTCCACTTCTGGATGAGCGGAGGCATCAGCTTCTGGATGTATTCCTGGAGGGGGAGCAGGAAGTTGGGGCTCTCTGGGCAGAGGTGGCACTCTGGGAACCATCCAGCGAGACCACCAGTTCTTCTCACCCACCCCAAGCCCCGACCTATCCACCACTGCCCCTTCAGGAGCCTGGGTCAGCCTCCTGGGACCCGCAGGCCCCTGAGCTCCCCAGCACAGCACTTACCACACTGTCTCCTAACTGTTTGTCTCCCCCACTAGACTGGGAGAGGGCGAGGGCAGGGGCCAGGTCTGTCTACCTGTTGAGGTCATGGCCATGTCCCTGGCGTGCAACGCGGGGTCGCCGCCAGGTCCCTGGATGCCAGAGGTAAGCAGGGAATCGGGAAGAGGGAGGTGCTGTGGGGCCTCACCGGCTGGTTGAGATGGTGGCCCACAGAGTCAGCCAGGGTGCCGATGGCATCATAGAGGATGAGCAGGTTCTTATGCTGGTACTTGCCAAAGGCAAAGACAAGAGTGTCCAGGATATAGCTGAGGTAGGGCACCAGCTCTGTGCAGGCCTCCTCCTCCAGGGTGGCAAAGGCACTAGAAGGGAGGAAAGGGCTCAGTGGGCATCTACAGGTGGGGGCTGGGCCAGAGGCAGATAGAGCACCCGGGATCAGCCAGTACGAATACGTTAGAAATCAGCGAATATCAGAGGTAATGAGTGTCATCACTTCCCGGATGGCATCCAGCGTTGCAGGGGGTAAGGACTGTGGGGCCAGGGGTCAGGGGTCACCTGCAGGCTGCCTCCTGCACCCTCTTGTTGCCATCCAGGATGCGCTTGAGCAGTTCTGTCATCAGAGGCTTGAGGTGCATGTCTGGCGGCTGGCTGACCACCCAGTGAGCGTAGCGACTCAGTGTCCAGCAGGCAATGGAACGAACCAGGGCCTTCTTGTCCGACAGGCACTGGATGAGGTGTGGGATCAGCTCGGGGAGGTAGGGTACCATCCCCTGCATACAGCCTGTAAGGACAGCACAGGGACAATCCTGAGTCCAGTTGAGCCCAGCCACACCCACTCTTTAGGGGAGAAGATCAGCCCAACCTGTTAGATGGGGAAACTGAGGCTCAGTGGTTAAATAACTAGATCAGAGCCCTGACCCGGTAGGTCAGGTTAGAGCAGTGTCCTAATATGCCAAGGTTATGTGATCCATCTCCTGTCAGGGCACATACAAGAATCAACCAATGGCCCTGTTCTGTGTGACTCAGTGGTTAGAGTCAGTCCATGCACCAAAGGTCATGGGTTCGATTCCCGATCAAGGGCACATACCTGGATTGTAGGTTGAATTCCCAGCCCTGGTTGGGGGCGGGTGCAGGAGGCAACCAATTGATGTGTCTCTCACATGGAAATTTCTTTCTCTCTCTCTCTCTCCCCATCCTCCTTCCCTCCCTTCATCCCTTCCTTCCACCCTCTCTAAAAATCAATGGAAAAATATCCTCAGATGAGGATTAACAACAAAAAGAATCAACCAATGAATGCATAAATAAGTGGGACAACAACCAATGTTTTTCTCTTCCACTCTCTAAAATCAGTAATGAAAAAAGTTTGAGTCAGTGAAAAGTAGGGTCAGGAGGGGAAGGCACAATACGGCAAACCTTTCTTTGCCATCAGCCCCACCCCAACACGGTCACTCATTAATTCATAGATGACTGGACTCCACACTCACTCAGGCTTTGTGGGCAGCAGTGACCACAAAGGTTTCTTTAGAAACTTTTCCTGAATGTTGGTGTTATTTCTTTCTCTATTTTTCAACCTCCTTTTTAAAAAAACCATGAGTATGTCTTTTTTTTTTTTTTTTTTAATCCTCACATGAGGTTTTTTTCCATTGATTTTTAGAGTGGAAAAAGGCAGGGAGTCATATATAGAGATAGAGATAGAGATAGAGATAGAGATAGAGATAGAGATAGAGATAGAGAAACATCAACGCGAGACACACGTCTATTGGTTGCCTCCCTCACAAGCCCCTACCAACCAGGGCAGGGAATCAAACTGAAACTTCTTGGTCCCCAGGCTGATGCTCTACCACTGAGGCAAACTGGCCAAGGCTATCTTTTTCTTTTTTTTTTAGGTATGTTTTTATTGATTTCAGAGAGAGGAAGGGAGAGGGGAGAGAGAGAGAGATAGAAACATCAATGATGAGAGATAATCATCGATCAGCTGCCTCCTGCATGACCTCTCCTAAGGGCTCAAGCCTATAACCTGGGCATGTGCCCTGACCTCCTGGTTCCTAGGTGTGGCTCAGTGGCAAATAAGTCTTTTAATTAGAGAACACAGATAATAGCACACCCCCTAATAATCTAAGACAAGAGACCTGTTTTTACTGGCTTCGGTTAGTTTCTCCAGTTCTTTTTCATGAATGTGAGGGAACCTCTCCTTAGATAAATTTTGAAAGCTCTCCTGGGTGAGGGCTCCTGAACTTTTTATTTTAATTTTTTTTAAATTTTTATTGATTTCAGAGAGGGAGGGGAAGAGAGAGGTAGAAACATCAATGATGAGAGAATCACTGATCAGCTGCCTCCTGCGTGCGCCCCACTGGGGATCCAGCACACAACCCAGGCATGTGCCCTTGACTGGAATCAAATCCGGGACCCTTCAGTCCGCAGGCCAACGCTCTATCCACTCAGCCATACCAGCTAGGGCTGAACTTATTTTCTAGGACAGGCCTGGATGCTGAGGTGGTCACAAGTGATGCCCGTAACAGCCTCGAAAAGCCCTCTGGTTCATTCAAGCTGTACATTCCATCAGGACAAAGGGCGCTCGAAAGCCCATCAGTAACAGCCCACCATGTGAAATTTGGAGAAACACCACCCCAGCACACTTCTCATTCTGGCAGGCCGGCCCCACGGCCAGGGAGCAGGTTGGAGGCTCAGCTGCACCCTGGGTAACTGGGGAGGTGATGTACATCCCTCTGTACCTTAGCTTCCCCATCTATAAATCCCATCTCATCAGGTCAGACTGAGCCCATAGAGCAGGCTGCCTGTCACGGGACATGCACTGCGGAAGTGACTTATTGCTGTAGCTATAATTATGCTTACGACCTCATAGAATTGCATGTCCATGAGAATTAAGGACAGGGTTTGCATTTTAGGGTTTGGGGTTCCTTTCAGGTTCATAGGCTGAGGGGAAGATTCAAATCCCAGATCTGTCTGGAGGGGCTGAGCAGGGCTCTGGAGAGAACTCAGGGATGATGTCCATTACCACCTCTTGCCCCCAGGCAGCTCCGCCTAGGCCAGCCCGTCTCATGCTAGCACAAGGGTCAGAGGTCAGGCAGTCAGGACAGCAAGGGCACTCACCTTCAGCAATGGCGCCCAGCACCAGGATGCCCGACTCCTTGACCACCCATTCAGGGTGAAAGAGGAGGCCTTTGAGCAGGGGAAGGAGGTGGGGCAATAGTTCCTCCCGGAAGACATTGGCCAGGACATCCAGTGCAGCCGCCGAGCACTTTCCTGGGACAGGAAGGGAAATTGGGGGAGCAGGCTCAGGGAAGCCCATCAGGCAGGGCCTCCTCAACCATACCCCCAGATCAGAGATCACGATTAGGATCATCTTCACAATCTGTTCCAAGTAAGCTTCGCCTCACTTCCCAGCTCTACCGTCCCACCCCCCCCACACACTACCCCCCCTGCCCGGCCACGCACTCAGATTCCAGTCAGATAAAGCATCATCGTCATCGTCATCCTCAGCATCCTCAGAGCCGTCAGGCCTCTCGGCCTCATGGGGCAGCGTCACAGTGCGCGACTTGTGGAAGCGTGGCTTAATGTCCTGCTCGCTGTCGGGGACTGCCTCGTCCTCTTCCACATCTCCCTGTGGGCCAGACAAGCCACTAAGCACCACCAGAGCCCCAGCCCAACCCCCACCGCCCTCACCCACCTGCCTGTGCCCGGTGGTCAGCCCAGCTGACCTTGAGCAGGATAATGTCGATTTCCGAGTACTTCATCCCATTCACCAGGATAGGGATCAACCTGTTGGGAGAGAGGCTATTCACTGGGAGGCAGGGTGCTCTGGGGGGGATTGAAAGCCTGGGCAAGAGGGAAGCAGAGGTACAGATGGGAGTGTCAAGGGCAGACTGTACAGCACAGTGATTCTGCTGGCCCCGCATCCATTCATTTCCCTTAATGGGAGCTACCCCAGCGTAGTCTGAGCTACCCCAACAGGCACAGAGCTGACACCACTCCTGGCTCCACAGGAAGGCTCTTGACCCAGACCTGGACACCTCTGAATACACTGAGAAGCTTAGAACAGTGCCTGTCCCCTAGTTCACCTAAGGCAGGGACATGTGGCCCAGTCACCAGGAACTTCCCTGGGATGGGGCAGGTGAGGGGAGCAAACAGGCAAGGCAGCCAGCCCCATCAGCTGGCGCCCATGTACCTTGGGATTGGAAACTTTGATTAGTCTTCGCTGACTTGGGGATAGGTGAGTGATCCAAGCTGACCCTAGGAGTTTTGCTGGAGATACTGGTCAAGAGGGAATTCTTTTTTCAGAGGTTCCTAAGCTGTAAAGCTGTAGAAGGCCACAGCCAGGAGGGAAGGTCATGCCTGAGAACAAAGCCAATGGAGAGGAAGTAGATCTGAGACTAGACAGATGCCTTTCACATCCTTGGAGCACCGGGACCCAACTATGCCTAAAGCCTCTCTTAATTTCTCATTTATTCCAACTATATCTTAACTAGCCTTTAAGTCACTAAAGCTACATTCATATCACTTGCAAAATATATGCAGGCACCCAGTGTTGCTCAGTGGTTAAGCATCGCCCTATTAACCAGGAGGTCACAGGTCCATTCCTGATCAGGGCACATGCCTGGGTTGTGGGCTGGATCCCAAGTAGGGGATAAGCAGGAGGCAACCAATCAATGATTTGCTTTCATCATTGATACTTCTCTCCCTCTCTCCCTCTCCCTTCCCCTCTGAAATCAATACAAACCAAACAAAAATGTATGCAGGTAAAGAAAGTAAACTGAAATCGAAGAGGTGGAGGCTGGGGTGGGACAGCACACAGCAGAGACACTCACTGAACCAGATGGGAGGCCAGGACATCCTTGCAGATGGGCTGTTCGGCCAGCGTCAGCCAGAACTCACAGGCCTCAAGGGCCACATTCTCATCATGGTCCTGGGTCCTCTGCAGCATATACTAGGGGAGTGGGGTGAGAAAAGCTGAAGGCCCTGCCTAGCTAGGGGTGATACCCGCTGTGCCCCCAGCCCCACAGCACCCACCCGGGCTGGCCTAGGTGTGCACACCTGGATAATGCTATGCATGTGGGGGATAAGCCTGTCGATCCGCACTTCCAGCAGCATCACCAGGGCACGGCACACATTCTTCCGCACCTCAGGGTCATCGTCCACAGCCAGGGCAAACAGGTGCTGCAGGGAAGGTAGGGTCAGCCACAGCAGGGACCCTGGCCCTCACCCTGCTCACCCCCAGCCTGGCAGCCCACCTCAATGAAAGTGTCAATATTGTCCATCAGCGCCTGGGCCCGGTCCATGATGAACTGGTTCACACAGGCGATGGCATGGGACCTGGCAGGGAGTGGGCATGTGGTCACCCCCGCCCTGCCTACTCCAGGCCCCCTGCAGAGCCCTGGGGAGCCGCACCCACCGGATCTTGGGGCTGCAGTGCTTGAAGAACTGCAGGAACTTGGGGATCATGATGTTGAGGGGCCTGTTGAGGGCATCGCTATCCAGGAGCTCAGACGAGTCTTCACAGATCTTCTGCAGGGCTCCAAAGGCTCCCTGAATAGTGAGGAACATACATGGATGCGGGTCTAGGTCCAGTCCCGGTTCCCACTTGGGGTGGGGGTGGGGGGGCTGGCATGGCCTGCGGCCTACCTCACATGTGTTGTAATCCTCCGAGTTGAGCAGGTTGCACAGCTGGGGCAGCAGCTCAGGCCACATCTGCAGCTCACCCTTGGAAGCGATGGTGGTGATGAGAATGCCTGGGCGGCCAGGAAAGGACGCTGCCTCAGGCTGGGTGCAGGTGGGCTTGCTCGGCACCCCAGTTCTCCCTGCCACTCTTAGGATGCTCTCCCTGTGAGCCCCACACACACCTTTAGAGATCCTCTGAGCCTTACTGTAAATCAGCTCTGTTCCAGGTCTCGGGATGCAGCACAGAACTAAATACAAAGTCCCTGCCCACAGGAGCTGACTGTCTAGTGAGGGAGGCTGCAAGGTCAACATAAACATGCAAAGCAACCTGGGAGGCTATATGCCAAGAGCTAAAGGGGAAAATAAAGCAGAGAAGATGGCTAGCAAGGGCTGAGGACGGGGGTAGCAACTTAAAACTGGGTGTCCAGAGCCTCCTCCAAGTGACATCTTGATATCTGAGCAAAGTCCTGAAGGAAACGAGGGAGAAGCATCCAGGTCCCTGGGTAAAGAGCATCCCAGGCAGAGAATGGCAGGTGCAAAGGCCTGGGGGCAGGGGCATGCCTGGAGAGATTACAGATGGATAAGGAACCACAGGGCCTGAGCAGGAGGAGGTGAGGGCTGGGAGGGGCAGGGAGCAGGTCCAACAGGGCCACATGGCTTCCTGAGAGCTTGTACTGCTCACTAGAAACCCAAGTACAACCTGCAGTAAGCATGTGAATGAAGTATGAAGGCAGAACAGGGGTTTGGCAGCTGGGCTGAATGTGGGTGAAGTCAGTGCAGAGATATTTAAAGCCAGCAGGTGGCAGTCTTCCCTAGAGGAAGCTGCTGCCAGTGCCAGCACTCCAGATGACCCGGGCTTACAGCTCTGCTAGTAAAGGTGCTCCCTGAGGTAGACTGTGAATGCAGTCCCAGTCCCATCCCTGTCTGTGTGACGTTGGCCACATCGCCTAACCTTTCTGTGCCTTAATGGGGACAAAGACCACCAGCCTACTAGGGCTATTGGGAAACTTCAGTGACTTAAATCAAGTATTCAGAGCAGAGCCTGACACCCAGAATGCACTTGGTAAATTCAGATCCTTCTGCTGGCCTGTGTGGAGTGAGGGTTTATTGTTGGGGCTATGGGTCTCTTAATAAAAGCAAGGGCTGATCTTGTGGTAGGCCTCAGCATCTATCTCAAATTTAACACTATTTTTCTGTCTTTATTTCATTTTAAGAGTACCTTCCCTTAGGGTAAGCGCATCTGTCTTTTCACTTAAGATAGTTACATACCATACAACACCCTTTGAAAAGCAAGTTTTAAGAGTTGACAAAGATTTTAAAGAAACAAAAACGTAAGTCATTATATGTCAACTAACCTCAATAAAACTGGGGAGAAATGTAAGTCAGTAACAAATAGTAGGGATGTATTTATCAACAGTAAAAAGGCTTAAGATAAAGTGCTGGAAAATTGTGGTCATCCTTCAGTTAACTCCCTCAGGCAGCCTTCCAGGAATCAGGAAGTCTCCAAGGCAAAGCTAACTCATTAGTGATAGGAAGCTCCGCAAGGGTAGGGAGCTCTGATTTTAATCTGCTAAACCCTCAGGACCTTACATAAAATTCTCCACATTGGATGACTGCCTCTGAAGCAAGAATGGCTATTTCAGGAAGGAGTGGTTCAGAGCATGGACCTGCAATGGTCACTTCTGAGCTCTGCTACTTACCAGACAAGTCCCTTAACCTCTTTGTGCCTCAGTTTCCTCATCTGCAAAATGGCAATAGTAATAGTTCTACCATCCGTGGTGAATCAATAGCCTTAACATTTTGAGATGCTTCCTGGCTGAGAGCAAGGGCTCAGGGCGTCATCACAGGCTGACTCCTGCGGCCCCCCACCCCCTTACCTATGGTGGCTCGGATGAGGGATGAGGCATCTCCGATGTTGTTGAGACACTCCTGTTTGATGAAGTCCGCCACAGGCGGCGGAAAGCTCTGGTAATGCGCCTTCACATTGTTCTTGAGGATGAGGCCACTGAGAGAGCGAGTAGGCTCATCTGGGGGATGAGAGCTGCAGCTCAGAGGACCACAGGGGAGAGAGTGGGGGTCTAGCCTGCATGGAGGGGCATCGAGGGCATCATACCTTCTGACTTGAGTCTGGTCAGGACGAAGATCAGGTAGTTGTTGAAGTCGGGAAACTGGTTCAGTTGTTTGAGTTTCTGTCAGGTTGTTAAGGGACTTGGGAGACGAGGGCCTTCCCCAGGTGGGGTCCCCTTACTACCATGTAGCTGACAGAACCTCTGACCTCTGGGTCCAGGCAGCCACCTGTCAATCCCCATGCCTAGAACAATGCAGTATTTCAGGCATGTCAAATTCACCCAGGAGGTGAGGGAGCATCCCTGAGCTCCCCACCACGCTTGAAGACGTGGCCAGAGCAGGAAAGGATTAGCAGACCTGGCTCTGTGTGAAGGTGGCAGCTGCTACACAGCTCTGCTTACTAGCAATCCAATGTTGTCTGCTTAAAAAAAAAAAAAGGAATCCGAGCCCTGGCCAGTGTGGCTCAGAAGTGAGAGCGTTGCCCTAGCTGGTTTGGCTCAGTGGATAGAGCATCGGCCTGTGGACTGAAGGGTCCCGGGTTCAATTCCTGTCAAGGGCACATGCCTGGGTTCCAGGCTCGATCCACACTAGGAGGCGTACAGCAGCAGGCAGCCAACCAATGATGCTCTCTCATCACTGATGTTTCTCTCTCTCTCTCTCTCTCTCTGAAATCAATAAAAACATATTTTTAAAAAAGAAAAGAAAAGAAGTGAGAGCGCCGTTGGCCAGCACACAGACGGGTTTGATTTCCACTCAAGGGCACATACATGGGTTGCAAGGTTCGATCCCTACCCTGGTGGGGAGGCAACCAATCAATCTCTCTTTCTCAACCTCCTTCCTTCCCTCCTTTCACTCTCTCCAAAAATCAATGGAAAAATATCCTCAGGTGAGTGTTAACAACAACAACAACAAAGGAAACTTGCCAATGGTTTAAGTATTTTTTAAGTTTAATTTATAGGCCCGGTTGGCATGGCTCAGTGGTTGAGTGTTGACCTATGAACCAGGTCACAGTTTGATTCCTAGTCAGGGCATATGCCTGGGTTGCAGGCTCTCCCCAGTGGGGGATGTGCAGGAGGCAGGCGATCAATGATTCTCTCTCATCATTGATGTTTCTCTCTCTCTCCCTTCCTCTCTGAAATCAATAAAAAAATATTTTTTTAAGTTTAACTTTTTAAAAAAGTATTTTAAACAACCAATCGAAACAAAAATTTTAACCATGAACCTAAACAAAAGTTGAATCCCAACTAAGAGGTGTCATCCCCCCAACCCCAGAGTCACATTTCTTCTGGAAATGGGACCCAAAAATTCTAACCCTTAATTCTCTGCCAAGGCCAGCAGAAAGTCTGGGGACTAGGGGATGGGCCCCATCCTCTGTGGCCTTCAGGGGATGCAGATGTCTGCCCAGTTCCCCCAGGCCCAGAAGGAAGGATACATCCTGCACGATTCGCTGAGTGGCTGTATTGGGTGACTGCGAGTCTTTAAGCAGCTGTAGGACCTGCTGCAGACCCTGCTCGTCTGGCTGCCAGTCCATGGTGCAAGGCAAGCTGCGGGGATAGGGGCTAGGGTCAGGGCTGGGTCACCGCAGCTCTGTGTGAGACCGGACTGAGACCCGAAGAGTTGGCAGCGTAAGTGTAATCAGAGGATGCTGCTGCCAATCCAGCCAACCTAAGTGTGTGGGGGGGTCTCAGCAATCTGCACCATTCACCGTGGCACAGTAGCGAGCTTGGGACAACAGGCAGGGAGATGTGGAAATGGAGCATGGGAGGCAGTGGCTGGGCCAGGTGGATCATCACCCGGCGGGCAGAACCTTGGGGGCGAGGGCGGGGGGTGTCTGCCGCCCCCGGATACAGGCCTTAAGGTTTCGAGGGTCCAGCCACTTCTCCAACCAGGTATCCTGCCCCAGACCTCGACAACCTCCGGGCCCCGTGGTCTCCCCAGTGCAAGCAGATCTCCCTTCTCCCGAAATTGAGACCTCAAGCTCCGCCACATCCTGACGCCTCCTCTGCTGCGGTCTGGGGGTCTGGTCCCTGAGCCTCCCTAGGTGCACCATCCCAAGGCGCTCCGATATTCCTGATCCCGGCCGCCTGCCCTAATCCAAGCTCAGCCGGATACCAGACTCCCGTTTCAGGCCTAGCTGGACCTGCGATTCCCCTGAATCAGGCCCGCTTGCCTCTCCGAAAGAGAGCCAGTGAAGTATGCCCTCCCGGTGACAGAAGCAGGTAGGTCCCTGTCCCTTTCCCTGAGTCGGGTCTGGCCAAGCCTTTCCCCCATTCCCGCCCTCCGCCCCAGTCAGCAGTATCTCCTGCCGACGGATCTCCGCGGCTTCCCCCAATCAAGTTTGGACAAGCCCCCACACCATCTCGAGCCGGAAACCCCCTTCGTCGGATCCCTGCGGATTCCCCCCAATTAGGCCTGGCCGAACAACCCCCGGGGCACTCCCCCCAACGGATCCTAGAGACGCCTCATAGTCAGACCCAGAAAAGCCCTCTAGGCCGAAGTCTGACGACCCTCCCTATCAGAGCCCAAAAAGAGCCCCCAACTTTTCCATGCGGCCTCTCCCAATCAGACCCAACCAAGACCCACCGAAAGAGCACCCCCCACCCCGCACACACCCGATCCTCGCGACGTCCCCCAATCAGATGATCTCCAGCCCGACCCTAGGCGCCCCACTGGCCGGATTCTCTCGGCACCGAGAGCTGACCGGGCTCCGAGGCCCCACCCCCTAAGCCCGGCTCGGTTTCTCCCTCCCCCCGCCACCCGTTCCTGCTGCCTCGAGAATCGGGCCCAACCCGAGAACCCAAGGTTCTCGGCCTTTACGGGTCAGGCGCGGCCCTGACGCCCGGGCAGCACGCGGCACAGGCACAGGCACAGACCCTGACGGGGGTCAACAGCAGCTGGAGCCGAGCAGGTCCGGTTCCGGGTGAGGCCCACTTACCCGGCCCCAGGCAGCAGCGGCGGCGCCTTGTGCTGCGGCTTCTCGTGAGACTCGCGCGGAAGGAGGGAGCCAAAGCAAGGGAATTAAAAAAAAAAAAAAAAGAACCACACACTCATACATACACAAACGCGGCCCTACATGAGCCGCGGCGGCTCCCGTACGCTGTTCAAATTGGCCCAACCAAGCCAATCGGAAGAAGCAGCTGTCGCACGTGGCCTTGCACCCGGGAGACCCAGGCCCCGCCGAGTTGGGTCACGTGACCAAAGAGTGAGCGCCGCTCTTGGCCTCTCTGGCCGGCCGGTCCTCCCATCGTCTCGTTTTCCTCAGCGGCTCTCACGTGGAAGCTCTCGCTAAGTTTGGTGGATGGAACCTGCGGACTTTGGCTGTGTAGTAGACACCGGAACCGCTCCGCCAGAGCCAGCTGCTGTGCCTGTCACCCCCTCCTCTCAGAATTTAACTGTGCCTCCCTCTCCCCATCCAGAGAGTACTTGGTAGGAGTACAGTCGGTGTGCTCAAGTTGAGAGTAGAGGGAACAGCCGGGGGTGGACTTTATACCCCAGAGACAAAAAAAACAAACAAACAGACAAAGGGAGTGCCGGAGACAGGCTGAGTTCCTATAGACGCCTCTGCTACATTATATACTCCCCAGATTAAATTCCAGTTTAACAATTTTTACAGGGATATGAAAAAATTAAGATATAAAATTCTTAATGAATAAACTAATAAAATAAACACTGGAGCAAAACGCCCTAATCCCTTTCCCCACTTGAAGCTGAATGAAGTGGAACGGCCCACGAAATTTGGACGAGGGCAGGGTCATAAAGAAGACATTTTTGTGATCTTTGCGCCGGCATAGGACAAAGTGGGGCCTCTTCCTCTTAAGGGCAGGAAAGAGCTGGAGACCCTAGTGCTCCAAGGACAATCCAGCCCTGCCCTGAGAGACTTGTTGGCCTCGGGAGAGGCACAAGGTCAATTTCTGTCCCAGCCTGGAGGAAGGGGATAGGTTTCTCAGCCCACTTTCCGTTGACAGTCAGTCCTGGTTCCGTTCATTCATGAAAAACAGGTGCTTAAGACCCCTCTTGCCGAGCACTGGCTTGGGAAAGGTCGGCTGGCGCCTAGCTCCACCCGACAGGCCCTAAGGTTTCGAGGGTCCAGCCACTAAAGAAGCAGCCTGGATTCCCACCATAGCGGGCTAATTTGGACAGATAGCCGACTTGAGAGACACGTGCGAGAAGCCGCTGTCTACGCATGCGCAGTGGCCTTCCATAGCGCCGGCAATTATCTGGAACTACAATTCCCTCCCGGCACCCGCGGTTTATGGCTCTAGCTGAGACTCAAAACCTGGGGATTTGTAGAGCCCTGGAGATGGCGTTAAACCGAAGAGTGAGGTTGAGGGGCTGGCACTATGTGTATAGGTTACCGGAAAGAGTACGAACGGTGGGGATTTTCTGCTCAGGGTTGGGGATTGCCCCAGAAAAGGGTCAAGTGGGGAGCGAGTTAAGGGATGCAGGAGAGAATTTGTTAGGGTTCACCTCCCTTTTAACACGTAGTTTCCAGCGACTCTGCACAAGCCTCGGGAGAGAGGGGATTGGGGCAGAATAAAGTGACCCCTGCTACCTGTATGGTCCACAGTACTGGTAAGTTTCCCCTCCCCAGCTGGTGGATTTGAGTACTGAATTGGGACTACCCACCCCATTTCTTTTTTTAATATATATTTTATTGATTTTTTACAGAGAGGAAGGGAGAGGGATAGAGAGTTAGAAACATCGATCAGCTGCCTCCTGCACACCCCACTACTGGGGATGTGCCCTCAACCAAGGTATATGCCCTTGACTGGAACCGAACCTGGGACCCTTCGGTCCGAAAGCGGATGCTCTATCCACTGAGCCAAACCGGTTAGGGCCCCACCCCACTTCTTAAGCACCTACTACAGTCTGTCAGGCAGTTTCTAAATGTAATTCTCACAACAGCCATGTGCATGGCAAACTTACTTCATCTAGAAGCTCTAGGGCAAAAAGACACTCAAGGAGCTGATGTCCAACCATGAATCTGAGATGGCAAACGCCTATCACTTTACAATAGCCTCTCTGCCTGTGCATCTCATCTCACTGAACCAGCGTTTAAAGGTCAGCATTTCTCAAACACGACCACCAAACACAAGCCAGTTGCTTCACCCAGGAAAGCAATGACAGCTGCTCGAAATGTCAGGGTTACCATGGACTACATGAACATTAGAACCTGACTCTAGAGATGGTTCTGCATTTTACACCTATTTTATAGATGAAAAAGCTGAACCACAGAAAGGCTAAGTGACTTACCCAAGATCAAACTGCTAACAGGCATCAGAATAGTTTGAAGCCAAACTATTTGACTCACCAAAACCTGAAATTTTATTGTCCTCCCCCTTCAGACTTTCCCCAGGTCAGAGCTGGTGAGCACCATTAAGGGAGGTGCCAGGACTCCATCAGCTTCTCCTGCCGCTTGACACTTCGGAATAGAAGCTGAGCTGCTGCAGAGGCGACCTACTTCTCCCACGTATTTCTTTTTAAAGATCCAACCAATGCCCATGGCTGTAGAGGTGGCTCCGTGGGCTATGTCCCCTCCCCCCACTAGTCACACCTAGGTCAGCTCAGCATCCCCAAAGTAGGAAGGAAAGCACTGTGGGTCAATGTAAAAAATAAACCAGCCCTAGATGTTTTGGCTCAGGGGACAGAGCGTTGGCCTGTGAACTAAAGGGTCCGGGTTCGATTTCGGTCAAGGGCATGTACCTCAGTTGCAGGCTCCTTCCCAGCCCGGGCCCTGATCAGGCATCTGCAGGAGGCAATCAGTTGATGTCCCTCTCTCACACAGATGTTTGTTTCTCCCCCTCCCACGCTAAAAATCAATGGAAAAATATCCTTAGGTGAGGATTATAAACAAAATAAAAAATGACTTTACTGTGTATTAGCAGAAAATGAGAGAGGGTATGTCTCCTGTTCCAAAGTCTGCTTGCTCCCTCCTCTTCCAGTCAGGGATGGTTTCAGCTTGAGGTTTTTGTACCTGCAGCTCCTTCCACCTGGAACACTTCCAAAGACTCTTCACTGCCAGTCCCACCTTCTTCAGAACTCGAGACAAATGCCACCTTCTCAGGGAGGCAGGCCACCCATGACCTACTTAAAACTGCCATCTCTGCTACTCTTATATCTGTCCCCCTTTCATACCTGACCCCAAATGTATTACCATCTGATGTGTCCTATGTTTGTTCTCGTCTGTTTTCTCCAACTAGAATGTGAGCTCCACTAGGACAGGGAGTTTTGTCTGTTCTGGTGCTCCACCCCAACTCCCACAGGCTGGATTCTGGCAGTCTGAAGCCAGGCAAGTGCCACCTCTGCCCTCTCCCAGGAAGGACCACAGCTATCTGTCCTTCCTCCCTCTGCCTCCACAGGTCCCAGGGACCACCACGATCCTCCAAGTCCTGGTCTTCCCCTGATGGAAGGGTTATAGGAACCTGGCCATGGGATAGACTGGAGTGCTGAGCTGCTCAGTATTTGGGCCATGTTGGGGAATCCCAGGTCTCTGAGGTTTGAGAAGAGGTTGGAAGGCAAGGGCATCATAAAAAATTCCAGCTCCACCAGGATTAACAAAGGGGCCAGGAGGCATTAGAGGGGCACTAGGGAAATGAGACTTCCTTTAGGACACCCTGTTCCCTAACATGTCAATAGTCATGCCTGCAAGATGGGACCAACAAGCCCGTGTGCTCCTTCTCCTATGTACTCCTTTTCCTGATCATATATACAGTGGAGCAGGGTCAATCCCAGCCTCTCCTGTTAATATAAAACACTGTGTTGCTCCCTGGCTCAAAACCCCCCAAGGCTTCTTCTCACTAAGAATAAAGTCCCAAGTTTCCACCCTAACACACAAGGCTCTAGAGGTAATCCACTTACCCTTCTCACTCACCTGGCTTGTCATATGGGCCTCCTCAAAGCTCCCCATAAGGGCCAGGCACTCTCTGGCCTGTCTTTACACTGATCCCTCCACCTAGAACTCATTTCCTCACCTCGCTCAGGCCCCTGATCATATGTCAATGAAAACAGACACCCTCCCCCAGCCTCTACCCTGTACTTCTTCACAGGCACCTCCAAAAATGGCTTCCCCTTTTTGTCTGTTTCCTTCCACAAGGGCAGGGCAAGCATCATCTGTTCTGTTCATTGCTGTGGCCCCAGGCCAGGCACAGAATAGGTACTCAATGTCTGCTGAATAACAGCTTTGGCCCAGCCAACTGGGACTGAACATCAGGAGCAACAGTGGGGGGTACAGTCAGGGGTGGGGGGGGAAGGGTCTAAGGAAGAGTCCAGGCCTACTGACGGGGCATACGCCATCCTCCCCAGACCCCAAAGTCCCTCTCGCCAGGCCAGATCCAGACTTTGGAAAGTGTAGCAGGGGGGGCTTTAGGTTGGAAGGAGCAAAGAAGGCAAACCAAGCACACAGCTCCGGCACTAAGTCAAGTTCTTTACTTCCCAGAAGTGATGGCTAAGGGGAGGAAGGGGAGGGTGAGAAAAGGAAGACAGAAAGAGCCAGAGAGAGCAAAGAGGTGGGAAGAGAGGGGACAGTAAACCACTGTTCTATGAAGTCTCAGGAGGCAAGTGCTCAAGGTAAAAAAGAGTCCTGGAGGATCTTCCGCGGCTGCGGGAAGCATCTTGGTTTCCTTCTGTGTTTAAGTCCTTGGGGGGAAAGGCTGCCGCCGCCGCCGCTGCCGCATTAAATAGTTATGTACATCGCAGAGAGTCCCAGGCCGTGGGCAGACGGGGGAAGGGGGTCATTTCACCAGGGGCCGAGTTTTATCATCATCGCCGCACTGGTGGGCTTTGTACTTTTTCACTTCTGCCATGTACTTGGCCCATGCATCACCTTTACTTGTTAATACCTGTGGGAGGGGGGCAGGGGCACACAGGAGGTTGGGAAGGGGATACCAGGGAGGCCAGGAACTGGGGTCAGGACTGTCCTGAGACAGCTGACCCACCCCAGTGTCACCACCCAGAGGTCCTGGATTTGAGGTAAAGACATTCAGAGTCAAACGTTATCTGGAGACCTTGTTGAAAGCCCTCCTCCCCCACCCAGTACCCCCACATCCAAGGTCCAGATGCTAGATAGGGAGGGACAGGGCTGGTTAGCCAGTGCTGAGGCTGTTAAGGAAAGGCCGCATGGGTAGCCCCCAAACCTGGCCTGCTCACCTCATCCTCCGTCTTCTGCTTCTTGGCTACTATTCCCGTCTTGAGGGCTAGTTTGTTCCCGCCTCTGCGCTTGCCCACCTGGGTGAAGGGACAGAAGACTGCAACGGTTACAGGAGTCGGGCCCGCCCTTGGCGGCGCTGAGGCCCACTACACCTTCCTAGCCCGGCCCGGTGGCCCGTCCTGACGCCGCGCCCAGCTCCGCCAGCCGGCCAACCTGCGCAGCAATCAGAAAGGAGCACACGCGACTCTTAGCGCCTGCCCTGGGCCCATGATACCCAGGCAGTCCTGGGCCCCCAGGATGCCCTCCCAGGGAGCGAGAAGAACCCCCACCCCAGTGGGGACAGGCTCTGTCCTCACTCTCCATGCTGAAGCCTCACCCTCCCCTAGCAGTGACCGCGCAGGCAACAACAGCTCCTTTTATTAAGCACTTACTGTATGCCAAGCCCTGTGCCATGTATCACCTCCTTTCACTTTCACAGTTACAACCACACCAATTTTATACATGAGGAAACATTTTTGAGAAGGAGAGGCCTGTACCCTTGGTCATGTTGGCAGCAAACAATGGGACTGAATTAGGGTCGAGTGGGTCCAAGCCACAGAGCAGCATCCTTAACCACCAAGCAACAGTGTGTCCCCTGAACCTAATCTGGCCTGGCCTCGTGGAGGGTGCTCTGAAACAGCCCCTCAATGAATAAATGAAAAGGCAGGGACTACTACTCCCCCTCAGCTTCCACAGTTCTCACACCAACCCAGCTCCTGACATTTCCCCTTCCTCAAACAGAAGCCTCACTCCGGGCTCTTGTCCTGGTCCTCCATCTTCTCCCATTGACTGCTGCTTCCTGTGCCCCACAGGCAGCAATAAGCCTGAAAGGCATCATCCTATCTCTCCACCCATCAACCAGGCATTAAGTGACCTGCATAGCTGGGACTACTCTCACACCCATTTTTGGTGGATGAAGAAACTTGACCCCCAGTCCGTTATTCTCAAGTTTTGGTATTTTTTTCCCCCACACCACAGGGACTTGATCTCAACACCAGAGACAAAGCAAGCTCTGAATGAACAATCAATAGAGATGCCATTTATTTAACCCAAAGTTTCTCAATCTCGCACTAATGACTTTTGGAGCTGGATCATTCTTTGCTGGGGAATTTGGAGTGGGGGTTCAAGGAGGGCATTTGAACAATGTTGAGCAACATCCCTGTCCCTGGTCTTCACTCAGATGTCAGCAGCTCCCTCTGCCCCAGTTCTGACACCAAAAATGTCTCCACACTTCCCTAAATAGGAAGATCATCTCCAATTGAGAGGGACTGACCATGGCTGGGTCACTCATTGGTTAGAGCATGGACCCAACTCGCCAAGGTTTCGGGTTTGATCTTGGGTCAGGGCACATACAAGAATCAACCAATGAATGCATAAATAAGTGGAACAAATCACTGTCTGTCTCTCTCTCTCTCTCCTTTTCCTAATTTAAAAAAATAAATCTTTTTTTTTTTAATTTAAAAAAGTAAAAAGAGAACAACTGGTTTAGCCCTTTCTATCAGACAAGCCCCATGATACTTTTCCAGGATGGCCTCACTGAATTCTCATCACATCAGAAGAGGAGATGTACATTTTTCCAAATACAAAAAATAAAGGTAGGTCATCACAGGCGCTCCAGGAAAGCAGCGATCTTGTCTGTCATGTTCACCAGGGCATATCCAACACCTAGCACAATGCCCAGCACAAGGTAAGGTGCTCAATAAACGGACACTGGACGAATGAGACTCAGGGAAGCTAAGCAAATTTCCTAAGGTCACACAGTAAGTGGTTTGAGTTTCTAATCCACACATCTGAGGCTCCAGATCTGCATTTGCTCCCCTTCCGAGTAGCGGGAGATGGTCCCAGTATCAAACAGTTATGGCACCACTCAAACAGGAATCCTGGTATCCTGGTTTCCCCACTCCCGGCTCCCGGTTCTCACGGGCAGTCTACGGGGAAGCTCTACCTTCGCCCCCAAACCTCTCTCGTGGAGAATCCAGGTTCCGCATCTTCAGCGAGAGACCTGGATGTAACCCTCCTCGGGGCCGGAGGGTGGCCCTGGATCCCGATTCCCTTTCTCGGGCCCGATTCCCCCGGCCAAGGAAGGCCCTGGCGCCCTCCCCCACCCCCGCGGCTCCTTACGAAGCTGAGCGTGGGGCCCGGGCCCTTCCTCTTCGGATCCCCGGGACCCCCGGCGGCGGCGGTAGCTGGCTGATCGGATCGCGGCGGGCCCGGAGGCGGCTCCTCCTGCCGCTGCCGCTGCTCCTCCTCCATCTTCCGCTTGAACAGTTCGAGGAAGCTGCCGTCGTTGGCGAACAAGTTCACGCCGCCCGACACCTGGCCCGACATTTCCTCGTCCCCGCTCTCGGGCGATGTCCCAGGCCCCGACTCGGCCCATCGGCTCCCGCCGCCGCTGGCCGCCGCGGGGCCCGGCGCCTCCCGGCCTGGAGGCTCCGCCCGTCTCCCTCGGGCAGCCATTTTGTCACCAGGTGCTGCGCAAAGGATTCCGGGAAGGCCGCTCCGGCCCGCGCTTGGCGCCCGACTAGTCAGGTCCCAGGCAATGCATGCCGGGAAGAGCGGTCTGGGCCTAAAAGCGTCAGCAGCGGAGGCGGACCCTGAGGGGCGGAGCGAAGGAGGGGTAAAAACTGGCCGGCGGACCGCGGGCTCCGCTCCGCGGACTTTTACGTTCAGCAAGACTCGGGCGGGCATTACGGAGACAAGGTGTAGCTGGCCCTCAGGAATGAGGTTTCCGCTTGAGACTGGGGGGCATAGCTTTCCGTGGCTAGGACCCCCTTCTTGGCTCCAGAGATCATCTCAGTGAGGAGAGGGATCCCTTTTGAGGCTGTGTGCTCAACTGACACCTTGGAACATAGGTCCCTAAGTCTAGAGAGCAAATCTAGCCTGGATCTCCGGACTAGAAATGAGGTTGTTCTGGGTTGATTACCTGTCCCTGGGATGGAGCTCTCATTTGGGAGCTCCGTGGAGCTGGGGGGTCCCATCTCAGAATCAGGGTATAATTTGGGATTTCTAAACGGGAGTCCCCCAGCTTATTATCAAGAGTGTCCGCCAAGACCTGGCCAGTGTGGCTCAGTTGGTTGAGCGTCGTCCCGTCCCCCGGAAAGGTTGTTAGTTTCATTCCCGTCGGGGCACATGCCCGGATTGCGGGCTGGAGCCTCCGGTAGGGGGCGTGCAGGAGGCAGCCCATCCATGTTTCTTCCTCTCTCTCTCTAAAAACCAATAAAAATAGTTTTAAATGTTTTAAAATTGATTTTAGAGAAAAGGGAGAGAGAGAGAGAGAGAGAGAGAGAGAACATCGATATGATCAGCTGCCTCCAGCTACCACCACCCCCAACCAGGGATAGAGCCCGCTACCCTGACTGGGAATGGAACCGGCGACCTTTTGGTACATGGACCAGTCTCAACCAACTGAACCACACCGGCCAGAGCAATAAAATATCTTAAACACACACACACACAAAGTGTCCGCCAAGGGCCTGGTACGCAGCTTGTATTCCTGTCCACTGCCGAAATCCAACAGGGGGGATTCGCTAAACTGGAGTCTCCCCTTCCATGGGGAGCAAACTGCAAGAAGGTTTTCGGGAATAGGAAACACAAGGAGCGCAGTTGCAAGTGTGATCCCTGCTTGATCTGCCCAGCATGGGGGGTCTGGGAGCACTGGATCTGCGGACCTTGCACCCAACTGGAGTCGTTCTCCCTCATTCGCAGCCTCAGGATACGTCTGCAGTCAACTAATCAATTTGTCTGATTGTTTTGCGTGAGGAGCCCAGGTGGCTCACAAAGGAGACGGACAGGAGACGATTTGGGGACCCAGTTTAGAGAATTGGGGGAAATGATCGACATGAGGTTGAGCCTATAGATAAGAGTCAGGCCAGGGCGGGCGAATCTGGGATCTTAACTTCAGGGAAAGGGTATGGACCGGGTGTTTGGTTGGTTGCTAAGGAGAGGTTGGAGACTACCGGAACTTGCGAGTGATGGGTGAAAGTAAAAAAAAAAAAAAAGTAGCCAATGAAAAGAGTGCTGCATGACTTGGGGTCCAATCAGTGAGGGGGAGTATTCTGGGACGTACCAATATGTTAATTAAGCAGGGGGCATCTGGGAGAAAACATAACCGAGAGATCAACAAGGTAAACCTTGGAAAAGGAGAACATTGGAAATACAGCTCCTATGGCGCCCGAAAGTCAGGGTAAGAGGAACTTCCCTCGGGCCGCGAGTCCTGATGGAGGTATGACAGAGAATTCCCCCTGTAGGTGCTTGGCGTGGTGCGCTCCGCTTGATCACATGAGCCGGTTTCAAGATGGCGGCAGGGGTGGCCGGGTGGGGGGTTGAAGCGGAGGAGTTCGAGGATGCGCCCGATGTGGAGCCGCTGGAACCCACGCTCAGCAACATCATCGAGCAGCGCAGCCTTAAATGGATCTTCGTCGGGGGCAAAGGTGGCGTTGGCAAGACCACCTGCAGGTAAGGAGGCCGCGGCGGGCGCCGGGGAGACCGGTGGGATGTACCACTAGGCGAAGGGGACGGACGGCCAGGGGCCGGCTTTTCCACCCCGAGCCGGGCCACGGGAGGTGCGCCGGGGTCTTCCGGGATGTTCTCTCCAGAAGCTACCTGGAGCAAATGGGAGATACCTCCTGAATTCAGGCCTGGCACCCTCTGCGTTGGACCATTCCCGTTAGGGCTCAAGGGCCGAATCACACTGAACCCAGCGCGCAGGGGCCGGGAGAGCACTTACATGTCCCCGTCTGCCGGGCCATACCCCAGTGAGCTCCGGGTCGGGGGAGGGGCACCGGAACAAACCATCCTAGTCTGGTGAAACTTACTATTCTGTGTCCACGTGGGGATGGGGTTGTGGTGAACGGAGGGAAAGAGGGTACGTGATCAGACTATTCCAGTCAACCGGTAGGAGAGGGAGGGATTCCTGGGGGCAAATTATCCTGAACAAATGGGACTGAACCATCCCGAGTGGAGTAGGAGGTTCAAGGGACCCCTTAGCTTAGCGTTGAGGGGGTGCAAGGGACCCCTTAGTGATGCTGGCTGGACAGCTGGACCATGCCATTCTGTGCCAGCAAACAAGAAGCAGGCATCAGGCCAGACTGAACCTCGCTAGAGTGGTCTTAAATAAGGTCTGAGAAGGCCCCTGTACAGAAATTGAGGATTGATCCCGCAATTACCCTATTCTCAGGGCCGCTGCTTCTGAGCCTCACGTCTCCCCATGCAGACCTAGGGAGCAGACCCTGACCCCTTACTCCCTACCTCTTGACCTTTTCCTTGCCCAGCTGCAGCCTAGCAGTCCAGCTATCCAAGGGGCGGGAGAGTGTTCTTATCATTTCTACGGACCCAGCCCACAACATCTCCGATGCATTTGACCAGAAGTTCTCCAAGGTGCCCACCAAGGTCAAAGGCTATGACAACCTCTTTGCCATGGTGAGTAGAGCAAGGCTCAGCTCCCCATTCTGGCCAAGGCCCATTCAGGTCTTTCCTGTGAACATCTACCATTGGCTACAATGTTTTGCCCCGTCTACATCCTTTGTCATTCCAGTTTCACCCCTTCTTCAACTAACCCACAGGGAAACAACTGAGGAATGCTTGTGGAGAAAAAGGAAGCCAGAGTGACTGGAGCTTAGTGAGCAAGGGGAGGGAGACATCGGAGAGGTCAATCAGAGCCATGTGGTGTAGGACTTTGTAGGTCACTGGGAGCAATTTGGCCTTGAATCCAAGTTTAATAGGAAGCTGTTCATTTTGAGCAGGGCAATGTCATAGCCTTGACAAGTTCCCTGTGGCTGCCATGCGGAGAATCCTATATAATAAAAGCCTAGGTGGCTTTATGCCCTCGCGCAACAACCTTGTGTGACACTGCCACAAGATGGCCGCCCTCATGTTGTCGCAAGATGGTCGCCACAAGATGGCCGGCAGGGAAGGACAGTTGGGGGTGAATAGGCCAGCAGGGGAGGGCAGTTGGGGGTGACCAGGCCGGCAGGGGAGAGCAGTTGGGGGGGGACCAGGCCTGCAGGGGAGGGCAATTGGGGGCCATCAGTCTGGCAGGGGAGGGCAGTTGGGGGCCATCAGTCCAGCAGGGGAGGGCAGTTGGGGGTGGTTCGGCCGGCAGGGGAGGGCAGTTGGGAGTGATCAGGCTGACAGGGGAGAAGTTAGGCATCAATCAGACCGGCAGGGGAGCGGTTAGAGGATGATCAGGCAGGCAGGCAGAAGCGGTGAGTAGCTAGGAGCCAGCAGTCCCGGATTGTGAGAGGGATGTCTGACTGCCAATTTAGATCGGGCCCAATCTAAACCGGCAGTTGGACATACCTCAAAGGGTCCCAGATTGGAGAGGGTGCAGGCCAGGCTGAGGGACAACCCCCCCCTCCGCCGCGCACCCCCGTGCACGAATTTCGTGCACTGGGCCTCTAGTGGATTATAAATTAAGGCTGGAAGTAAGGAATTAACAAGGAGTCTGGGGCAGTGACCAGGCAAGAGATGTTGGCAGCCAGTACTAAAATGGAGGCAGAGTGTTGGGGGAGAAAGGTTGGTTTTGGGTTGTCTCTTGGAAATAAAGCAATACAGCTGCTTGGTTGTAATGGGGGAGAGACAGAGAGAGAAACATCAATGTGTCTCACATCGATTAGTTGCCTCCCACACACTCCCTGATTGGGGCCGAGGATCAAGCCTGTAACTAAGGTACGTGCCTTTGACCGGAAATGAACCTGGCACCCTTCAGTCCACAGGCCTACACTCTATCCACTGAGCCAAACTGTCTAGGTCTAAATACATCTCTTGGGTGGCCCTGGGGAGCTGGGATGAGGAAGACTAGGAGAGAAGCAGGTTTAGAAGGGACAAGTCAAGAATTCTATTTTGACCCCAGTGAATCCAAGATGCCCACTGGACATCTCAGTGGGGATACCAGGACAGTGGCTTAACTATGTGAGCCTGGGGCTCAGAGGAAGTTGATAGTGATTTGGGGGTCATTGTCCCAAGGGTGGTATTTAAAGCTGTGTAAGTAAAGGAGAAAATGAGAGAACAGAGAGGCCCAGAAACAACCTGAGGGCATGTCAGCATTTAGGGTCCAGAAGTGAAGGAGGCTGAGAAGGAGTCACCAGGGAGGTGGGAGGAGAGCCAGAGGTTATCGTCTCCTGAGCGCCAGGAGGACAAAGGAACTTGGGCAGAAAGAGGTTGTCTGCTCCAGCGGGTACATCAGTTTTAGAGAGACCACTGGTGAGTGGGGGCAAAAGCCTGTCTGGAATGGGTGAGCTGAGGAAATGGAGACAGTGATCGCTGTGATGGGGGGCTGAGAAATGGGGCCATCACTAGAGGGAGACAGAAGGGGGGTTGAGGAGGGCTTTTTTGAGAAAGGAGATGCTGGAGCATGTTTGTCAATGCAAGTACTTTACCAGGGAGGGACAGTAATGTTGCAGGAAGGAGTGAGGATGCTGACAGAGAGGACTGCCCTCAGGTGGGAGTGAGCTACATACAGCGCACAGACCTATTACATGGACTCCTCCAGGGCCAGGGATGCGGAGGCAAGGTGGAGGGACTGGGGCATTTCCTGGGGGGAAGGGATAAGGGTGTTGACAGCCAATGGCTTTTCTTTCTCTCTGAGGCCCAGGTGAGGCACAAGTCTCAGCAGAGAGCAAGGAGCGAATGGGACAGAAGGGGGGTGAGGAGGCATAAACACTCGCCAGAGTGGATTGTCTGGCTGTTGAGTGCCCATTGGAATTTGTGATTAGGAATGGGGAGCAAGGTGGGAGTTATTTGTCAGGTGTGCTCCTCTCGTGTTCACCTCAGTGTAGCCACCAGAGACCCAGGAATAACCAGGATGGGGATTTTGCCAACCACAGAGGGAAGGGGGAGTGTTTGTAGAGGCAGCCGATGGAGCCTGGGCTGGATAAGGGTGCCGGCCAAGAGGGACACTGACAGTGAACTGGGGTCAGGGGAGAGGGAATGAGGTGGCCCAAAGAGGTTTAAATAACTGAAGCAGGCCCAGCTGGCGTGGCTCAGTGGTGGAGCATTCACCCATGAACCAGGAGGTCACAGTTTGATTCCCAGGCAGGGCATGTGCCCTGATTTCGAACTTGATTCCCAGTAGGGGGCTTGCAGGAGATAGCCAATAGATGATTCTCTCATCATTAATGTTTCTATCTCTCCCTTCCTCTCTGAAATCAATATAAACATATTTAAAAAATAATAGCCCAACCGGTGTGGCTCAGAGGTTGAGCATCGACCTATGAACCAGGAAGTCACAGGTTCGATTCCTGGTCAGGGCATATGCATGGGTTGTGGACTCCATCCCCAGTGTGGGGCATGCAGGAAGCAGCCGATCAATGATTCCCTCACATCGTTGATGTTTCTATCTCTCTCCCTTTCTCTTCCTGTCTGAAATAAATAAAAATATATTCTAAAAAATAAATAAATAAAAAAAATATATTCTAAAATAATAATAATAACTGAAGCGGGAGGCAAGGAGGCCCAGGTCAGAGAATGGGGTATGTGAGCTCAGACGTGATTCAGTGTCTAGGAATAACCCATCAAGGGTGTGACTGGGTGTGATAAGTGGGGCAGTGGATACACAAGCTCTATGCAGGGAAGTGGACCTCTGAGGCCAGTGAGGGGGACTTCATCACAGGACCTGTGAAGTCACCAAGAAGAGGTGACATAGGAGGAGGAGAGAGAAGGAGGCATCGAGTCCAGGACTGGCCAGAGTCCCCAAGGATGGTCATATCTTTGTGGATTCCACATCTATGTTGAGGACGTCCTGTGTGCCAGACAGTTCCTGGTGTCCTCATAGGGCTGACATTCTGGGTGGGGAGACAGATGAGAAATGTGATGAGCATATCATGTGAAGGGAGGCTGGATGTTAAGCAGAAAGGAAGGCGGGACAGTGAGGACTGTGTCTGCCCTGTTAGGTGAGATGGTGAGGGAAGACTCACATTAGAGAAAATCTGGAAGCAGTCAGGGGCCGGGTCGGGGAATAGCCGGTGAAAGCCCTGCGGAGGGCTTTGGCTTCCCTCTGTGGACACTGATCCCAGTTTGCAATTTTCCATCTGTTTTTTAACCCTTTGCTCTCGCTTGCTTTTTTCTCGATTCCTTTATTCTACTCGGGATTTAATTTTTTAAATACCCCAGATTTTACAAAGCGCGGCGGTAGAATAAAAAACTGGAGTTTCTTTTCATACAAGCTTATTTATTTGGATTTTTTTATATTTCAAATTATTGATACATTCAAAGAGTAATTTTAATCTCTATAATTTTTCATGGTGTGATATTTTTTGAAACATTCACCCACATGAAGACCTGGTTTACATTCACATGTTTCGCAAATATAAATCGTCTCTCTTCTTCCTCCTTTGATTTTTCTGTTAGAACAAACAACACAATCTTTGTGTTTTTCGTTAGGGTGAGGTGTGATTATATGGAGCTTTCCATCTAAACGTTGCTCTAAGTTAGTGGATAATAATCTACCCCTGGAAGTTAGTGTACCACCTCTGAATTCTCCAACAAGATCATGTACTAGTTTCCTAATAAATTTCACATGTGTTATCGGTTTTTCATTTTTTCTTTTTTGGCATCAGTTGAGACGGCATTTACATTTTACTTGTCCTTTCATGCTAATGAAAACAAGAAAAGATACTGGAAAAATAGACAAAAATCCCCCTTCTCCCCGCGGTGAAACTACGTGTCGAGTGTGGCTCGACATATGAGCTGCTACCGATGCTAACCGTGTCGAGTCACACTTGACATCTGAGTGCAAAAGGTTAAAATTGTTTGGCCCTTTGTGCAATTGGAAGACCTTAATGCCTGAGGGAGGGCCATGGCACCTTGGGGGCCTCCCCAGCCTCTTCCCTGATGGGAGCTGATGCAGGGCTGAGGTTGGGGCCCGCTACGGGCTCCCCTGGCTCTGGTGCCCACCCAGGTGAGAAGGCCCTGGAGTAGCAGTAGCAGCCTGAGTCTCGATCCCTTGTGTCCCCCCCCCAGGAGATTGACCCCAGCCTTGGAGTGGCAGAGCTGCCTGACGAGTTCTTCGAGGAGGACAACATGTTGAGCATGGGCAAGAAGATGATGCAGGAGGCCATGAGCGCTTTCCCAGGCATTGACGAGGCCATGAGCTATGCAGAGGTCATGAGGTCAGGCCCAGCAGGCTAGTGCTGCCTGGGACTGGGGTGGAAGAGGGAGCAGAGTGGGCCTGACCTTCATCTCCCCGCAGGCTGGTGAAGGGCATGAACTTCTCAGTGGTGGTGTTTGACACGGCGCCCACGGGTCACACGCTGAGGCTGCTCAACTTCCCCACCATCGTGGAGCGGGGCCTAGGCCGCCTCATGCAGATCAAGAACCAGATCAGCCCCTTCATCTCACAGGCAGGCAGGGCCCCAGGGCATCCAGGTGTCCCCCTGAGTGGGAGCCAGTCCCCAGGCCCCCAGATGTGCAGTGACAAAAGCATTTCTCACAACTCCTCTGGGTCCACGATTCCCAATGGGGGGGAGGGGAATCTTCATTATGGGGGACTTGGTGTCCCTGCCCCTACCTGCTGAGTACCCCAGACAGCTTGAAAGCACATATTCCAGAGCCTGACAGCCCAGGTTCAAATGTTTTGCACTCTAACGTGACCTAAGGCAGGTCACTTCATCTCTCTGGGCCTCACCTTCCTTGTCTGTCAAATGGAGAGCATGCAAGTGTCCCTGTTGTTATTAGCATGATCACATGACAACCCCACTTCTACACACATCCCACCTCCAAGGTGGTGTGTGTGATCCCCCTCTGGGTACCTGTGTCCCAGATCAGTCACATTTGTAGAGCGCTTACTTTGTGCCAGGCACTGTTCTGAGCACATGACATGTTTCAGTTCATCTAGCATACCAGCCCTTGGAGGTAAGGCCTACACATGGGGAAACTAAGCATTCCGGTCAAGCCACCTGGCTGTAGTCCCCCAAAAGAGGCAGAGCTGGGATTTGCCCCCTGGGGTCTGTTCAAGGGCCCAGGCTTTTAACCACTGGGAGGTGGTTAGCAGGCCCCCAACCTAGGAGGTATAATGGCCCCAGGTAAGCCTCAAGCCCTCCCATGTCCTCCCCCCAGATGTGCAACATGCTGGGCCTAGGGGATATGAACGCAGACCAGCTGGCCTCCAAGCTGGAAGAGACGCTGCCTGTCATCCGCTCTGTCAGCGAGCAGTTCAAGGATCCTGTGAGTCATGGTGCACATAGACAGTGAGAGGCCCCGGGGCCAGCACCTGGCCCTCACTGTCCTCTCACATCCTGCAGGAGCAGACGACTTTCATCTGTGTGTGCATCGCCGAGTTCCTGTCTCTGTACGAGACGGAGCGGCTGATCCAAGAGCTGGCCAAATGCAAGATCGACACGCACAACATCATCGTCAACCAGCTCGTCTTCCCAGACCCTGAGAAGCCCTGCAAGATGTGTGAGGCCCGCCATAAGATCCAGGCCAAGTACCTGGACCAGGTGTGCATGCCCAGCCATCCACCCAGCCCTCAAACCTCTGATCTTGGCAGTGGGGACCCGGCCCATCCTAACCATGGCACCCCCGGTCATTTATTCTGCGCTCTGAATCTTTGCTCCATCCTCCCTCTGACCTCTGCCCGAGCCTCCTGCTCTTCACCCCTACTTCAGTCCCTTCCCCCAATTCTGGCCATGAAGGAATATGGCTGGCCTGGCCTGGATACCTCTGACCCTGGGGAGCCAGCGGTCCAACCCTGGAAACTCTGACCTCACTGGCACCACTCCCACCTGTGACCCTGTGAAGACTGACCCTGGGAGGCCCCCATCTCAGCCCCTTGGATCTACCCACATTCTGTCCCTGCCTGCAGCCAGCCCCCTGACCAATGTCCTCTGCTCCCTGCCCTGGCCACAGATGGAGGACCTGTATGAAGACTTCCACATTGTGAAGCTGCCTCTGCTTCCCCATGAGGTGCGGGGGGCGGACAAGGTCAACACCTTCTCTGCCCTCCTCCTGGAGCCCTACAAGCCGCCCAGCACCCAGTAGCACTGCTGCCAGCCCCAGCCGCTACCATTTCCACCCACTCTCCACCCCACCGGGGTAGAGTTTGCACAAAGTCCCCCCCATAGTACAGGGGGAGCCACTTGAGGTGGGAGGCGGGGAGGGGGTCTGTTCCCCCTGGTGGGGCTGGGGTGGCTGTAGCTACCCCTCACCTCTCCCGCCTCTCGCTTCTCAATAAAATGATCTTAAACTGTGGGTATTGATACAAGGATTTTGGAGTCAGCGCCTCCATGAACAGTTGTACACTGCACAAAGAGTCACAGCTAGAGGGACGCAGTCACAACAGACTAACAAAGATGTGTGTTTATCATGGCAATTTTGGAAGGTGGGTGTCTTCAGTAAGGGGATGCTTTTTCTAGCTCTGTAGGGGTAGGGGTGTCCCTGCCATAACGCCTGAATTGGCATATACCCCCTTCCTTTGAGGCTCAACGGGTGTGGGAACCAGGAGGCCCATTGGAGAACCTCAGGCAGGTGGGGGGCGGATTAGGCAGGCAGCGGCCCAGTACTGCCTGCTGTTTGGTTTGGAAATTAGTGGGCACCCTGGGCAGAGGCTGGGCTGGCCAGACTAGGGATTAACAGTCTCCACCCCCCAATTCCTAGCCCTCCCCCTCCGTGGGATGGAATCCACTGCACCCAGCACAGCTACAACCAGGAACAGATTAGGTGACATGATGGTAGAGGACTCAGGCCAGAGGTATCCCTGAAGTCCTATCCTAACTTAGAGCCATCTCACTGAGTGGCCTCACGTTTTCCTATAGTTTGAGCTTCATCTCTAAAATGGAGGCAAGTGTGGCCAGTCACAGAGCCACGGGACAAATTCACCTGACCCTGGAAGCATCAGTTGGCACAGCACCCTGAAGGCATCCAGTGGGCCCCCTTATCCCCTTCACTCCGCAGCTGCCTGGACAGCCACGTTCGTCCCCACCTGGGGGACCCAGCACTGGCATGACCTCGTGTTTGCAGGTTCCAAGCCAGAGCTGGGTGGGGGTGAGGAAATGGACAAGAGGTACGTGAGGACACGCATGAGTCAGGAAGTGTTCAAATTGTGCACACCCAGGGTCTGGGTGTGTGAGGGTGTGCGTGCATGTAAGGGGAACCCAGCCACAAGCCCAAACGTGTCCTGGACTCGATTGTACTGGGTGTGCACAAGCGGGTGTGGGCATGTTGGGGTGCATTTGTAAACAAACAGTAGTGCAGCCTGTGGCAAAGACCCCTGGCTCCCAGCTGAACCACCTGGGTTCAAATCCCAGCTGTGCCGTCAAAGGGCGGTGTCATTTGAGCCTCAGTTTCCCTACCAGATAGTGGGAATGACGAACACCAACTTCATAAGCCTGCTTGTAAGGACTCAGGGAGGTGAAATAAGTAACGTCTTTACAAAGGCTACTATTCCTTGTTACAATTAAGCCTGTGAACTAGCTTGGGCAACCTGCCCCTAGCCCAGCGGGCGTCCGGCAGTCAGAAGTGTGTGGGGACCCTGTGAACTGGAGGAGGGAGATGGGCACGGGGAGGGGAGAAGCTGGCTGCAGTGTGTATAAATATACATCCTAGGGAGGGGGGGCTCTGGTCAGGAATGGAGCTGCATCAACTTGAAGCCTGTCCCCTGCCCCCCGCCCCACCCCGGAGCCAACAGCTAGCAGTGCCAACCTGCATCCACTTTTATGGGCTGTCCGGCAGCTGGACAGCGAGAAGCGGGTTTGAGGGTAGCCAGCCTGGGCCAGTTCCTAATTACCCCAGGCGGGGCAGACATATGCCAGGCCTGGAACAAGGTGTCCTGGCTGGCAGGGCTTCCGGGTGGAGCCGCGTAAAGCTATCCACATTCCTAGCGTACAAGGTAGACTGGAGGGGCCCAGGGTCTGGACCTCAGAGCTTTCACCCCTCCCACACCAGGCTGAGGCTGCGTGTTTGAGGAATGGGACAGGGAGGCTGCCTGTGCCAGGCTAGGAGTGTCCACTCTGTAGGTGTGTGTGTGAAGGGGGGACATCTCTCCTGCATCCATGCCAAATGTGGGCACAAGTTCTTGTGTCCCCAAGCTTGTGTGTTCACGGCAATGCTGAGAGGGCCTGAGATCTGAGGTGCGTCTATGGGGGAGGAGGGTGTCTGCACCCCACACTAAGGGGGCATTAGAGAGGGGTGTCTCATCCATGTGCAAATGCAGGCGAGTTTCATGGGTGATGGGTATGACCTGTCTGGATGGGACTGTTGAGGGTCTGTGACTGTTGAAGAGGGGTCACTTTTGTATGAGTGTGTCCTTGCAACACTGATAGATCTAAGGCCCCCAGGAGCGTGTGCAGCTGTGTAGAGAGCAGGCATTCCCACATATGTTGTGTGACCACGGACGTGTCTTCGTGCAGGGAAGATCAGGAGTAAATGTGCGCTACCACCCGCTGTGAGACGGTGTGTGGCGGTGTGTGAAGACTCTGGGCTCTGGGTGGGGTCTGCACCTGGCTGGTGTGTCTGTGTTGAGGGAGGCTGACTTTGTGCCTGGGTCTACGATGTATGTGTCTAAGTACAGTACATCTTTGTGCAGTATGATTACAGGTGACTGTGGAGTGAACTAGCCCCACTGAGCTGTGTGTGTGTGTGTGTGTGTGTGTGTGTGCGTGCGTGCGTGTGTGTGTGTGTGTGTGTGTGTGTGTGTGTGACTGGGAAGGACACAGTCCCCGCCCCCTCCCCCAGCTCTGGGTCCAAGATCCCTTGGACCTGCCAGTGACTGCCAGGGAGAGAGACAAGGAGGAGCGAGGGAGGCCTGGTTGGAGTTCTCCCCCTGCTCCAGGTAACTAACTGGCCAGACTTCTACAAATTTCTGAGGCTGCAGCCCAGGGGTGCGGGCCAGGGAGGGCCTGTCCACGCCCATTCCTCAGCCCCCTCCCACTCCAGGGTCTGGCTTAAGCTACACCCAACGTCGAAGCCACCTGCCCATCTTGTGTGTCCTGCGCCTGCCACCAGGTGAGAAGGGCCCAGGCCCAGGGGAATAGGGGACCCTGAGGACAGGGGGGCTTGTGGGCAGGAATCAGGCAGCAATCCATCAGAATCCTCAAGGTATGGGGTGGAGAGCTTGGAAGGCTGGAGAATGAAGAGAGGAAAGATCAAGGAAACTCAGAAGAAGGGGAAGGATAATTAAGTGGGTAGGGTGAGAGGCGGGGCAGCTGTGCAGGGGAAGGGGCCAGCTTGGGGCGGGGCGGGGAGGGGGGGGGGAAGCTGCAGGAGGGAAGCTGGGGGCCTGGAGGCTTGAGGATGGCTTCCTAGGGCTTCAAAAGGGAGTGCAGGGCGGGAGGAAGGGCAGAGACTGGGAGCTAGGGGAGGGGGGTGGGACGGGTGGGATCTGAGAAAGGAATGGGGGTGGGGCAGTCTGAGAACCCAGAAACGGAGGCACTGGGGACTCCGGGAGTAGGGGAAGCTGTAGATGGAGCCCAGGTAAGGGGGTGGGATGGGATGGGATAGAAGGCACCTCGGTTGACTCAAGAGTTTGAGACGTGGAGGCTGGTGAGACGGCCTGAGGAGGTAGGCGCAAGATGAGGGGAACAGAGTCCAGAAAGGGGTGGCCGGCCCGAGAAGGCTTGGGGAGGCCTGGCAGCGAGAGACGGGACTGAGCAAGGCTGGGAGGAGACTGGACTGAGGAGGTGGCTGGGCAGGGGAGGACACGTAGAGCTGAGTCATACCTACACCTTCACCCCCGCCCGTAGCCCCCGGCCCTCCCTCCCGGCCCCCCTCCCCGCTCCTCCGCCACAGGTGGGCGTTCGGTCCGACCCCACCGCCTCTGGCCAGCCCGGCCGGCGCCGCAATGACCGTCACGTACACAGCCCGCGTGGCCAACGCGCGCTTCGGCGGCTTCTCGCAGCTGCTGCTGCTGTGGCGCGGCAGCATCTACAAGCTCCTGTGGCGGGAGCTGCTCTGCTTCCTCGGACTCTACATGGCGCTGAGCGTGGCCTATCGGTGAGGCCCGGGCGGGCGGGGACCGGGAGCGGGAAGAGAGCGCGCGCTGGGGAGGGAGCTCGCCCGTGACCCCGCACCCCTGCCCGCAGCTTCGTGCTGACCGAAGGGCACAAGCGCTACTTCGAGAAGCTTGTCATCTACTGCGACCAGTACGCCAGCCTCATCCCCGTCTCTTTCGTGCTCGGTGTGTTCGCGCTCCAGAGTTCCCCGTGCCGACCCCCCATCCCGAGACACCATTCCTGCCTTTTGGAGACCCCTCCCCATTCCTGCCTCGCTGAGACGCCCCTCAAATCCAGCCCCACAGACCCCCATTTCTGCGTCCTTTATACAAACGTGGCCCCTTGGATATGACCTGGCCACCGTGCCCCTTGAGAATCCCATGTCACCCACATGCTCACCCCTGGTCACCTCGGGGCCTTCGCCTGTGTCTGCGTAAGACACTAGTGCCCCCTCCCCTCCCCTCCCGTGTCCCGGCCCCAGAACCTCCTCCAGGGACCTCACAGGAATCTGTCCCCTCAAGTCCAGCCTAGAAAGTATTTCTCTGGCAAGCCTGGCTCCCAGCCTCCTTCCATGTTCTCTGCCCACACGGTGGGGTTACCGGCCTATGCCAGGACATAGATCCTGTGCCCACCCCTTCATATGTCTCTGGCTCAGGGGCGACCTGTGGCCTCGGTGCAGGCTGCCCGTGGAGGGCCCTTTGCCTCTGCCTCCATACTGAGACCCTAGGCCCCATCTCAGGTGACTCCCAAGTAAGTAGCCAGAGTGACCCAGACCGCTGCCCGAGCCGCTCTGACCTCAGGGCTAGACCCCCAAGTTCCCAGCCCAGGTGGCCCCGCGGGGTCAGGGTGTTGCTGATGCAGGCTCTATGTCACTCCTCTCCCCACACCCCGGGCCCGTGTCCCCACCTCCCCACCGAGCGCCCCCTCCCGGCTCTGCCGCAGGCTTCTACGTGAACCTGGTGGTGCACCGCTGGTGGAACCAGTACCTCTGCATGCCGCTGCCCGACGCGCTCATGTGCATCGTGTCGGGCACGGTGCACGGACGCGACGAGCGCGGCCGCCTCTACCGGCGCACGCTCATGCGCTACGCGGGGCTCTCGGCCGTCCTCATCCTGCGCTCGGTCAGCACCGCGGTCTTCAAGCGCTTCCCCACCATAGACCACGTGGTGGAGGCCGGTGAGGCCCGGGCTGGAAGCGGGAGCTGGGCCCGACGGAGGGCGGAGGGCGGGGCGAGTGACCCCAGCAAGGACGAGCAGGCGGGGGAGTGACCCGCCCCCCTCCTCCGTCTCACCCCTCCAGGGTTTATGACCCGCGAGGAGCGCAAGAAGTTTGAGAACCTGAACTCATCCTACAACAAGTATTGGGTGCCCTGCGTCTGGTTCTCTAACCTGGCGGCACAGGCCCGGCGGGAGGGCCGCATCCGTGACAACAGCGCCCTGAAACTGCTGCTGGAGGTGGGCTCGCCAGCTGGTCATTCACACAAAAGACCAGAGAAATTGTACCCGCCCCGGAACTGTGTCAGACCTCGAGCCACGCGCCTCCCACGAGGCTGATTCCAAACACCCTTACCTAGCAGCCCCCAGGTGCACGGCTATGTCACCCCAGGTGCACACTCACCACTAAACACGGTCCTCTCCCTGGCGCTGCCCGAAGCGCACGGTGACCACTCACCTCCATCCCAATCCCCACACCTAATCCCCACGGGGGAGCTCACGAGTCAGGCCCGCCCATAACTCGCATCTGCCCCCAGGAGCTGACTGTGTTTCGGGGCAAGTGTTCGATGCTCTTTCACTACGACTGGATCAGCATACCCCTCGTCTACACCCAGGTAATCCCGCAGCGACTCCACGTGGATCCGTCCTCAGATACACTGGTCTCAAGGGGAAATGGAGGGCCAGCTAGGGCCCCATCACAGGGACTCCTGATGCTAGCACTGGTCTCTCCGAGAACCCGAGGCCAGGAGAGCCTGACCTGGCCACTGCCTGCCCCCAGGTGGTGACAATCGCAGTGTACAGTTACTTCCTGGCCTGCCTCATCGGTCGCCAGTTCCTAGACCCTGCGCAGGGCTACAAAGACCACAACCTTGACCTGTTTGTGCCAGTCTTCACTCTGCTGCAGTTCTTCTTCTATGCCGGCTGGCTCAAGGTGGCTGGGGCCCTGAGCCTGGGCTCCGGGAGTGGGGCGGGCAGGGGTTCTCAGGCCTCTGCTTACCTCCCTTCTCCCCACTAAGGTAGCAGAGCAGCTCATCAACCCCTTTGGTGAGGACGACGACGATTTTGAGACCAACTTTCTGATCGACCGCAACTTCCAGGTGAGACTCCCTTGAGCCCATACCCAGGCTCCCCAAGTGGCCCTGGCCTCAGTCAACCCTGCCACGACTTGCCCAGGCCTCGCCTCTGAACCATCCTTGTCTCCTTGGCATCACACTCCTGCGGGCCCACGCCTCGGCGCCTGTGCTTTGCTACCCCCACCTAGCGCGGTGTCCCCGGCTGCAGGTGTCCATGCTGGCGGTGGACGAGATGTACGATGACCTGGCCATGCTGGAGAGGGACGTGTACTGGGACGCAGCGGAGGCTCGGGCCCCCTACACCACGGCCACCGCCTTCCTGAGGCTGCAGCCCTCCTTCCAGGGCTCCACCTTCGACATCACGTGAGCCAGCGGGGTGGGCGGGGCCTGCTGGGTGCTAGGCTTATGGCACTGTGGGGACTAATTGAGGGGGGGGGGGGCGTCTGTGGGACCCCACAACAGGGCTAACGGCTAAGCTGGAAATTTGGGGCTAAGAGCTAAAGTCTATGAGGATAGCCCTAGCCGGTTTGGCTCAGTGGATAGAGTGTCGGCCTGCGGACCAAAGGGTCCCATGTTCGATTCCGGCCAAGGGCACATGACCCGCAACAGCCAATCAATGATTCCCTTTCATCACTGATGTTTCTATCTCTCTCTTCCTCTCCTTCCTCTCTGAAATAAATAAAAATAGACTTTAAAAAAGCAAATTTCTAGACGCATATAAAGTGAGATAGAAATAAACCATTGCTTCTTTAAAAAAATAAAAATAAAGTCTATGAGGATAGTGATTGGGATCAAGGTCTGGGATCAGGCCACTAATTGGGTCAGAGCTAAGGGCTAAGGTGTGTGAGGATTGGATGGGTGGTCAGAGGCAATACGATACCACAACTACGGCTTTGAGGCCTAAGTTTGAGCAGAGCCAGAGCCAGAGGATAAGGCCTGGCTCTTGGCTGAGCGGCCAAGGTCTTTTGGGACAAGTGAGACAAACGGGTGAGTGGAGCCAGGAAAAGCAGTGGGCCTCGGTCCCACCTCTGTCATCCAAGGAGAGGGGCGAGGTAGCAGTGCTGACCCACGCTCCGTCCCACAGGCTGGCCAAGGAGGACATGCAGTTTGAGCGGCCAGATGGCGCGGACTTGCCGCTGGGCGAGGCGCATGGCGATTTCTTGCAGCGCCTCCTGCCGGTGGGCCCGGGCATGGCTGCAGGAAGCCTGCTGGGCCGGCGCCTGTCCTTGTTGCGCCGCAAGAACAGCTGCGTGTCGGAGGCATCCACAGCCGCCAGCTGCGCGGGCACCAGCGCCCTGGATGGCGTAGCCCCGGAGGGTGACTGTGAGGACCTACTCTTGGACTCCGGACTTCGAGAGCCGGAACCCGAGCCCCACACTGGGCCAGAGCCGCCAGCCCCCGGGCTGGACGCTGAGCCCTTCACCACAGTGCCCATGCCCGCACCCAGAGGGCCGGCTCCGCCCTGGCTGCCCAGCCCCATTGGCGAGGAAGAGGAGAATCTAGCTTGAGACCCTTGGGCCCAAGATCCCAGGAACAAGGAATCAAGACCCACACCGCACCCACGCAGACATCTGGGTCTGCATAAGGCCCTGGTGAATTTCATCTGCCGGCTTTAGACCAGCTCCCGCTGCCTGTGCTCCTGCCTTCATGTCTGGCCTGCCTCCTGTGGGCAGGCCCTGGGCTCAGGGGAAAGGGATTTTTCCAGCTTAGAGCAGCTCATTCTTCCTGCCAGCGGCCCCCCCTCCCCCTTCCACCCCCAACTGCCTGGAAGGGTTCTGTAAGTGTGTCCTGCCTTTATTGTTTCCACAAAATGGAGATATGAGTGCCTACCTCTTTGAGTTGTGAGGATGGGAATGAAATAACAGCTTTAAAGCCTTTGTACATAATAGGTGCTCAATAAAATGTTAGTGGTTTCCACTCAACGTTAGTCTGACTTCTCCTGCCACGCATTATGCGAAGTCTGATTGTAGCAATTTTCCAGGTTATTTCATGATGCCCTGCCCACTTCTTTCCAAAGTCTGCTCTCTGAAATGGCCCCATCAGTGCACACAACTTTACTCATTCATTAAAGTACCAGCCACAGTCCCAGGACTACAGCTTCCTGCTGCCAGCCTTGATTTATGATTCTACAAGCAACCTTTCTGTGCCAAGTCCCCGAATTCTCAGATACCCTTTTAGTGCTCCTGGTCTTAATTCAATCATGTGCTGATGACCTCTGTATTTAGATGTCCACACAGGATCCCTCCCCTGTGTCTAGACCAGTGGTCGGCAAACTCATTAGTCAACAGAGCCAAATATCAACAGTACAACGATTGAAATTTCTTTTGAGAGCCAAATTCTTTAAACTTAAACTTCTTCTAACACCACTTCTTCAACATAGACTCACCCAGGCCGTGGTATTTTGTGGAAGAGCCACACTCAAGGGGCCAAAGAGCCGCATGTGGCTCGTGAGCCGCGGTTTGCCGACCACTGGTCTAGACCCATAGATCCAACTGTCTTCTCAATGTTTCCATGTAGGGATCTTTCACGCATCTCGGATATAACAGGACATAACATGTCCCAGAACCAGCTCCCCAACCTGTCTCTGTTGGCTCTGTCCTTCCAGATGATAGATGATGAGGCTAAAACCTGAAGTCATCTTCAACTCTTTTCTCTTACCCTCCTCCACACTAACCCAGCAGCAAATCTCATCGGCTTGGTCTTCAAATTGTATCCAGATTCCAACCATTTCTCCTTCCTCTAGGGCCCCCACCACTGTTATGCACCCACCCAGCTGGACTAGTGACCTCTGCCCTAGTCTCCCAGCTCTGGCCTTAATCCCCCACAGTCAGTTCCTCCCACAGCAGCCAAAGGGAGCCTATGAACACCCAAGTTAGATAACACGCTTCCACAACTCCCACCGCATTTAGGATAAAGGCTAGTCTTCCCCACAGCTCACAAGGCCCTGAACAATCTCCCTGCCCTGGCCTCCTCCCTTCCCCTCACTCACTCCACACTCTCCCTCTAACCCACCCAGCAAGGTCTCATCTCAGGGCCTCTGACTAATGCGAAAGGGATTTTCCCTTAGTCAGAGGCCCTGAGATGAGACACTGTTCCCTCTGGCTGGATTGCTCTTCCCCAGAGACCTACATGGCCCCTTCCTTACTCTCCTTCAGGTCTCTGCTTACATTATATCAATTCCTTGGCTAGACTTCTTTTGCTGGCCTTTTATGAAAAATCCCCCCTTCCTGCCCTAGTCGGTTTGGCTCAGTGGATAGAGCATCAGCCTGCAGACTGAAGGGTCCCAGGTTTGATTCCGGCCAAGGGCACATGCCCAGGTTGCGGGCTTAATCCCCAGTGGGGGGCATACAGGAGGCAGCCAATCAATAATTCTCTCTCATCATTGATGTTTCTATCTCCCTCTCCCTTCCTCTCTGAAATCAATAAAATAAATATATTTTTTTAAAATCCCCACTTCCTGGAGCATGAGATCTTACTCCCCATCATGCTGTCAATTTGGCTCAAATAAATTATTATTACTTTTGTTGTTGTTGTTAATCCTCACCCACGGATATTTTTCCATTGATTTTTACACAGTGAAAGGAAGAGGGAGAGATAGAGAGAAACATCGATGTGAGAAACACATCGATTGGTTGCCTCCTGCACTCATCCCGACCAGGACCAGGGAAACTGCCACCAAGGTATGTGCCCTAGACTGGAATGGAACCTTGGATCCTTCTATCTGCAGGCTGACACTCTATCCACTGAGCCAAACCAGCTAGGGCTCAAATAAATACTTATAAAAAAATGTTAATTGCAATCTACCTCCTGCATCCCCATCACTTCTGTCTGCTTTACTTTTCTCTATTGCACTTCTCACAAAAAACTTTTATCTATTTCCTTTATTGTCTGTCTCCCTTCATTGGAAATAATGGCTTCATAAGGCAGGGATTTTTGTCTGAAGCTTCTTTAAAACCCACCACACATGCACAGTTACACAAACGCAAATACGCCTCTCACCTCTCACTGGGTACTATCAGTCATTCACACTTTAGTAAGACCACAAGCCAGGCCTTTCTTAAAAGCAGTGGTCTGAGTCCTGGGCCCATAGTCTCTCCTTCACCTCAGTGCCCAGAGTCCAGCCAGGGCAGATTGAAAGTCTTTATTATTTTTCTTCTCAAATATAAAATCACTCTCTCTACCCTGGCAGCTCATTAGCTTCAGGACGAATATTAGGGGTAAGAATCACATTGCTAAAAAGAACAGACCCATACCTGCCTCCCACCCTGTCCTGTACTCTTGTCTCACCAGGGAGAACAAAAGGCACAGGTCATGACCTCAAGGCTCTCAAGCAGCTGACCCAGGCATGATGCTGAGCCCTGGGGGAGTTGGGGGGATCTAGGATTAAGCCCTGACTGGCTGGGCAGGTGGGCAGGATCCTGAGGTCCATCAATGCTTGTCAATGGGGCGCATGTTCAAGTATGCTAGGCGTCCCAGGGGTCCACGGCGAGCATTGGTAGCCAGCCGCTGCTGTGCCAGGAATGACTGAGCATGTGCAGGTGCCCGCTCTTCCCCTGCTCGCTGCTGTAAGGCCATGCCCTGGAGAGAGGGGTGTGGTTGGCATTCGATGAGCCCAGGGGATGCCCCCGACACTCCAGCGCCGGTGCAGTGCACTCACCATATTATACCAGGCACTGATGAGCAACTTTTCTTCCTGCTCCCGCTGACTTCGATTCTTCTCAAAGTCCATCTGCCAAGGATGCAATAGTCAAGGGCCTGGATATGCTGGGGGCAGTGAGGAGGGATGCGGGCACCCACCTCCAGGTGTCGGATTCGGACTTCCCGCTCCCGGAGCTGCGTCCTCAAGGTATGGAGTTCCGGAAGCACCCTCCCTGGTGGCCGCTGCTTTGGTTCCAGAGTCTGTATGACCTAGGGGTTGGGAGAGATACAGCCAAGGTGACCTTGGCTTCACAGGTTGTTCGACCCATTGGAGTGTGTGGAGTGTGACAACTCAAGGCCATGGTGTAGAAGTCTGTGCCATAATGGGGTGTGACAGGCATGGGGGGGGGGGGCAGAGATGTGCAAACGGTGGGAGGCGTGACCCAACGGGAGGCAGCAGGCTGGACAGCCGGTCACAACATCCTCACCGTGCGTGCCTTGTCCACATAGCGGCGGTACCGCTCCTCCATGGCCCGCAAGTCTGCGTCCTTCTTATGCAGGCTGTCCTGAAGCTCCTCGATTCGCCGATCTGCTGGGGGGAACAAAGTGGCCCCTGAGGTCCACGCCAAGCTCAGGCCTCCCCCACCCATCGGCTGTGGAGCACTGCTCACTGCTGCCGTCGGTGGGTGGCTCCAGCTCCTCGATATACTCGCGCTTCCGCTGCAGCTCCAGATCCGCTTCATGCAGCTTCTGCCTGTGGGCAGGGGACAAGCAGCAGAGGTGGCAGTGAGGCGTTCCCAGCTGGCTGGGAGTGTCCCGCCTGGCCACAGAGGCCTCTCTGCCTGCCTCCCAGCACAGCGGCTGTGTGCGCTGGCCCCAGTGCCTCCTCTGCCACCGGAACCACAACCCTCCGGACCCCTCGTCAGGTGGCCCGTAGACCAGCCCCCCATCTGTCCACTTCTCCTATTTCACAGCTCACATTCTGATCCAGCCACCACCACCCACTGCCAGTCTGTTCCACTCTCAACCCCTCAGTTCCATTCTCCACCCAACAGCCGGTGATCTTTCTAGAATGCAAATCTCTTGTAACAAAAGGAAATGCTAACTGCAAGTTGTACCTAGGTTAATTCCCCTTTGCCACCAGTGGCAAAACACAAAAGACTTACTAACACTCCCTGTAGGTGACACTGTTATTGTGCATTGAACGTGAAACATAGAATAACATCTAATAGTTACATCTACTAAAATCACAAGGGCATGTGCCCTCTGCATCACCAGTTCCACTGTTGATATATTTGCACACAGGTGAAACAATGCACATGCAAGGTTTTACACTTGGTTGCTTTGTTTGACATTGTAAATACCTAGAAAGAACCAGTTAAATACACTATGATATTCACAAAAAATGCTACAGACCAGCCCTTCTGGCCCAGAATTTTATAGGAGAATTAAGCTCTAATGCCTCCTAGTATCCAGCCTCTGTAAGGAAATAACTTTTTCTGTGCTCTGGGTGAGCCTCAGCTACATGCCATCCTTGGTCAGAAAAAGAAAGCCACCACCCAAATCATTTTCAGTAAGGCCCAGGTTTCCCATGGACTCCCGCTGACACAGGCTATATATATATTTATCCCTATCCAAGGATATGTTTGTTGAGTTCAGAGAGAGAGGAAGGGGAGAGAGAGAGAGAGAGAGAGAGAGAGAGAGAGAGAGAGAGAGAGAGAGAGAGAGAGAGAGAGGAGAGAGAGAGAGAAACATCGATTTGGCTGCCTCCCATACATGTCCTGACCAGGAACTAAACCCAAACCCTGTTGGTGCACAGGATGACACTCCAACCAACTGAGCCACCTGGCCAGGACCAGGCTGCTATATTTATAAAAAATAATGATTATTTATTTGGAGAAATTTCTCTGTCATCGTAAATAGGAAAAGCAAGTACAGACTAGCACATATTATACTACCTTTGTGTAAATAAGGACTGAAGATTAAAATCAATATTCATATTTGTTTGAATTTGCTTTAAAAAGTCTTGAGGTGGAAACATTTTATAAAATAAATGATTGTCTAACCGCTATGCTGTACACCTGAAACTAATATGCAATAATATTGAATGCAAACTGTAACTGAAAAAAGAAAAGGAAAAAATCCTCTGGAGGGATTTCCATAATAAACTAATAGGAATGGGGTGGAAACTGAGTCAATGGCGGTGGGGGGGGGAGGAGGGGACACTGGAGGTATACATTTTGGTTTTTAAACTATAAATGTGATCATTATTTAAAATAGTTTTTTTAATGATGTAAAAAGTAAAAGAAGACTATCACTTTCAGCAAAGTGAGACTACTTTGATGAAATTCTCTCTGTGGTTTCTCCACTGCTCCCCCAAAACAGTCTTTACTGCAGCCCTTGGCCTTTAAGGCCACACTAGATCTGAACTTTCAGTCTGTATTTCTGCTGACTGGCTCGCCTCACAAATGACTCTCCATGACACCTCCCCATCCACCACACCTTTGCCCCAGCCTCCCCCACCACTAGGAGAGCCATCCCTCCGGGACTCACAGATGTTCCTCTAGCTTCCTCTTCAGTAGGGCGGGCTAGGGAAGAGAAGAGGCGTGGAGTGAGTGGGGTCCAGAGGTCCCAACCCTTTTCTGGGGTGAGGATAGAGGTGTCACCCCGGGGCCCATGGTACTTACAATGGACTGCATGGGGCATCGGGCAGCAGGTGGGGAAAGAAAAGAGGGTTATTAGGGGACAGGAGGGAGGGCCAGGCAGGAAGGTGGGCACTCACGTCCTCGGTCTTGCCCCCCTGCTCCTTCAGTGCCTTCTGTAGGTCCTCCACCTGGACCCGCAGATCCAACAGCTGCTGCTGGTTCAGCCTGCGGGGGTAGGTGGCCGCTCAGTGCCTGCGCCGCAGGTCTCCACCGCCTCCGCCCCCCTCCACCGCGCCCTCACCGGTGCTGCGTCTCCAGCTGGTGGCGCGCACGGTTCGCCTCCTCCAGGTGGCGCTGCAGCTCCTCCTGCCGCTCCCGGTCGGCCGCCTCCTGCTGGCACAGGCGCCTGTTCTCTCCCTGAAGCTGCAGGAGCGCCTCCCTGCGGACCAGACCCCAGGGAGTGAACGCTGCTGGGACCAGTCACCCCGCAGCTGGTGGAGGGGACCAGGACAGGGACAGGGCCCTGGGGAGGAGCCCAACCAGACCCTAGGGCAGGCCTAGAGCCCTGGGGACCGGGCCTAGGTATTCTGAGTGGAGCTCTGGGGACCAAAGTGGGCCGGGCAAGGAGCTGGGCCTAGGGGCGAGGGAGGGGATACAGGAACTGGTTTGAACACTTAGGGAAGGGGCTGTGGGGAAGGAAGACGCAGGAGTGGGAAGAGCTGGGATGGGAGAGCCCACCTGGGCAGGGCACAGGGCACTGAATTAGCAGGAGCGACATCGAGGACAGGGCTGTGCCCCGGGGAGCAGAACCCAATATGGGCAGGGCTGGGGCATAGGATTTTTGTATGGCTAGTGGAGCCAGATGGGTTGGACCTACTTTGTGCACTGAGGATGGATCCTGGAGAGGCAAGCCACCAACAGGGCTAGAGCCCCGGAAAGGTAAGGGCAGAATTAAGCGTGGGTGGGCCTAGCAGTCCAGGTGGGACTTGGGAACTGAGCTGGCTGGGTTATGGCAGGTGCTTGCACTGGGGACGGGGCTGAGGGTGGGCCCTGGCAGCCCAGGGTGTGGCCAAAATTCTGAGTGACCCCAGGATACCTGAGCTCTGCAGGTAGGATCTCTGCTGCCAAGTTTTCCACAGCCGGTGAGGTGGGATCCAGCGAGGGGTCTGGAGAATGTGAGAAACGTTTTCAGGTAGCTGCACGGCCTCCACTCCCATCCTTAAGATCCTCTTTCCAAGAATCACCTTTTTTTGTTTTTGTTTTTTTTAATCCTCACTCGAGGATATTTTCCCATTGGTTTTTAGAGAGTGAAAGAGAGAGGGAAAGGCAGAAAGAAATATTGATGTGAGAGAAACACATCGATTAGGATTGGTTGCCTCCTGCATGGGCCTCAACCAGAGCCCAGGCCAGGGAGGAGCCTGCAACCGAGGTCCGTGCCCTTGACCAGAATCGAACCTGGGACCCTTCGGTCCACAGGCCAATGCTCTATCCACTGATCCAAACCAGCTGGGGCCAAGAATCATCTTTGAGGGCTCAAGTACAGACAAAAGCCTGGCTTGACAGAAGCCCCCACCATTACCTCCAGCCCGACAAGAAGCCATGATGCTTGGCCCACCCTGAGCTCAGGAGGACAGCTCCCGCCTTCTGTCGGCCCTTATCACCTGCCCCTCTAGTGTCTCTCCAGCAGGACCTAGTTCTGCTCCCAGCCTAGGCAGGCCCTGAGGCACTGCCTTTTCTGCCTGCCCTAACAGCACGCCAGGCCACATGTACCCCCAGGATCCCGGGATGGGCCCCAAACTCACCAGCCTGGGTCGGTCCTCGAGGCTGCAGCTGGGCACAGCGCAGCTCCTCATTGGCCTCCCGCAGCGAGTCCCGCTCAGCCAACAGCCGCTGGAGGGAAGGGGTGCAAGACACCACTTGAGGCCCACTCGAGTGGGCTACCCCATGATGGGCAGGGTAGGGCTTGTGTGGTGGGAACTCAGCCTCACCTCTTTCTCCTTTGTTACCAACTCATACTTTTCCTCCAGATTTTGACATTCAAACAGCCATTTTTCAGCCTTCATGGCCTCCTCCTGCTGCTGGCTCTGCAATTCCTGAACCTGAACAGAGCGGACGTGTAAGGATGGCAGAGTGGGAAGAGGGGCAGGGACTGAGTTCAAGGTAAAGGGGCAGGGCCCTGGCTGGTGTGCTCAGTGGTTAGAGCATCAGCCCCAGCACTAAAGGGGCTCAGGTTTGACTCCCAGTCAAGGGCACATAAGTGGGTTGCTATTTGCTCCCTGCCTCCCATTGGGGCATGTGCAGGAGGCAATCAGTCGATGTGTCTCTCTCACATCCATGTTTCTCTCCCCCCCTTCCTCCCTTCCACTATCTCTGAAAAGCAATGAAAAAAATGTCCTCAGGTGAGGATTAAAAAATAAAAAAAATGCCCAGCGTGGCTCAGTGGTTGAGTGTCAACCTATGAAGCAGGAGGCCACAGTTTGATTCCCAGTCAGGGCACATGCCTGGGTTGTGAGCTCAATCCCCAGTGGGGACATGCAGGAGGCAGCCAATCAATGATTCTCTTTCATCATTGATGTTTCTATCTCTCCCTCTCCCTTCCTCTCTGAAATTTAAAAAATAAAAAAAAACAACACAATTTTTTAAGGTGTTAAGGTGAAGGGGCAGGGCCAGAGGACCCAGCCTCAAAGAATTGGAGGGGCTGAGCTTAAGATAAGGAGCAAGGCCTAAAACCTGGAGATCAGCTGGCCGGCCTAAAGGGCGTGACCATATATATAGAGACCACTCATCTCTAAGGGGCTCAGCACCACAAGAGGGTCCCCAACGTGAATGAAGTGAGCCATGAGGGCCCAGATACAGGTACAGGCTCCCAGGCACCCCAGCCCCTGCTGCACCTGTAGTCGTTGCGCCTCTAGCTGGGCGCGCAGAGAGCCAGCCCTGCGCAACTCCTCCTCTAGCTGCCGCGTGCGCTCTGCGTGGCCAGCGTTGCGCTCCTCCAGCTGCCGCACCTGCCTCCGCAGCTCCCGGAGCTCTCCCAGGCGGCTCCGGCAGCTGCTCAGCGTGGCCTCTAGCTGCCCAGCACGCTCCGAGGACTGTCTGGGGGAGGGGGCAAGTGGGAGAGGTGGCTGGGATCTGAAGTCAGGGTTTAGCTTGGATGCAACGCCCTCAAGGCAGAAGGGATCATGTCGGTCTGGGGGCATTAGAGTTAGAGATGGTGGGTCTTGAAGATCATGGTCAGCCGAGGCCTGCTGCTGTTGGGAGTTGTTAGGGGACATAAAGGGAGCCTAAGTGCCAATGCTAGCCAGGGTCATAATTAGGGATGCTCAGTGGTGGCACTGTGGTGGGGACACAGAATAGCTATGGGGTTACAGGGAAAATAATGGGGGCCCAGAGGGATTGAGGAGCCCCAAGGACACTTCGGAGTCATGAGGTGACTGTGGGGTTGATGTTGAGCACTGTGGGTGCAGGGGTGATGGTGGGGCCATGGGAGAGTTTTGGGGCCAGAGCACTATGAGGTCCTTGAACTTCCTTTAATATTACAGAAGTGCCCTGGGGTCACAGGGGAGCCCTTTGAGGTTACAGAAGGCACAGTGAGGTCGAGGGAGGGGGCCCACTAAGCACAAAGGGGTTGCCAGGGTACTGTGGAGTCACGTAGAGTCGTGTCATGGGGGGCACAATGGGAATTACAAGGGATGGCAAGATTACTGCACTGTGGGGTGCTGGAGGGCTCCATGGGATCCTGAGGCATGGGCTGGGGAACCCTGGCCAGATCGCTCAGTTAGTTAGAGCATCGTCCTGATGTGCCAAGGTTTCGGGTTTGATCCCCAGTCAGGACAAGCAGTGAATGCATGAATGAGTAGAACAACAAAAACTGATGTTTCAAGGTTCTTTCTCTCTCTCTCTAAAAATTAATGTTTCGATTTAAAAATAACATAAGACCTAGAATGAGGTAGTGGGATCTGGGGAGCATTGTGGGGGGCCCTGGGCTTGCTGTGATCACAGGGATGCTATGAGGTCTGGTGATACAACATGGGCTAACAGGGGGGACACTGGGTGGGCCCTGGGAGACAGCATGGATCCAGGGGGCTTGGTGATATCCAGAGGATGTGGCAGAGTCCAGAACAGTGCATTGGGTTTAGGATGGCATGGAGTCTAGAGGGCATTATGGGGGTCTACTGGGCATTTCAGGGTTACAGAGGTCCTGTGGCATCAGAGGGGCCTCTGGCAATGGGGATTGTGGTGGGGACCCAGAGACCCACCACTCACCGCAGTTCATCCATCTCATCCTTCAGGGCCTGTGCCTCCTGGGCCAGGCTGGTCAGTGCCTGGTTCCGCTGCTGTAGCTCAGTGACCTCCCGCTCCAGCTCCACACATCGCAGATGATCATCCTCCCTGCTGTTCTCCAGCCTGGGGGGTGGGGGGGGGCACGTGAGGGGACCGCACTCACCCCAATCCCCTGACCTGCCTGGCCCCAACCCCAGCAGCCCACACCTGAAGTTCTCTTCCTGCAGCTGCTCCAGCTGGGACTGTAGCAGCAGCAGCTTCTTGGCGGTGAGGCCCATGGAGACCTCGCCCTCTGGCTGGCCCACCCGCTGCCGCAGCACTGCGTTCTCCTGCGCCAGGCTCTGCTTCTCCTCGGACAGGAGCACCAGCTGTGGGCAGGGGGCGCAGTGAGCTAGAGCTGAGAAGGGAGCTAGGCAAGATAACCCTGCCCTAGAAGCACCTGTCCCCACCTCAGCCCACCTGCCGCTCCAGGTCCAGACAGCGCTGCCGCAGCTCATCCCCCTCATCAGCCTCCTCACTCAGGAAGTAGTACCTGCGGGACTGAAAGGGGGGCGGCAAGGAACTCAGGAATGGAGGGGAGGAGACTGGGGGAAGGAGGCTGGGATCTCTAGGGGCAGAGAGGAGGGTTTCAAGAACCCCTCAGGACCTAGGAGAAAGCTGGGACCTCAGGATACTGGAGGAAGGTCCTTTAGGAATCCTGGGTACCCAGAAAAAGAGGCTAGGCCCTTGAGGAATGGGGGTGGTTTTCAGGCTAAAACACAAGCCCCTCCTACTTAGGTAGCTCAGAGAATCAGTAATGGGGTTGGTACCCTAACCAGGTGCCCCACCCCTTCCTTACCTGGCTGTCAAAGTTCCCATATGTCTCCTGTGACAAGGCATCAGAGGTGTCTTTGGTCATGAGCTGGAGGGAAATGGGGTTACACTGAGATGAGCTGGGCCCTCTGAGGGCAGCCTTCAAGGCCTCCATGATCCATCCTGAGAACCTCTCCATCCTCCTGTCCCCAAAGCCATTTCTCCCTATAACCCCACCCTAAAGGCTGCCCTCCTGCCATGGGTCCAGCACACAGAGAAGACTGGCTCTTTGATGGCGACTTAGAGCTGGGAGGAGCTGGCAGAGATGAGACAGGGAAATCTGGCCAGCTGAGTTCCAGGCAAAAGCCAGACCTCATCAGGGCAGAGCCTATGGCCAGTTTCCTTTGCCCTGGAGATGTCCTCCTCTGCAGCTCCTTGCCACGTTGGGCACCCCCTCCTACCTCCTGGATGGCTTCCATCACCACTTGCTGAACCGATTCCTCCAGCGTCATAATTCTCTGGATGTGCTCTGGGGGTCAAGGTGGAGGAGACTGAGATTGGGGAGGAGGATTTCCTCGGGTTTTCCCCTAGGGACCCCTTAACCCCCATACCCTGCTTTTTCTCGCAACTGATGGCACAGCCCAGCACCAGCTGAAGCAGCTTGCCGAGCTCTCCAGGGTCTGAGAACTGGCCAATGAGGCTCACATCTGGGAGGTGCTGCTCCAAAATGGGATGTCCTAGGACCTGAGGACAGGTGGGAGGAGGGGTGGGTGGGTGGGTGGGTGTCAGGGGCTCACAGATTCTTCTCCTCCTCCCAATACAACCCCCTAAATCCCTTCACAGTTACTCACATCCTGGGAGTACTCCACCAGGCTCTGTAAGATTATCTTCAGATTGCTGACCTGAGGAGAGACAAGGAATTGTGTCCAGAGTCCCAGAGCCCCCCCCCCCCAGAAGGGGCCAGGCAGCCCTCACCCTGAATCTATCTACCCCATCCTTTTTTTTTCCCACCTCCCCTGCCAATCCCTGGTCATCTCATCCTGTTTGGCCTCATTCTCCGTCTGAATGTCCCTTCTCCTAGGCCTGATCTGTCTGTCTGCCTGCCTTTTTAATCCACCTGCTCATCTTGTTCACATGTCCCCAGAATGCAATCATTTATCACCATCTGTCCCACCACCCTTTGGCCCTAGCCACTGTTATCTCTTCCCTGAATCGCTGCATCAGCCCTAGCCCAGCTTCCACTTCCCATTCCTCTCGAAGCAGTCAGGGGGAGCTTTTCCAAGCCCAAGCCAGGTTGTGTCTTTCCTTTTCTAAAACCCTTCCTTGACTTTGCACAGCACTTAGAATCCACCTCCCTGCCCTAGCCCGCCAGGCCCCTGATGATCTCATAAACCATTCTTTGCTTTCTGTTCAGACTCCTCTACCATTCCTCAATCACACCAAGCTTATTCCCAACTCAGAGCCTTTGCATTTGCTATTCCCTAGCCTGGAATACCATTCCTCCAAATGTTACACGGAGATCAGCCTATCTGGAGTAACTGTCTACCAACCGCCAGTTGTTCTCACTCCTGGCCTGCTTTATTGTCTTCCTACAACATATTGCCATTGGAAGTCAACATTTATGTTTGTGCATGCAGGTTTTTGTTATTCCTTGTTGCATGCCCAGGCCTGCTCGCGATAGATGAATGGAATAAAGTTGGCTGGTCACCAGACATCTATCTATCTATCTATGCCTCTTCCTAACCAGGTCTGTCTGTCCATCACCCAGGAAATATGTCTATCTGACCCTTCTCTGATCATCTCTTCACCAGTCTGAACCCAGTTGAGTCCACCTATCACCTTCAGCCTCCAGTTGGGACCTGGGTCTTCTGAGATGCGCTGGAGCCAGGCCTCATTGAACGAGGAAGGGTCTCTGGAGGCGAGAAGGTGGAATGAGCTGCTGGGAGACCTTTCTGGGACCCTCCCCCTCAGCCTCACTCACATCTGGTTCAGCACATAGGCTATGGCCAGGCCACTGCTCAGGTCCTGGGGGCTGGTGCAGGGGGATGGGACGGGGAACGTCTGCAACTGTGGGGAAGAGCAAAGCGCAACAGGCAGCGTCAGGGCCTGGGATCACGGAACCAATCAATCCCCTTTTGCAGACTTTTCCGGTCAGCAGGAACTTCACACAGTTGAACTTGAACGGTTGAACAGGAGATGGCCTGTTGCTCCAGCAAGCCAGGTCCTTGGAGGAGTGGCCTCTGCTCACCTGGGACCGGAGGGGGCGTGGCCCCACTTCACCTCCGAACCTCAAACCTCCCGCGACCAGGCCAAGGCGGAACCAAATCACCTGCTCCCCGCAGGCGACGCGTCACGAGGCCAGCTCACCTGTGCCCTGGCCCCACGTGACCCAGTAACGAAGGGGCGGGACCTCACCTGTTCTGTCCACGCAGACCTTCTACGTGACAGGGGCGGGTGCTCAGGCCAGAGTCCACCGGCCCAGCAAGCCGACGACCCCCCCTTCCTCCTCCCAGCCCCAGGACGAAAGGTGAGCCGAACCGAGGCCGGGCCCCCGGGCGAGAAGAACGGGCGCTCACCTGTCCCTGGCCCCACCCCCGACCTACCCAGGTGAACAGAGACACACATAGTTCGGCCTTGTCCACGCTCATGGCTCCCGATCGGATTCGACCCCGGCCGCGGAGCCGGGCCCCCGCAGCCTCCTCCAGGTCCGCCACCAGCGAGCGCCCGCAACCTCGACCTCCCGCTCGGCCTAGAGCGCCGCCCCGCCCCGCCCCCTAGGCGCCAGGCCCCGCCCCGGGCACGTGATCTCCTCCCGGCGCCCTCTCAGGCCTCCAGGGCTGCCATCTTGGTTCCGGGCAGCGTTCGGGCGCCCGCCCTGCCGCTAGGGGTCAGTCTGTGCCAAGCTTGCGCTTCGCGTCTCACCCTGCTCTTTGGGGGAGCGGGGGAGTCGCGGAGACCTCAGGATCGTTCCTCAGCATCTGAGGCCGAACTACCCACCCTGTCAATCAGTGGCGCTCACGCCCCTTCCCTTCCTTCGGCTGGAAGGAATTCTGCTGTCAAAATCACCTTCCGATCCGAGCCTTTCTCTGCGCGGGGAAGGGGCAGGCCATTACACATTCTTTGGACTTGGACGGGGCGGGGGGCATCTTAAAGGGGTCTGTCTGTCTTCCTGGTGGAGGTGACTCGAGAGTCTTGCCCCGGGTAGATAAGGAGACATGGATGTGGTCCTAGGTCGAGGACAGGATGACTTAGCCAGACTGATGTCCTGGTGCTGGACAAACACACGTGCCCAGCCTGGATCCGTCCTCCACTGAGCTTTCCCCGCACCTTCACCGCCCCGAGCTCCGAGCAGGGGTCCTCCTGTCGCAAAGCCCAGGCCAGGCCGCCCTGGTCCCCGCGCCCACCAGGGGGCGCTCAGACCCCAGGAAGGCGGCCCGGGGAGGGGGGTCAAAGGAAAGAGATAAGCAGAGCAGTTATCTGTAACCTCGCAGCCACCGTTTATTGAGTGCCTACAGTATACAGTTCCTGCGCTTCGCGATTTTAATGTGTACGTGGCTGGAATCTCCCCGGGACTCTAGATGGCAAGTGGTGTTTTAGTTCTCGGTTCACGGGCGAGGAAACAGAGGCTCTGGGTGGACCCGGCTTTGGGAGGAGTGGTAAAGCCCGCGCCCGCCGACGCCCGAGTTCTCCGAAAGCCCCTCCCCCCAGGGGCGGGCGACATAATGAGCGGTAATTAGAGGTTATTAGCTGTACCCGGAGGGAAGGGCGGGCTCTGCTGTGGGGGTGGGTCTAGGTCTGAGGGGAGGGACACTGGCCTCTCCGACGCAGAGTCCGGCTCCGCCAGCCCTGCCGGGGCGGGTTGGGCAGGATGACCCCGGCCCCACGCCGCTTCGCGCAAACAGTCACTCTACCACCAGACACGCGGTCACAGCCCACTCAGATGCGCAGCCGCACGCACCCACTCGGAGGCTGGTCTACGCCCCCACATCCCCTTCCCTGGTTGTTTTCAGGCTCCAGCCCCTGGGAGCGGGGTGGGAGGGGGAGAAGGGGGAAGGGGACAGGGGCCGGCAGGCTGTGCTGGCTTCCGGACTGGGCGGCCTTCCGGCGGGCGTGGGAACCACTGCCGCTGGCTCCGGCATCCCGCACCCACCGGAGGGAAGCATGCTGCCAATAGGGGGAAACGGGCCATCCTGGCCCCGGGTAGACGTGGAAGGTGAGCCAGGAACTAGGGCTGTTCCTGAACTAGGATGGGGGCTGGAGGGTCGGAGTATTAGGGAGAGGACCTGGTTGCCTCATGTTTGGGGACATACTAGAATCACCATATATTTAGGTTGGGGTCCCCAATGTTCACAAAAGCCGCAGAGATCTTGATGTTTAAGAGGAATCTGGGAATCCAAATATTTGGAGCATGATCTTGAATTGTTCTAATGCTGATGTGATGGTACGGGCATTCTAGATATCACGTGACCTGAATCCCCATATTTAAAGAAAGGTCCGTGTGCCATCAGTTTGGGAGAGGAGCCACAACCCTCCATTTGGGGCAGCAGGGATCTCATGTTTGGAGTGAAAGGGAGCTCCAATGTTGGCAGAGAAGAGCAGTAATCGCTATCATGGGATGCAGGGAGTCCTACTGTTGGGGATCAATGAAAGAGGTCAGAAGCCCTCATTTTGTGGCAGGGACTCTCTATTTGGGGGAAGGATGCAACCCCCCATTTTTGGTGAGGGAAGTCCCCCAAATATGGGGATGGTCTGGAGACCCCCATTTCATAGAGACAGAGTGTACAGGTCTGGGCCAGCAGTCCCCAGCTAGTTTGGGGACCCCACCCCCTCCTGTTTCCAGGAACAGCTGGGCCCAGCCTGTGAAGTATTTGCTGGGAAGCTGGTGACTCAACCCCTCCCTGCGGCCACAGCTGGACCCCCGCCCGCACCCTCCAGCCTTCACATCTGGGCAGAGACCCAGTCATGAAGGCTGGGACCCTGGGATCATACAATTGGAGGATGGTGCCCTTCCCCAAGGCTGACTACAGCTATTGGGTGGACATCGTGCCACATACCATGGGGGACTCCGACAGGCCCTCTGCACTCCAGGCACACCCCTCCAGAAACTTCCGTCTTGTCCCCCTCCTCATGTCTGTAAGTCTGAGTCCATGTAGAGCATGCTCACATTTTGTAGGTATGAGATGGTGGGTTTGTGATTGTATGCACATGTAGGTGTGTGTCTGTATCCACCTGTGTCTTGGTATGTCTCGGAGCCCTGGGAATTTTATGCAACAGGCTATCTCTGTGTGATCTGGTGGTGTGTGGGATTGGGGGGCTGTCAGGGACTGGGGTACATGCTCTCTATTGAGACCTTGCTTTGTGTCTATCTACCTGTGTCTTCCTTTGTGTGAGAAGTATGTGACCATCAGTACCTCCATGTGGCTTTAGGTTGTGTTTCTGTGTGACTGTGTCCTACTTTCTATCATATATCTTTCTGTGACAGTGTGATCCCGTCACGTGTCCTTGGCTTGTCCACGTCCTCACAATAATATAGCTGTCCCTGTCTGTGGCCTTTGGCTTTGTCTCTGTGATCCTATTTGACTTCATGCGCCCTGTTTGTGATGACCCTATGACAGCATGACTGTCATGGGTCTCCATGTCCAAGACTTTGTGTCTTGTCTTTTTTTAAAAATATTTTTTTATTGCCCTGACTGGTTTGGCTCAGTGGATGGAGCGTCGGCCTGCGGACTCAAGGGTCCCAGATTCGATTCCGGTCAAGAGCATGTACCTTGGTTGCAGGCACATCCCCAGTGGGGGCTGGGGGGGGGGTGGTGCAGGAGGCAGCTGATGGATGTTTCTTTCTCATCGATGTTTCTAATTCTCTATCCCTCTCCCTTCCTCTCTGTAAAAAATCAATAAAATATATTTTAAAATATCTATATTTTTATTGATTTCAGAGAGGAAGGGAGGAGAGATAGAAACATCAATGATGAGAGAGAACCATTGATCGGCTGCCTCACACACGCCCCCCACTGGGGATCAAGTCGGCAACCCAGGCATGTGCCCTGACTGGAATCGAACCAGGGACCCTCCAGTCCGCAGGCTGCCGCTCTATCCACTGAACCAAACCAGTTAGGACATGCCTTACTTTGTCTTGATGGTGATGGTGTGGCTTTGTCAGAGTGCCTGTATATGCCACCTGTGTATGAAGATGGCCCTGTCTGTGTGCCCATCACAAGCGGTGGGTGACAGGTGTGTCTGTGTCATTATCTGGGTCTCCGTCTGCGTCTATGTGACCCTATCCCGTTCGCTGCAGGGCTGGCCGGACTGGTGGAGGCTTTGCCAACGTGTGGCAGGTGTATCCTGTGCCCGTGTAACACGCTGGGCCCTTGGAAAGTCTGTGACCTTGTTGGGGAGCGCGCTGAAGTCACAGGGACAGAGCGCTCCGTGGGGAAGCGATGTGCGCACGCAGGGTCAGGCGCGCTGCATCCTGCCTCGCTCTGCTGGGAAGGCTCCCGCCCCGGCTGCGGGGGCGCGTGCGTCGTGCGTGACGTGAGACACGACGGGGATCGCTGCGTGCATGGAGCCCGACGCGGTCGTGCGTGCGAGCGCGGGGAACTGGGCTGGGCTAGCTGAGTGTGCGCGTGCGGGGGCGACTGCTGGGGCGCGCGGGCATAGCCCGGCCCCACCCGGGCCTTGGGGCTTAGGGCGCGGGTGAAATCCGGGAGGGGGCCGCCGTTAACCCCTTCCTGCCCGACCTGAAACTTGAGGCCCCTCGACGAGCGCGCAGGGGCTCCCCCCACGCCTGGGGGCCGTCCCTGCCGGGGGAGGAACCCCTGTCGAACTGAGACCCCCACCTCCGGTTGCCATGGGAACCGGAGCTTCCCTCGAGTCGGGCGCTAGCCCCAGTCCTCCGATCCTGCTCTTCCTCCAGCTCCCTTGTCTGCAGATCACGCGCTTCCCGCTCCCAGTCTCCAGGGATGGGGGTTGGGGTCAGCGAGGCCCGGAGCTGCTGACTCAGGCCAGTCTGGTGGTCCCTAGCCGCAGCGGACCTTGCTACCCCTTTTCTGCCCCCATGACTCATCCCTCTCGGCTTTCCCCTGGTGTGACTCAGGCCCCTGGGGAGGGGGGCTGTGGACTCTGAGACCCCCCTCAAAGGGAAGGGGGCTGAGAACCAAATCCTGGGGACCTCGTGCTCTGGGGAACGGGGTTCCCCTCTAACGGGGGTGGGAGGGGATGGCATCCCCCACCTGGCACTAGCCAAGGTCCCCAGAGGTGTTTCCCCCCACCCTTGAATTGGCAGCCTTCCCCCACCAGGCCTCCGGGAACCCAGCACTCGGCCCTTCCCCCACAGCCCACAGGAAGTTTTGGCAGGGCTTCTCATGGCGATGAAACGGTTAAAGCCGTTTTCTTATTCATTTCATCCAGGGGCCCCTTTTGACTCAGAGCAAGCTGGGCGCATGCCCCCTTGAGCCGAGCCTCCTGGGGGCCCAGGTTCATACTTCACCCGACATGTATGAACCATTTTTAGAGAGAAAAAGGAAGGCGGTTGGTGAGCTGGCTGGAAGTCTTGGCTGGCATACCGAGAACTGGGTTCAGATCCTGCCTCTGCTCTCGTTGCCGTCTAGGGCTGCTTCCCCGTCTGGAAATGGGGGAGAATTGTGTCCAGCTCACAGTGGCATTATGGAGATAAGGTGAATAATGGATGAGATTTTGCATCCAGAGCTGGGCACAGGAGTAGGAAGGGGTCTTGGCCCACAGAAGGACCCAGGCTCCTCTTGTCTCTCAGGCCTGAGTGTCAGGGTGTCTAGCAGGAGCAAGTCCTTGCCAGGCAGGCCTTGCCCCACCCAGGCACTCCGAGGCCTTGGGGTTCATCCTGTCCACCCCTGCCCTGGGCAGGCACCCAGGAAGTGAGAGGCGGGACAGGAATGAAGCAGAACCTGTTGGGCCTGTCGCCTCCCTACCCCCACCCTCATTCTGGGGCCTTGACAAGGCCCCCACGCTGCAGCCCCACCCCCCAGCTACCCTGGACGCCTGGGTCTTGACCCAAGGGTGGCCCGAGGGAAGGGATGTTGGCGGAGGCAGCGTCTAGGGAACATCCTGTGGACTGCTGGCTGGACAGACCAGACAGGAGGGTCAGCCCCTCCCAGGGCAGGGCAGAAGTCAGCTAGGGGCAGAGTAAACATGGCCCAGGGAGGCCAGACTTGTGGGGGGTGGCACGGAGTGTACACATACAGTCACTCGGAGAGAGCCAGTCCAGACACACATACCCCTGGCCACAGAGAGACTGCCAACCTGGGACACAGTGACAGGGTCAGACACACATCTGGGCAAGATGACCCAGCAACGGCTGTCTCACACAGACACAGTGGCAGGGCAGACTCAGGAGCAAGACTGAAATGCTGCCAAACACACAAAGCCATCAGCAGGCCAGAAGCACGCAGGCAGGGTGTGTGTGACAAGGATAAATCAACTTGGCGTACAGGCAAGATGGACATACTAGCCATAAGCACAGAGAGACATTCCGGTGAGCACCAAGCCTGGCTGATCCAGGGGCATGGTCACACACACGCTGAGACAAATGTGACAGGCCAGAAACACACAGGACAGACACACACAGGGCTGTGCGTCAGACATAAACAGGCGATGCATGCATGTTGACAGACTGGGAGAGAGGGACAGTCACTTTCAGCACCAGCTGTACAAGGGGTGTTCAGGTACGGTCAGACCTGACACACAAGACAAAGCCACATGTGCACATGCACTCACACACTAGCAAGATCACCAAAAAGATACTCAGAAGCAAAAGGGAAAAACATAAACCTACGTTGAGATGGATGGAGAGGACACACACATACCATGACAGAGAGCCCCTCCGCAATGTGTACCCACACTCAGAAGGCTCCAAAGGTCACCAAGATTTAAATACACGCTACCTCACTGGTGACATGCACATATCAGTGATAGATCCTCTGTGTCAGCTGGTTTTCGGCCTCTGACTGATCTTTCAATCAGACTCACTGACAGATGGGACAAATGGGAGAAGACAAACTGACATATTTATACATATGATCTGGACAGACACATGAAGCAGAGAGAGGCAGACAGGCCACAGTCAGACATTCATAAACATGTTGGCACAGAAACACCCTGACAGAACCTGTTGGCTAGCACACATACATACACACCAGCCACAGAGTTCACATAGAAACACACAGAACTCACACACACACACACACACACCAGACAGGCCACAGTGAGACATTCATAAGCACAATGGCACAGAGACACCCTGACAAAAACACACACACACACACAGACCTCACACACACACACAGACCTCACATAGGCAAGCCATGGTCCTCACACACACAAACACACATACACACCAGACAGGAATAAGTTAGCCATATGAACTCCAAACAACACATGCATACACTGAGTGGCCAGATTATTATGATCTCTGAACACATAATAATCTGGCCACTCAGTATATATATTAGAGGCCCGGTGCATGAATTCGTGCATGGGTGGGGTCCAGCCAGCCTGGCCAGGGGGAGGGGACATGGGCGGTTGGCTGGCCTGCCTGCTGGTTGAACTCCTGGTCGAGAGGGCAATTTGCATATTAGCCTTTTATTATATAGGCTATACACTGAGTGGCCAGATTATTATGCGTTCAGAGATCATAATAATCTGGCCACTCTGTGTATAGGCCAGCCATATGCAATTGATTCCATAGACCAGGGGTCGCCAACCGGTGGTCCATGGACCACTGGTGGTCTGTGAAGTCCGAAAGGTTGGTGACCTCTGCCCTAGACCATACACACATACCCACCATCCCCCCCACCCCCAAAGCAGACAGGCCCTACACAGCCCTGCAGGGTTGGGCCAACACACAGACACATGCACTGGGGAGACAGGCCTCACACACATACTCACACACCTACAAGCCAGTCATATGTAGACCCACAGCCCCACAGCCAACCAGCCAACACACATGCTCTTGGACCATCTGAGGTACTAGGGAGCTCTGGGCTTCCCAGTCTGTCTCCGTCCCCCCGCCCCCACAGATATCCCTGAACTTCCTCTCTCCAAACATTACCCCCAACTTCCCTCCCTCCCTGCTATTTGTCACTTCCTGGGAGGCCTGGCTCAGCTGCCTCAGTCCCTGGTGGGCTGTAGGCCTTTTTTCTTAGCACACCCCCTGTAAAGGGGGCACCCAGAATCTCAGCCAGGCCCAGGCCCCTCAAGACCTCACCAGCAGTGTGTGTGTGTCCGGGGGAGAGACAGACTTAGTTTTATGGGAAACTCCCCTCATGCCCAGCTGAGTCAGCCTGAGGAGACAGCCTCTCCTTCCTGCTTCCAAGAAAACCCAGCAGCTTCCTCTCCAGCAGAGGGGGTGAGGGACCCCCAAACCACAGAGGTGGGGAGGGAGGTAGCTGGCAGGCCAGGGGTTCCTGAGGGAGGACTTCGTGATTCTCAGCCTCTTCCTGCCCGGCTGCCTGTCCACACCCAGGGGCAGGGACTCGGGAGGTTGGGTGCTATGACTTGTGGGTTCTCGCCCTGGTTTGCCCAGGGCTGACTCACTTGCAGCCCCCAGCCCAGTTTCCTGGTGAGGGCCCCACTCACTGGTCAGTGGGGTCAAGGGAGGAGGGGTCACCAGACTATTTATAAGAAGGAGAAGTCCTTCATGTCAAAGTCGAAAGCCCCAGAGAGACTCGTGGGTGGGGGTATGTGAACTTCCCCCTTATCCTGTCCCCACCCCAGGCCCTGGGCCCCTGGGTGTGGGGGAAACTTGGGCACAGAGTCCTCCTCCAGATGCTGGTCTGGAGCCCAAGGGCTGGGCAGTCCCCTGCTGCATCTGGGCACCCAGGCCAGGAGGGGGAGGGGGCTATCCTCCTCCTGGGGGCCTTGGCGCCAGTGGGGCGGCATGAGGGGGTGGTGCCCAGGCCACAAGGGTGAGACTGGCAGGGGCCTGGAACCGGCTGTACCAGCTGGGCTGGGCCCCCGCCCTCCCTGGCTGGCCCATTCCCCACCCCCTGCTCAAACACCCTTGCAGAGTGCATGGAGCCACCCAACCCCACTCCAAATGCTGGCCTGTCTCCCCTCCCTCCATTTCTGTCCGGATTAAAGAAGACCCTAAGTGAAAGGGCCTGAAAAGCTTGGCATACAGTTGGTCTGATTATCCACAGTATAGTGGCTAATGCTCTGGAGCCAGACAGCTCAGGTTATACCTCATCGCCAGCACTTATAGCTGTGGGATAGCAGGCAAGTTCTTTTCCGTCCCGTACCTCAGTCTTCTCATCTGTTAAATGGGGGTACATAGCATGCATTTTGCTGGGTGGCTGGAAGGAGACAATTAGTTACTCTACTTAAACCACTTAGAAGAGTGTCTGGCCCATGGTAAGAGCCATATAAGTGTTAGCTATTAAAATGATAATTATTATTTCTCTGTCTGCCTATTTTAAGTGTCATTGCTGTCTGTCTGCGTGGCGCTAACCCTGCCCCCAGTTTGTCTCTCTGGCCATCTCTCCCTACCCTGACCCCCACCCCCATTCACCCACTTTTCTTTGCTGGGCCTTTCCTTTCATCTCGACCCCCATCTGGGCCAGTATCATGGCTCTCTAATACTCCCCTGGCCTGGCCAGCCTCAGCACTGGCCAGGGATGACTCACCGTGGCCTCCTGGCCCGTGGGACCTGCAGGTTGGCTTCCTGAGATATACCCTCTGGCCAGACCTGCCCAGCCCCCTAACCCTGCCCACTGCGCCGCCCCCACAGGGCCCCGGCCAGATGTCAGCTGCAGTTATTAGCATGGGCGGGAGACACAGGCCTTGGCAGCAAGCCTGCCAGACTCAGCGGCCACTGGAATCTCCCTTGAGCCTGGGGCGGGGGAGGGGAGCAGTTCAAGCTAGGGGAGGAGGGAGGGGGCACCCAGGGGTCACAAGTACCTCCAAAGACCAAAGACAGGGATGCCCCCAGCTTCTATGGGACCTTCCTCTCCAAAGCCACTGCTCTGTTGGACTTCCCCCTGCCCCCACATAGCTCAGTTTCTCTTTCACCTCTTTCATTTTCCTTCTCTCCTCCACCCCTGGTGGGTTCTGTACCTGCCCTGCAAAGGCTGGCTAGCCCCATCCCTCAGCATCTCTCTACTCTAAAGAAACTGCCATCGGGGAGGGGGGGCGGTTGAGGACAAATATGTGATACCTTAATCATTAAAGTAATTTAAAAAAAAAGAAAAGAAACTGCCATCATTCAAGAAGATAGAGGTCTTTCTCAGAGAGACTCAGCTTCTCACCTCTTGTCATAGTCACTAATGGCTCACGTCTTAACTGTTTTGCAGTCCCACCTTAAGTCTAACTAGAAGCCTTCACCCAGTCCTTACTGGGGAAGGGCCTCTGCGTTCACCAAGATTCTTCCCTTGGATTTTCGGGTCCTTTCAGATGAAGGAGGTACCCTGGGGAGAGATGGACCCCACAAGGTATTCTGGATAGTTGACGGAACCCCCAGACTTAAACAGGAGTAGGAGCCCTTGCTCATGAATGTGGGAGAGGGCACCCCAGACCCTAGGGGTGCTTGTGGGGAGGGGCCCCAGATCTCCAGGCAGAAAGGATGGGTACCCCGCCCAAGGGAGGGGACAGCCTCGCCAGCCCGCCCAGGCGCCAGGGACGCCTGGAGGCCTTGGCCCGCCCCCTCCGCGCCCCGTCGGGCTAGGGGCGAAGTCCGATCCAGGCCCTCGGGCAGGCGGGGACCTGCCAGGCTAGGTCGGGCCGGGCCGGGCCTGGCAACACACAGCCCCTTAGTGACTAGGTGGGGCCAGGCCAGGCGGCCGTGGCTGGGGCCCGGGGGTGGAGGCTGGGGCTGGTTGGGACTAGCCGTCGGGGGCCCGGGCGCGCCCTGGGACCTGGCAGATGCCCGGGCTCCCAGCTCCAAGCTTGGGGCCCAGGGACAGCGCTGGCCCCACCCCTTCCTGTGCCCTTATATGGGCGTCGGGGGGGAGACTCCGGGGACCGCCCCGCCCCCCAGCCGAGTGCAGACTCCGGCGTGTTGCCACGGCGACCAGGACCCGCTCCCGGGTGCGCTCCCCTCTGTTGGGCTAATGGAATCGTTCCCAAACTGCCTGCCTCCAAGATCGCCCGTGGGCACCGCGGGCTGAACCATTGCTGGCGGGGGACGGGAACTGGAGGCCTCGGAGGCTGGGCATGTTCGGCACACCCCGTCCTCCGCAGGGGTCCCGCGCCCAGGTTCCTCTTCCAAGGCACAGAACCCGGCCCGGCCCAGGGCGGGGTGCAAGGTCCCGTAGGAACCGAGTGACGGAGGCTGGGCCGGGCTCCTTCCCCCAGGGCTGTTGCCACACTTCCTGCCGCGAGCTCTCCCCGGCCTGTTTCTAAGGAAGGAGTGGGGTAGGGCGGCCGCGCCCCGGCCTTCGGGCTGGGTCCAGGCACAAGGAGCTGACGCGGTGTCGGTCAAGCCCAAGGTTACTGGGGATGGACTTTGGGATGGGGACAGAGTATACAGGCGCCTGGAGGTCACCCATACGATGGGGCGTCCATCATGGAAGATCCAGTAGTCGGATTCCTCAGGATCCTCAACAACCCTCCTTCCCTCGTGTCTCCATCCGGGACCTTCTGTCATTGTCATCTCAGCTCTGAAGGTGTGCCCCGACCCTTCTAATTCTCCCTCATCCGGGCATCGCAAATGACCCCAGTGACCCTGACCTGTGACAGTGTCTCCTTGTCCTCCACATGTTTTCCCTCAGTGTACCCCAGGACCCTCATTCACTTTCTGCATATCTAGATTCTCCTTCCCATTTATGGGAGACCCTCAGCCTCTCCCAGGGACTCCATCTCCCCCTCCCCACACTCATCACTTTTCCTGGGTTCAGTGCCTCCCATGAAAATGCCAGTCCCTCAACCCCTCTCTACTCAGGACCCCCACTTAATTCCTGAGTCAGGCGTCTCCCTACCCCCCTCCCATTTTCCCTGCTTAACCCTTCTCTCTTTTATGGGGTCTCCCGGAGTATTCACAGCCCTCCACCCACTCTCGGATACTACCGGCCCCTCAGACCTTCTGTGTACAACTTGGGGACCCCCCCCACACACACACACACACTTGCTCTGTATCAGTTCCTCGTGTCCCTCATCGCCCTCCCTGGAGCCCCTCCCCGTGTGCCTCGGACCCTCCCAGCAACCCCTTCCTCGGGCGCCCAGGGGTCCCCCTGAACCCCTCCCCCTGCAGCCTCGCCAAACCACCCAGCCCGTGGCCGCTGTTTACAAGGACACGCGCTTCCTGACAGTGACGCGAGCCGCCTCCTCCCCTTCCCCACGCTCCAGGAGGGGGGCGCGAGGCCCCGGCGCGCGCGATGGCCAATCAGAGCGCGTTTCCGCAGCTGACAATTGCCGTATAAAGGCGTGTGGCTCCGGCTGAGCGGCCTGGACCTAGAGCGCGGCGGGCCAGCGTCGGAGCCAGCAGCGAGGGGGAAGCCGGGGGAAGCGACACCGAGGAAGCGAGCGCACCGGAGAGGGGCGGAGGGGCTCGCGAAGCCGCACAGAGCTCCCGCGCACGGCAGCCGGCTGGCCTCTCCCGATCCGTGCCAGCCCCGGAACGTGCTTCCCGACACCCAGCTCAGCCGCCACCGAGGACTGCGCGCCGCTCGCTCGCAGCAGCGAGGCCCGGGGCGGCCCCGCAGGGACCTCCCCAAACCGCCCGGGCCGCCCGGATGTGCACTAAAATGGAACAGCCCTTCTACCACGACGACTCATACGCAGCGGCGGGATACGGCCGGGCCCCGGGCGGCCTCTCTCTACACGACTACAAACTCCTGAAACCCAGCCTGGCGCTCAACCTGACCGACCCTTACCGAGGTCTGAAAGCACCGGGGGCGCGGGGCCCGGGCCCAGAGGGCAGCGGTGGTGGCAGCTACTTTTCCGGCCAGGGCTCGGACTCGGGCGCGTCGCTCAAGCTCGCCTCATCCGAGCTGGAGCGCCTGATCGTCCCCAACAGCAACGGCGTGATCACGACGACGCCTACGCCCCCGGGACAGTACTTTTACCCTCGCGGGGGCGGCAGCAGCGGAGGCGCGGGGGGCGCAGGGGGCGGCGTCACCGAGGAGCAGGAGGGGTTCGCCGACGGCTTTGTCAAAGCCTTGGACGACCTGCACAAGATGAACCACGTGACGCCCCCCAACGTGTCCCTGGGCGCCAGCGGGGGGGCCCCGGCGGGGCCTGGGGGTGTCTATGCTGGCCCGGAGCCTCCTCCCGTCTACACCAACCTCAGCAGCTATTCCCCAGCCTCCGCGCCCTCCGGAGGCGCCGGGGCCGCCGTTGGGACCAGCAGCTCGTACCCGACGGCCACCATCAGCTACCTCCCCCACGCGCCACCCTTCGCCGGCGGCCACCCAGCGCAGCTGGGCCTGGGCCGCGGCGCCTCCACCTTCAAGGAAGAACCGCAGACCGTGCCTGAGGCGCGCAGCCGCGACGCCACGCCGCCAGTGTCTCCCATCAACATGGAAGACCAGGAGCGCATCAAAGTGGAGCGCAAGCGGCTGCGGAACCGGCTGGCGGCCACCAAGTGCCGGAAGCGGAAGCTGGAGCGCATCGCGCGCCTGGAGGACAAGGTGAAGACACTCAAGGCCGAGAACGCGGGGCTCTCGAGCACTGCAGGCCTCCTCCGGGAGCAGGTGGCCCAGCTCAAACAGAAGGTCATGACCCATGTCAGCAACGGCTGCCAGCTGCTGTTAGGGGTCAAGGGACACGCCTTCTGAGCACCCCTTCCCCGTACGGACATCCCACCCCCCAGCCTGGACGGCTGGGCGCAAGCCTACCACAGGGTGAGGGTGCAGGCGGTGGGCACCCGCCCCGGGACATGGGGACGCCGAAAACCACACTGGACTCCTGCCCGCCCGCTCTGCGCCCAGTCCTTCCACCTCAACGTTTACAAGCCTCCCTTCCACTTTTTTTTTTTGTATTTTTTTTTCTGCAGGAAACGAACTCGATTCATATTGAATATAATATATTTGTGTATTTAACAGGGAGGGGAGGAGGGGGCGATCGCGGCGGAGCTGGCCCCGCCGCCCGGTACTCAAGCCCGCGGGGACACTGGGGAGGGGACCCCTGCCCCCTACCCTCCCCCTCTGCACCGTACTGTGGAAAAGAAACACGCACTTAGTCTCTAAAGAGTTTATTTTAAGATGTGTTTGTGTTTGTGTGTGTTTGTTGTTTTGACTTTTTATTGAATCTATTTAAGTAAAAAAAAAAAAGGTTCTTTATTAATTTCTGTTGTCTTTTTTTCCAAGCCGGGCGGGCGGAGGGAGGAGAGTACTGGGGTGCCCCCGCCCCGCTGCTGTTTGTGGTTCGCTTCGGCATCTGTCACCTCGCCAGCTCTGCCCAGCATCTCGCGACCCCAGCCCAGCCGGGGTGTCCAACCCTGCTCGCGGCCCCAGATCCCGGGGGCTGGGAAGTCCAGGGCGAGGACGTGGTCCAGCCCAACACCTGGGGGCAGGATGCCTGGGGCGACACACGCAGTGCGCAGGCGCGGCCCCACCTAGTCGCGCACGCCGGGGCTTTCCCTGTTGACGCAACGGAAGCGCTGCCCTTATATGGGCGGATTCTGTCCAGTGACGCGACCGCGGTCTCCGGGCAGATTCCGGGAATCCCCTCCCCCGCTCTGCCGGGCAAGGGCCGCGGCGCCCGGAAGGAGGCCGGGATTTTCCCAGGCGGGCGGCTGCCTGGGCCCGGAAAGCCCCAGGCCTGAGTCCAGAGCGTCCGTGGTGGGTGGGCCGCGCTCCAGGGTCCGGGGAGCCGCCCCAGAGCCTCCCTCCTCTGCCAGGCGCCCGGGCCCCGCCGCGCCCACGCTGTCTGACCTGACCCGGGTGGGGGTTTGCTACTGCCCGCGCGTCCTTGCCGCCGCGGTCCCCCTCACCTCCGCCAGGAAGGGCGGCGCCCGCCTGCCAGTTTCCCCTCCCGGTGCCAGGCCAGGATCGGGGCGGCTGCCAAGTCTGGTCCTGCCGGGGCGGCTGGCCAGGCCGCCGCGCGCCTCCGTCGCTCTGGCGCGGGGCTCCTTTCCCCGCAGCTGTGATTGGTATGTGGGTAACGAGTGGACCCAGCCTCGGAGCTGGAAGCACTCAGAACAGCAGGGAAGCCAGCCCACAGGGGCTGGATGGACAGAACAGACACTTGATTCATATCTCAAGTACCGAACAACCCAGCCCTGGAGACACAGTCTAGACCACAGCAGGCAGATGGACAATAAACAAGGAAACATGACTCCGGGATGGTGGTTAAGTGCCAGGAAAAGAAGACACAGGTGAAAGCGGGGCAGGGTAGATGAGCTGCCTTGGAGGATAGATTGGGGACAGAGACCTCTAATGAGACCAGATTTGAAGAAGCCCAGCCCTGAGAAAACCTGGGTAACAGCATTCCGGGTCGAAGGAACACATGCAGTCCCTGTGGCCAGAACAAGATCAGCCTGTTAAAGAACAATAAGAAGCCAGTATGCCTGGGATAGAATGAACCAGGAGGGTGGAGTTGAGGTCAAGGAAGACCACACAGGGCCTTGGGGAGAAGTGGAGATAAAATTCCAAGGCTGAGATTAGTGACTTTGGTGGGTACTAGGCTGGGCAGCGATATTAATAATGGGTCTGGATTAAATGAGCTTGTCAGTCCTGTTCTGTGGAAGTAAATATGGGCTCAGGGTGGCAAAGTCACTTGCCTGGACACATACAGAATCAGACTGCACTCCTGGGAAAATTGCCTTGCTCCTGCGTCCCGCCTCCCAGCCTAACCCTCACCCTTCCACCCTAGGGGCTGACAGGCAGCTCTTTCAAACTTCAGAGGGGGGTGGGGGGCAGAGCATGCTCATCAAGCACGTAGCTCAAGTTCCCACTTCTTTAAAAAAATTTTTTTAAATTTAGTTTTAGAGAGGAAGGGAAAGAAACACCGATGCGCTGTTCCACTTATGTATTCAGTGGTTGCTTCTGACTAGGGTTCAAATCCCCAACTTTGGTGTATGGGGACAAAGCTCTAACCAACTGAGCTACCTGGCCAGCGCCTGGAGCTCCCATTCTTGGCTCTGTTCTTAGGACTGGGTCCCCATCCTCTTTCCCATAAGACTGGACTCTTCTTCCAGGCCAAGGAACCCTCCCTAGTAACCATTCACTGGGCCCTGAGCTTTATATATTTTATCTCTTCTTATTTTTATTTTTTGTTAAGCCTCACTCGAGGATATTTTTCCATTGATTTTTAGGGAAAGTGGAAAAGAGAGGGAAAGACTGGGAGAAACATCGATGTGAGAGAAACACATCATTTTGGTTGCCTCCTGCCTGAGCCCTGACCAGGGGAGGAACCTGCAACCAAGGTACGTGCCCTTAACTGGAACTGAACCCGGGACTCTGGTCCGCAGGCTGAGGCTCTATCCACTGAGCCAAACCAGGGAGGGTCATACTTTTATCTCTTTTAACATGCATGGTGATCTGGCTTGGTTGTCTTTATTTCCATTTTCCTGATGAAGAAAACCAGGAAAGATCGCATCTCTTAAAATAACATTTGAACCAGCCTGGGCGATGGCAAGATGTGGGGACTGCCCTTCAAGGCCAGGTTCAGGGACTTGCTCATGGCTAGGGGCAAATAGCAACCCCGCCAACTGCCCTTTGACCAAAGGTGAGAGAAAACAGTGTACATGAGGTAACACCGCCACCCTGTGGTGCAGATAAGTAACTACAGTGTCAGTTTCTCAGGCCAGAGCTTAGGGGAAAGGAGTGGGGGACAAGGACTGACAAAAGACAGCAGAACAGACCACACCAACACAGACTCACAACCTGTCCCTAATACTTTATTGGTCACCTCTAGGCCTGTGCCCGGTTGGGGAGTTCCAGCAATGGGCCACCATTCACCACTCAGCTAGGAATAGAAGAAGGCCCTGGCCTAGCCCTTCAGGACCAGGACTGTGGAATTTGAAGGGGCAGGCCTGGCCTTTCCTGGGCCAGCACAGGCACACAGGGGTGGGGGTGAGGGCCCAGAGCCCAAGCTTGGCATCTGTCTGCCAGCCTAACTGTGTTTGGAGAAGTATTCCTTGCTCTCATCCACGTCAGGCTTGATCGTGTCACTACCTGGCTTCCAGTTGGCGGGACAGACTGTGGGAAGACACAAGGATGCGCATGTGAGGCTACAGCCCATATTCAAGGTAGGGCAGCAGTGAGAGGCAAGGTGAGGTCCCGAGTCGCAGAAGAAAAAGCCCAGAGCCAAGCTGTCCAGGCCCAAGACCACACATGTTGACGGAAGCCCCCAAGCCCAAGTGCAGGGCTTGGAGCTGATATTTTTTATTTCTTTTTGGCCCCTCTAGCCCCATCTTTTTCCCTCAGCTCCACCCCTACTAGACTTTGAGAGGCTATGGTCAAGCTGTGTCCTCCACCCAAGAAGGTAGTCTGATCCAACTAATTTTATTCAAGCCTGCCGCGGCACACATCTTCTCGAATACCTTTTCTGTAGGCTTTTATTACCTCCCAGCGACCCACCCTCGTATTGGGGTAGCTCCCCAATCAGACTAGAAACTTCCTGCAGACGAGGCCCTGAGCTGAACCTTCTCTGGGGCCTTCATACCATGTTACATAGGCGATAAGGCAGACAGTGAATGTGTACATGGGTGACAGCGAGGGGCACGTGAATGTGTGTGCACTCACCTTCCCCATGCTCGTCTGTGTACTGGAAGGCCTGGACCAGCCGCAGAGCCTCATCCACAGAGCGCCCCACAGGCAAATCGTTGACAGTGATCTGGCGAAGGATACCCTTGCCATCGATGATAAAGAGGCCCCTGAAGACATGAGGGTTCACAGAGAAAAGCTGGTAACCTCCCACTGGCCAGTGGAGGGAGCACCATCTCCCTTCCAGCCACGGGGCTAATGGCAGGGAGGGCATTGCCCAAGAGTGGTCCCCTCACCCTGAGGACCCCCTAGTACCTGTAGGCGATGCCCTCATCTTCCTTCAGCACGCCATAATCATGGGACAAACTTCTGGTTACATCAGCCAGCAGGGGGATGTTCAGGGGGCCCAAGCCTCCCTCCTTCCGCGGGGTGTTAATCCTGGGAGTAGGGGAGACAGGGCTGGGACCTCAGGATGCCTGGCACAGCAGGGTACTCACCCTGCGGACCTGGGTGTGATAAGGGCTGGAGACGGGGTGCTGGAGGAGAGAGATAAGGGGCTCTGGAGCAAGGCCCTGGAAGTCCCACCCACCCCACCCTGAAGTGGGCGCAGGGGCTGTTCCCCACAGCTGGGAAGACTCAGCTAATGCGCTCATTCCAACAAAGTGGCTTCACATGCGCTGGTGGTCACCGGCATCTCGGGGCAAAGTGCCCATCCTCCTCTCTAGCTGTGCTCCGGGGCCCAGCCCTCCACTCCCTTGAACTGGAGTTGCCACCTTCTTGAAATGGTTGTTGGGAGGGAGGCTGCTTTGCCCTAAGTGAGGTAAAGCATTTGCAACTTCACACCGAGCAACTAGATTCCAAATGCTAATTACTGTTGTCATCGTTAAGGACTTGGGCGTCATTATTTCCATAATTTTCAAGATGGGGAAGGGAGGTGCAGAGGTTGAGCCAGGGCCACTAGAACACACAGCTGGGACCCTGCAGAGGTATAGGTTTGGCCGCACCCCTCCCTCCCTCCCTCCCTGCTGGTCCCCACTCA